>NC_135173.1:43173864-43508864 GCF_041146795.1 Maylandia zebra | reverse complement strand
TACCAAGCTAAACAGCAAAAGATCCAAAGTCAAACCTTAATTGTCTGTGAAAAGAGTCAAACATTTCAAAGTACAGTAACCGTTAGAGCCTGTCAACCACACTGGCTATTACACTGCCGCAAATATTTAAATTTGTGGTTTTGGAGCAGATTTTCAGGGGAATCATGGTGTGCTAAGGAGCTTCAGGCTGAAACATGGATGTATTCAAGTTCAGCCTGGAAAAAGAAAAAACATTTGAGAGCAGGCAGAACGTCGCTCTCGGCCTTTAGCGATATGTAAACACACCATTTTATTAAAGTCAAGCGTGCCAGGGTATGGCAGAGATTATAAAGGGAACAAGGGTTCAGATTGTATACATGGATTGGGTTACTGTACCTATGGAGCGGAGCAATAACCACTTCCATATGTCTGTCTGAACATATGGCACGTTTTCAACATCATCATTCACGTTGAGTGATGGGCGTGGTATTTCAGACAAACAAGTGGGGGGAAAAGACAAATTTCTAGGAGGTATTTACTTACAGTACAGTAAAGTACAAAGTTGTGACAGGATAGCTGTTTAGCTACGCAAAGTAAAACTGGAAAAACCTTCATAGTTTTACCATTATGGTCAAGACAAGGGCAGAATATATTGAGTCTAAAATCACTGCTCCTTCTAGGACTAAAGAACTGGCAAATATTATATGTTCACCATTATGAGTTATGTTGTTAAAAAAACTTTTAAAAAATTTTTAAAAAGGCAAATCGCTGAAAGCTGGCTCAAATCCCAGTATAGTCAAAATCTTTTTATTGACATGTTTTTGTATGAGGATGACAGGAAAGACTGGGGCAATGTCTCTGTTACTCTAATAAGCCTGGTTTTTATGCTTTAGCAGAAAGATGGGGCACTAAGCATGACACAGGGTACTTTGTGCTGCAGGTGTATGAAACTTTTTTCTACCTTAAATTTTCTCATAACAACCAGAACTACTGGGTGGTCACAGAGGTCTGTGCACCATGAATGTGACTCTGTTATAACCGGCTCTTATCACCGCATCTCTTTTCCTTCTTCAAATCTTTACCCACTGCACTCTGTGAACTTGCATTAACAGGCAGTTTGCACAAGGAAAAGAAGAAAGGACTCTAGACAACAAAGTGTGAGGTGGGAGTAAAGAGAGACACAGCCAGTGTAGAGTGAGAGTGTGTGTATGTGTCTGCTCCATTGGGCCTTAAAGTGTAGTGTGAGGTACTGACCAGCGACCGCTACTGTTTGTTTGACTGCTGCCTTCCTGACCACTATTCTGGCCAGACTGCTGAAAAACAAAGTTTATCTAACAGTGAAAGCTGGGATGCAAACCAATCACAGGCCACATTCTGGTGAATTTTTAACATGAGTGTGAAAATGATGACAAGAAATTAAATAACAATTTCTCAGTTGACCAGTCAGTTTAGCCCCTACAGCTCAGTTCAGGTAAAAGACTTTGGCAGGGCCTCGTTTTCCACCCACGTGTAACAAAGAAATTCTTTCTTGGTGTATAAATCAGTGTGTATGTGTTCCTGTATGGGAAATTATTTAGGGTGGGAAAGCATTTTACTCTAGTGTGTGACTACTGTCCATTCATGGATTTATTTATTTTTTTCGTACAATGCAAAAACACCTAAATACTCACATAATATGGCTCACACAGTCAAAGATAACAACTGTGGGTCAAATCCAGTGCACGATTGTTCAATTATGACAGAAGGTATACATATCTGCACAAAACCTTTACGGGTTCCTTTGACTATGCGTCTCCTAGTTCGGCTTGTTCACCAGCCAGTTTGAAGTGTAGCCTCAATTTCTTGTTCTTAGCTAACAGGAGAGGCACCCGGTGTAATGTTCTGCTGCTGTAGCCAATCTGCATTAAATGCGTGCATATAGAGGTTCTCTTATGCATACCTTAGTTATAATAAGTAATTATTTAAAGTATTGTTGCCTTGCTATCAACTTGAAGCATTCATAGCATTCTTCTCTGGCATCTGGCATTAACAAGGCAGTTTTATCCAGAGAACTGTTGCTCGCTATTTTCTCTTTGTAAGACAATTTTCTGGAAAACCTTGAGATGGTTGTGTAAGAAAATTCCAGCAAATCAGCAGTTTTTTGAAACGGTCAGACCAGCCCGTCTGGCACCAACAACCATGCCACATTCAAAATCACTTAAATTACCTTTTTCCCCATTCTGACGCTCAGTTTAAACTTTAGCATGTCTATATGCACATATCTGCCTAAAAGCACTGAGTTTGTGTCATGTGACTGGCTGATTAGGCTCAATTTGTGCCATGTACTACCCATCAGTTCCAGAAAAAAAATCAGCTTTTCTGTCTCGTGTTACTTAAAAATTGACTTTGCTTTCTGTATCTGAACTTGTTAAGGTGCTCTGACTACAACGCTTCTAATCTCCTTTGTAGAAGTGCGCTTCAGAACTACTGAAGTATACCTAACAAAGTGGCCAGTGAGTGAATTGTCTTGCTGACAGACAAACAGACAAACAGACAAACTGCGTTGATCATGTAAATAAAAATTAAATATAAAAAAACAGCCATATTTCCTCATCACAGTTAACTTTGTACTATATTAGAATGTTAATGCTTAAGTTATTTTAGGTCATTATTTTATTTCCAGTGTACTTAAGTTGTTGTGGCAATAAAGCTTACTGAAAGCAAAAATGAAAACCCTCAACAATTTTCCACATAGGTCAGTCAGGAATCTGCAGGCCGACCTCTGCAGTCAAATGGGATCATTACCCGGGAAAAGAAATATGTCAAATATGCTACTGCTGTTTCAAAAAGCACAACTCTAATTCCTCTGAATCAAATTTAATCTAAAGTTAACATTATTCATAATCACAGATTACCTAAAGCTTTGAAAATGTGGAACATAAAAAAATCTTTAATCTGTTTAAACATTCTTTAACGAATCAGAGGGACATGATAAGGTCAGTGATAAGACAGATCTCACAGCTGATAGCAACAGGGAAACGAAGTACCCTGACATAATGGGCTCCATTGTAGCCGGTGTGTGTGCGTGAGTGTGCTTGTCCTCTGACCCCACCCGGGATAATTAAGGACACATTTTACCCAGATACCCAGGGGCCTGTGTAATGTGTGTGTGTGTGTGTGTGTGTGTGTGTGTGTGTGTGTGTGTGTGTGTGTGTGGACCATCGTGTGCCACATCCCATTCCTTGTACACAACGACCTAACCTGCCCTCCATATGTCTAAGACCAATGCTTCTGGGCTGATTGGCCATATCACTTTCACTCACCAGCTCACATGCAGACACACACATGCACAGTGAACACACATATAAGCACACACCCATACATACAAAAATACACACAGAGGCGCACACCTTCAGAGACCAAGCCCTTGTAAAGGCACCTCCTTAGGGGATAGCTCTGAAATGTACTCCTTGTTAGGCACTGGGAGTGGGTTTTGTGTGTGTGTGTGTGTGTGTGTGTGTGTGTGTGTGTGTGTGTGTGTGTGTGTGTGTGTGTGTGTGTGTGTGTGTGTGTGTGTGTGTGTGTGTGTGTTCATCTGCTTTTCCTCATCTGTTTCCTGCAGCAGACCAATAGTCTGTGAAAGCCTCTCTCTTTCTGCTCAAAGCTCACTGCTGTTCTACTCAAAAATGACCCCCCAAAGGTTTACACAGTAACATTGCTTAAAAGCAAAAAAACACAAAACAAAACAACAAAATTGGATTAAGAAATTAATACAATTTGGTCCACTCTTCTCATACAGCTCTGTATAAGAAGTATGAAATGAACTGAAACTTTATGACATGCCAAATTCAGAATGTAATGGCGCTACTTTTCAATAAGACTCCCCTTATTGATGGCTAATAAATAGTTTATAGATGTGTTATTAATTATCTGTAAACGCTTTATGCAAAAATAAGCTGATTGTTGGACATTACATTAGAAAACTGTCCAAAATATAATCAATAGATCAATCAGTGATTTACAACAAAGACAAATTCAAAGGATAGAGAAAATGAATGAATCAATTGATTGTACATTTTCAAAACAGAATAAAGAAAGTCTGGCTGATGGACTTATGCACACATAAAGTGAACACACACACACACACACACACACGCACACACACATAGAATCATGCTTGATTTCTGTTCTTATCACCGTCCCTGTTTTCATTGGATTCTTTTATTAGATGGGTGATACTTATGAGGTTGCTATGTAGTGTTAAAAGAATTCAAAGTATTATGCTGACATTTCTAAATGACTCAAACACACCACAAGTCTGCTTCTGGTTAACCCTGCATTGATAAAATTATGGTTTATAGAAGATCTCCTTTAAACTAAACTATTTGGACTCAAAGTTGATAAAGACCATCTATCAGTCAGTGAGTTATTCATTCATAGGGCTGATTAGCAGCACCGGTTTCCATAAATCCAATGCAATAACATCCAAAAAAATTGTTTTCTTTATTTAAAGACAACAGTAAGAGACACGAATTCCCACTTATATGTATAAATGTATATATATGTGTGTGTTTCTGGACTCTGCCCTTTCAGTTCTGGGAAGACAAGCTAAATTCAGCTTTTCTGGGGCTTCTGTTCACCTCTTCCTTAACCTCCTAGGACCTGGCGTCCACATATGTGGACATCACATTTTGAGTTGTTTAGACCAAAATACTACATTTTGCTCTACAAGTGTCTGATATCCACTTATGAGGACATTATACTGCTATTGTTCTATCGAAATTTAAAGCGAATGCCCTCATATGTGGATCTCATTTTTCTCAGAAACAAAAATCAGGTAAAAAAAAAAAAAAAAAATCACGTAATTCTTTGTTTTTACATTCATCCGGTCCCAATCAGCCCAAATAGCAAAGAGAAATTAAAAATGCATGCCATGAAAGAGTTCGGGTCTTAGGAGGTTACGATGTCTTTGCTTTCTCTACCTGAGTTTGCTAAGCTGCTCTGACTAAGAAGTCTCTAATCTCCTTTGTAGGAGTGCTCTTCAAACAAAACTGGAATTAAAGTCATTATATTAAATGGATAAAAGTAATTATTATTACCCTGCCACCAAGGGAGCAAGCCAACAACCACACTGGAACATCCAGCCACGCACCCCAGAACAAACAAGCATCCACATCCCAAAGACGGGCAGAAGCATCCAGCCGGGAGCAGGACCATGTCCCACAGGGGTCAAGGCTTAGTGAGCCCCAGGCCCCGCCATGCACACACACACACACACACACACACACACACACACACACACACACACACACACACAGACCATTCACTCATTCAGTCATTTTGAAGGTAATTAAGTAAATTTGTGTCCAGGGGTTTTGGTCTGGACTGAAGGAAAGATCTCATTACCACTTTACAAATACACATACACATAGAAGTATCCACGGGGAGGAACTCGTGGATTTGGGATATTATACGTATATAGCGGCATTTACTGTATCTAATAACACACTAGTAAACCAACAACCCACACTGCATATTATAAAGCTGATACTCCAAACACTGATCACAGAGTTCACTGTTCATTTTTTTCTGTGTGTATTTTGTGTAGATTAGAGAACACCAACCTGCTCCAAAAGCAAAAAAGAAGCTCTTGTCTGGGTGTTCCTCAAGCAGAGCCTTGACCCTCTTGCCCATCCTTTCATTTCTCTTGTAGATGAGTTCCTGTCGGAAGTAGCTGTCTATTTCCTGGGCAGTGGCCTGCTCATTGGGTGGCAGTGTCACATTATTGAAGTTAGGGACCTATAGTTCCCAAGGTAGTTGGCCATGAAAGTAAAACACAGAAGACATGATTGTTTATTTATAGGTTATTTGCAAACCTTTGACTAAGGTTGAATCAATAAAAAATCTGAAATTCTTAAGACATATCGTTCAAGGGTTTTTACTTATTTATTTTCTTTACATGACTGATGGTACAATTGACTTAAAAGCCTTTGGACTGACAAAGATCTCATGAGATTGGCAGGAGAAACATATAGCAATGGTGGCAAAGAAAGAACAGAAGTAGCTAAGTATGGAGAAAGTGCATGTGTGCGCTGGGGGTGTGTGGGGTGGGGGAAGAAGAAGGTGAGGTGGGTCAGTAGGTTAGGGGTGAAAGTAAAAGGTTAAGGGTTGTGCCAGTTGGACAAACCTAAGATCAAAATGAATCTAAGCTTATTAGACAGACTGAAAGTTACAGATAAGACAAGACAAGACAAGATAAGATGAGATTGTGGATGATCTGACCTGTGATGTGTCATGATTGAAGATAATGGAGTTGAGATCTCCACAGTTGTAGTGCCTGATGAGGTCTTCAGTGGTATATGGGACCTGTAGGCTTCCTGCCCTTAAAGACTCCTGTTGTAATAAAGTCTGGTTCAGGGCAAAGATCACCTAAAATAAGACAGGGATAACCAATTAATGAAAGATTTATTTCTACCTCCCTCTAAGACCCAGAGGTTTTTCTGGGGTCAAAAATATGAAGATCAAGCAAATTAATGTCAATTATATGTGTAAAATACAACTTCTAACAATCAAACAAGCAGCGAGTCAGCAACCTCACACATACATGTGAGCATTGGTATGTTCTGGTGTAATTACTGGATACCAGCAATAAACAGTGCCCTCTCAACTACAAGCCAAAGCAATCTTTGAACAGTTATTGGCTGTGCAGTGTGCCACTGCTAAAACTGCCATGCAGCTGAAGAATGCTATTGTTGGGAACCATTAATGATGACAGTTGTATTCAGGAGGCTTCATTCTGTGACTCTGAGGTTTTATTTCAAGGCCTGCCAAACAAAGAGACAATCAAATTGAGAGTTAAAGATATTCCCAGATCAGCTGTTGAGCAATGCAACACAAAAAAACAAAAACAACAAAGAAAGAGGATCAAGAGAAATGACAGCACATGTGGCTGTCAATGCAAGACAATGTCAATTATCCGTAAGAGAGAGGAGCTCTGCTGCTAAAAAAAACACAAATGTCTGATAAAAGGTGAGAGGATAGCTCACCTAGAGCGGAAAATCTTGAGAAGCGAGGAATCCACATAAGGAAGATTTTTGCTGTGATGATATGTAGTGGTAACTGCCACAGTGGGGAAATGGAGAGGAGCTATCAGTTTCAACATAGCGCAGCATGCCTAGCCTTTTGGAGTCCAGCCTGGTTTAGAGTTAAAATGATCCATTATCTGAAAACTATTTTATGTACACTCTTTATAGGATTCCATTTAAAAGTTGTTGAGCTATACTAGTCTGACTGACAGACACTGTCAGCAAACAGCAAACATGTTAAATTTTAGGCAAGACTGGGCATAAAATTCTGATTTACGTGTCCTATTGAATTAACCACTTTAAAAAGGACACTTTTTTCTGCCTGGACCCCTTTCAGCTTTGCAGCACAGATTCAGCTTTTGTGTGAGCATGAAATCAGCCAGTGTTTGGTTAGAGAGGCCTGGTGAGATGAAAGACATATGCACACATGCACATGCAAATATAGATATACACAATTGCACATCAGCGCACGCACATGCTCAGAAAGCTGTACAGTCTACACATCAGACTTGAGACAGGGGTTCGTACAGAAAGCACCGCCAGTCACCTCAGTGCATGGTCTCCCTCTGATCTCTCACCGCACACACACAGACACATGCACACAAACGCACACCTTTCACCCTGGAAGCCATTGATCTCAATCCCAGTGACAGAAGAAAGTTTTGTATAGTTTATTTGCTTCTCAAAAGGAACAATGAGTCAAAGTGAATACGTTTTTGGTTAGCAGTGGAACTATGTAAATTTGTCCACAGTATGTCAGCATGTTTTTGCAATTCACCAGTTTGTGTGTGAAGCCTCAGCTCTTGAATTCTGTAACGATATGCGTATCTGTATGCAAGGCGGACCTGAGCGGCTATTTTTTTGTTATGTTTTTGCTTTTTATGTTCTGCTTTCTAAGGTGCTCCGATGACACTTTTCCCCCTCGGCTTCCCCTTTGTGGGAGCCTCCTTATAGCTGAAGAGAGCAGGAGAGGAGAGCAGCGTGGAGCAGATGCCTTCTTGTCAGGGGGACAAAGAACCCCTCCGTCACCCTCTCTTCTCCTCTCCTCTGTGCTCCCTCCAGCTTTCATCGGCCGCGCATCAAAGTGGAGCTCTGCATATGAAAAGGACCCCCGTCTTTATGCCACGCAAATTAGCCTATCGCCGCCCCTCCCCGACTCATTTCACAAAAACACCCTCACATCTGTGCCATCTCCGTGAAGGAAGGCCCTCATCTGCAGGGTCTCCCCTTTTTCACTGCTCTCCCTTCTCCTCTTTCTGTGCTCGCCATGCCTTTCAGCCCCTTAAATTATGGTAGTGAAGGGAGAGGAGGAGGGAGCGGAGGTGTGGGTGAGGGGGAGGATCAGTCATATATAGGCAGCTTAAAGTACAAAAAAAAATGCGGGGAAGGAATAAGACAGACAGAAAGAAAACACTAACCAGAAAGTGAGGAAACAGAAAAAAAGCAGTAAAGTGGAGGACTGAAAGGAAGAAAACCTTAACAAATCATTCCTTTCTTTCTGCTGTAATCGTCCTCTTCTACTACTCCATTGCGGGTCAGCGGGTGCTTTTTCCCCACTCGGCTCCTTTCATCAGATCCCCCTGTTTCTTCTGCTGTCCCCTAACCCGCCCCCTCCTGCACACACAGACAGACACACAGACACACCCCTTGCTGATATCAAAGAAAGCGGAGCCAATGAAAGTCAATAATTGTCCTTTGTCATGGAAATCTCCCCTCTTGTGGAGATGGAGTGGGGTGGGTGTGTGCATCTAGAGCAAACATCATCACGGTCAGATTCCCACATGTGGAGATTTGGAGTGTTCAAAAAACTCTTGCTGCTCTCGCCCTGGAGTTTGGAGTCTTAGTTTAAGGTTTTGAGTTTTGTAGAGTATTGTTAAGGTGTTACACCTCCTCAACTATTTAGTAAAAATTGTCATTTGGTTGCGAGCCAAGTGGAAAGATGCTTTAAATCATGTGAAGGAACATGTACCAGAGCCAAATGTTGATTTTCTCTAAAGCAGAGGTGTCAAACATAAGGCCCGGGGGTCAAAATCGGGCAAGCAAAGATGCCAGTCCGTTTCACTGGAAGGCTTTTTTAATTTTGAACTTTTCAGGATATTTTCATACGTTTTACAGCTTTTTTCTATTAATAAAGATCCCTTGTCATTCATTCTACACCAAAGTTAGATAATGGACAAACAATTAAATGAAAAGTTCCTGCTATAGATATATCTACTGAATCATTTGTCTAGGTGTCTTTCTTTAAAAGAAACACAATACTTTTTAAAAACAAATAATTTTTGCTATCTTGACAAACTAACATTGTCCATTAACAACACAGATGAGCAGGACTGATAATGTTTGCTCTCTAAAGGCCCCAGTATACCCACCAGGTTGCTGGCTTCACGGCCTCATTCATTTATGCTCTCTGTTATGGCAGCAAAGCAGGTAGCCACTACATTATTTTCCTGATCAGAGAACTACATGTGCACTGATGTAGGAGAAGAAGAGATCAAAACAAGGAGAAAAAAACTGCTTTTTCCAGTTTTGTCCACAAAGTATCATCTTTTCAACTGTTCCAACATCTCCCTTTATATAATCTGTGAATGTTTGAGCATTTCTACTGATATACCATTAAAACAGCAGGGAAAAAAAACAACACAGTCATGTCTTCAAGCAGGTTACAAAACTTGATAAGTGCACGACCAAGAAACGGTGGCTAGTGACAGCAGATTTGACGTCAATTCACTGCACTGAATATAAAATATCCCTAAGTCCAAAATTAGCATTAGCATTTTATTGTTAGCCAAAGCCACTAGACCCTATTTTAATGATAGCACGCGGCAGCTCTGTAATTAATCAGGTAACATGTGTCCAGGCTAACATGTATGACAACTGTTGATAAAGAGTGGGCTGTTGGTCTTTTAATAAGCATCACCAAGTTTGTTGCACTACTTTTCATGTGTTCAGCTTCTAGTGAGGGGAAGGGCTGTGAGCCTGTCAGCTTACAGTGGGGCTGTGTAAAGCAGAGCGTCAGCTGGTGGAAGTGAAGAAAGCACTGTTGATTTCAATACTGCTGCAAATGAGTATCTAATGCGATATAATCTGTGCTTTTTCTTTATCAATTAGTATTCGAGTATCAGTGTTTTTTGGTTTGGTGTCAAAAGGTATCGAAACTTTCAGTTCTGGTGACAAACCTATTCAGTACTAATGTGATGGCACCATAAATAAGTCAGCACAATTAATTCCATAACACAGGAATAATATAGGAATAGGAATAGTGTCACAGTTTAGAGAAGGACCTCTTTTGTATCCAGGGAAAGACAGCGGCACAACAGCCAGCAGCATTCAACACTGGTCTGCTTCATGTTACTTTAGGTTCAGTATATTTCGGCCTT
The DNA here is from genome assembly GCF_041146795.1 of Maylandia zebra. Taxonomy (NCBI): domain Eukaryota; kingdom Metazoa; phylum Chordata; class Actinopteri; order Cichliformes; family Cichlidae; genus Maylandia; species Maylandia zebra. The sequence goes on along the minus strand of NC_135173.1, from coordinate 43,498,444 downwards.
AATGCTGCCATCATAATCACCATAATCATAACAAGCAAAGATAAGATGACTTTACGTCTTTAATCTCGCCAACAATGTCATCAACACATTTGGTCTGTATATAAATATATAGACTATGTAAACTATACGAGAGATCATGTCATAATATGAATCTGGCATAATGTGACCAACATGTAAACACAAAGCTATATTCCTTTTATGGCAAAGCCTCCAGCTAATTTATGTTATTCTGATTGTAAGAGCTGGCACTGAGATTTAGAGAGTGTTTGACTAGTTTAATTTTCAGCTGGGCTTTAATGAGACACTAAAGATGAGCATGTGTGCTGGTGCGTGCAAGCGTCTTTGTGGTTTTTTTGTGATTTTTCCAAATATTCTGTTTTTGCGTGCCTAAGTGAGCAGAAAAAGCATATGGAGTAACACACGTTTTATAAAGTAGGCTATCCACACTGCTGACAAACCATGTCCTCAGACAGATGCGTGCACACACACACAGAAAGAGAGAGAGTGAGACAGAGATCTTCCAGGCAATCTCCCAAGTACAAATGAAGACTCCCAACAGCTCCTCGGTTTCCTACTTGCTTGTGATGCTATCACAGTAATACAAGTCTCCTTTTCTCTTTGTCATACATGCACATAAATAAGACAGAAACAGGCACTGAGTATGATTTATACCAGCAACAGTAAGAGAAAGGTTCAGACCAATAATAGAGAAGAAAACAAAGAAAAAAAGGGAGAGAAAAAGAACAGTAGTGAAAAGACTTTCACTACTGTTGTTATCGATGAAACCTCAGGATGAGAGTATAGACGAAGACGAATGCAGGCAGAAGTAGGCAGAGACGGGGATTCTGAATTACTTATGAGTGATGTTATCAGCGAAATGTTAGTCAGAGCAGTCAGCCCTAAAACAAGACCCATCAGGAGCACAGCAGCACTGCTAGGACTTCACAAAACAGTGATTCGGAGACCTTGTGCTGTCCTCAGGTAGTTAACATTTAAACACCAATGCCCTGTGATTTGATTGTGATGGGGTTCAGGAAGTAACGTCTATTTTTATCTGAGTTTCCAGACAAAACAGGCTGAACTTCTAATACCTAAGATGATTAAAAAAATGTGACTGATTTCAAATTGATTGTTTTCTCTTTCATAATAGTCTCATTGTGTATTTTAAACTGAAAGTCTCAATTTGTCCACTCCACAGTTTCAGAGGTTTCAGAGGTTTAAAACCATGAAAAACGAACTTTCGCGTTTCAGTGTAACATCTAACAGTCTTGAGAAAAAAAAATCAACATAACGTGTTTATTTTGTATTTTTCTGCTGCTTTCTGGTCAAATAAATATCCAATATTGGTTTTGAGCCAGGAAAAGGTGTATGAAAATAAAGAGAAAACCTAAATAAACTAAAAAGGTGGTTTAAACCATAACTACAAGCTGAAAAGCGAAAGAAAACATAGCAAGTTTCTTTTTCTATAAGACTGTGGTTAAAAAAAGTGAAGATACTGCCAGTTTTATGATTTTTGTCTTTATGTTTGTAAAGAAACGGCTGTTTAATGGCTATTGCGGCTGCAAAAGTGGAAATAAAGTGTTTTATTCAGCAGACATTCACTGACACTCCCACCGCACAGAAACCCACCGCACACACATAAATCTTTCACCACAGCGCAACCTTTTCACTTTCTTGCTGAAAACCCACCATTTAAACACAGATACGCACACCTGTCAGTTTGACTTATCCGTATTGTTGCTTCTTTCTTTCAATTCCCTCCTTCCAACTCCCCTGAGCATATTTTCTCCGACTTGCCTACACATCTCTCCCTCACACATTTATCCTCCCATCGTTTCATACCTCCCTTCTTCTCCTCTTTCATCCTGCATATTCCTTCACTCCCTCTTTTTCCATCCTTCTCTCCTTTGATCCTATAGATCCCCTCTATCAGATCTTTTTAAGATTTGACCCTTACATTCCTCGGGTCACTAATGACCTCCTCGCTCCGTGTGTATGTTTTCGTGTATGTACGTGTGTATAACCTGTACAAGATTAGGTCTCATCTTAGTGTGTTTATATGTACATGTATGTGTCTGTGCCTATATGTTTGTGTGTGTGTGTGTGCTTAAATGCTTCATCATCATGGATTACTGCCCGCTCTGCAGAACTCAGAGCAGACCTTTGAAGAAAGATTTATTAATTTTCCAATGCAACAAAAGAAGGAAAGTATTGGGCAAGGATTTCCTGTACAGGAAAGAAAGAGGAGAAAGTAAAAAAGTCCTCAGGCCCAAAGCTTTGAAAATAATAATGACCAAAAACGTATTCTCTCTCTTTAGGGAAAAAGTATCCTCATATACCATTTATATTTCCTAATCCTTATGATCCTTGTGAGTTAATGCTAACATGAACAACTCCTTTAATAGCCAGGTTAAGCCCACAGTTTCATTTTAAATCACTAAAATACTAAAATCATCAGCAAGCAATTTTTACTTCACAAGTGTGTTTATAAAAGCCAAGTCATCTAAGATGAGCAAGGATTTCACTAATAGCTGTTATCAGTAAAGTAATATGTTTGTTTTGTCTGCTTTTTAAAAATGTTTTCAATGAATAAGTTAATGTGCATGTTTTGTTTCCTCATAGATCTCTTGGGAGGCTGAAGTTTAAACTTAGAGTGTGTCGATACAATTTCTTATTGATTAATTATTTGGAGTAGAGTTATGCCTCCAGACTTCAGCACATAAAAAAATGAGCACATGCTCCATGTACATCACAGAGAAACCAGCGGCCAGCACTCAGACCACATTCATATGAAACCGTGACTACACTTCTCCTTCTCTTCCTCTCTGTGCGTTCTCTCTCTTTCTCTATTTATCTCTGTCCAAAACCTATCTCTCGCCCTCCTCGCTTCCCTTCTGTCTCTCTCTCCCTTTCTCTCGCCCTGTAAAAACATTCTTGCGGGGTGCATTTACCTTGGTGCCTGACACAGCCAAATATTTAGGCTGTCACAGGGAATCAGCCTCAAACCAAATGGCTCGAGGTTTCTACACGCGCATTTTGTGTGTGTGTGTGTGCACGCGCGCGCAGATCGTGGGGGTTGTGGTGATTGAAATGTCAACTTCTCAAACCCCCGCGCTCTATCCGGCTATACTGCTTCGCTATACCCTGAACAAGCTGTACAGGAGTCCTAACAACACGCCGTTTGCACACAAGGGTCATTCTTAGTCTGTGATCAACCCCTTGATTTACTGTAATGTCTTCTTATACCTGATTGACTGTCTAAGTAAAAATGCCAAAATGTCAAAGTTCAGTAACTCCAGCTTTTCTAACTTTTTATATAAATTAACATAACAACAGTGGCTTCTCTGTGCAAAGCTAATTTCCTAATCAACATAGAAGCACTGTAAACACACACTTTCCCACACACACATGCTGCCACCTGTCATCACACATTCTGACAGTGACCAAACAGGAGTGTCCACTATTCGCAAAATTTTACTGCCTCTGTCTTCCTGCCTGTCACTCTTCCTTTCTCTCACACGTACATACAAAACAGGCCCACACAGCAACCAGCGAGCCACTCGGCGACTCGGTCCACCAAGACACAACACAAAGATCTTGAAAACACAGCGAGCCACAAGGAAAACAGCCATCAATCTCGACGACTGTCTGTTGACTGAAAGAACACTATTAATTCAGGACAGCACGAGTCAAGAACAACACTGCCAAGCTGTTTCATGCTGAGATTCAAGCCAAAACAGCTGCGAACACTTACTGCAGACGCACACTGACCATCTGAGAATGTATGTGTGTTATCACGCAAACAGGCAAAGAAAGAAGAGTAGATTAATTCAAGATTTTCCACACTCAAACAGGCAAAAATTTGCCACCGGCCACGTCGGAAATAAATTGTTTTATCTTCTTTCATCTGGGAAAAAGTTGTAATATTTCGGTACAGCAGGTTGCTTCAATAGCAGAGTGTTGTATGCCATTGTAGACAAATGGCTGGCCATCGACAAACTGGGAATCGCAGCTGGACAAAAAAAAACAGCCAAGCAAGGATACAGGCAAGAAAAAGACTTTCCAGTATTTCCAATATCTGGAAATATCTCAGTGTCGAGTTTATAAAAAACATAGTTTTAGATGCATGAATTGCATTTTAGTCCGTGTGCTCTTTTGCACTCCAACCTCTGCAGAAACAGAAAAATCCCACTCAGCGCACTCATTCCACAAACTTTGCCCCCTTGGTGATGGTGGCAGCTATTTCATCCTTAGCCTGTGGCGATAACAATGCATAGATCAAGACTGCTTGATGGTTTCTTGCAAGGCCAGAGGAGTATTTATTAAAAGCTTATCCATTTACATCGCTGCCAAACCACAGTGATTCAAAGAATGGACGTAGTTTGTTATTTTCGAGTTGACAATTCTGTTATATTCTGCAGAACTACTCTCGTATTTGTAGTAAGGTTATTTTAACCAGCTTTTTGTCTTTATCAGTGTATGTACAGAGTAAACACAGACCAATCACATGCATTCTAAGTCATCCACATCATGCTACACAGATAATTGAACCTTTATTCAGCACACATGTGAAAACAGGAAACTGCAAAGAGTCAAGATGCAGAAGTCCAAAGAAATTATGGAAACATATGACGACAAAAAGAGGCTGAAGGTGAAAAGGTTTACATGGGAAATGTAAATTACGGAAGAAGAGGAAAAGGGAAAACTCAAACTACTACTACATGCCCAAAACTTTAATCCAACAGCGTTGACTAAATTGCTTTGTTCCTGCCATCCTTTAAAAAACTCACACCCATCACCCTAGGGACCATTCTCAGCCACGCCATAAAAAGACCATATATCCATATTTTATTCCACTTTAAATTAGCCAACCTTGTAAAACTACTTCTCCCTGAAATATTCATGTAAAGTTTTAATTATATTTTCGTTGTTTTAACCCTTCAAATCCCAGTGTTATTACATGAGCGCCCTGCGTTATAAGCCCCAAAAACCAAAAAACGAAACTAAATATTTCCACAAAAAACCAGTTGAAGTAATATGTGATTGTCATTATAAGTAGGCCTTTAGATGGACCAAAGATTGGCACCAACATACATTTTGACCTGCCATTATTTTTTTTGCATTTTTTTTGCAATTTAAAAATTAAAACTTCAAGGCCCTGAGTCTTCATTGACATCCAAGAAAAGAAGAAAAAATAAAATCATATGATGATAATTTGGGGTTGAAAAATAGCGTTTATAATGGAAGTCAATGGGCAGAAAATGGTCCCCAGGGTGATGGGTGTGGGGATTTTTGCTGCTCAGCCATTTTAGGCTGATTTAAGGAATTCACACTGGAATATTAACATTGACAGGTAAAAACTATCCTGTGGCAAGTTTGGTTATATTCCACTGAACACAGTGGAAATGGCAGCCATTTAACACATAGCAGTGGCACAAAAAGGTCCCAAGAAGGCAGGAAGGTTAAGATGATTATTTTGTACTTTTTTGAATCTGTATATTAATCCCGTAAAAAGTTTGGACATTGAATTGAAATACACCAAATTCCTCACTGCACAGGATGATGGGGGCAAATGATGTTTAAAAAAACAACAACAGACAGCAGGATAAGAAATTGCTCTCCAAGTTCTCCAAGAAATAAAGACACAGCAGGAATTAAAAACCCACATAGTGCTATTTACCACTGGCCTAGACTCAGAACCAAATCACCGCGGGCAAACCAAACTGAAGAAGCCAGGCACATGCACAAGCACACACGCTTATTTACAGTAATATGCATGTGAACACTTTCAGTCAGCTTGCATCACTTCTCTTATTCTAAACAAAAACAGAGACTGGAATCCCAATAAACTCAACATCGACCTTTAACGCCATCAGCAGTATAAACGCTACACCTCCCAATCACCTACAGAATAAGTCTATGCAATGGAAAATGGGCCCTTGCATCCAAACCATCTGAGAAATTAATCTGTTTATTGTTCTGTCAGGCTGATCAGTACAGGAGACAAAGGAAGTAAAGGAGATAAACAGAGGGTGAAAATATTTTTGAGACAAACAGCGGGAGGAAAGAGAGAATCGTGTTTCCACGGAAAGAAAAAGAAATAGCGGTTAAAAAAAAGATAGGTAGGCCAAGTGAAAATCAGAGAGTGTGATGGTTGTTGTTGTCTGGACATCTACCACTTCCCACAGCTTCACAACCACAGATTTATGAACAGTCAACAAAATATGAAAAATATCCAAACATCACAAATGTGCTGGGAGTTCAGTTTTCAGAGAAGTGTCCCTCTGCAACTATTGTGAATGGTACAAATATAAGCATCCTGATATGCAAACTGACACCAAAATAGCAACTGTCAAAGCAACACAAATGATGAAATATACTGTAAAAACAGCAAGCGAAGAGGCTTCAACACGTTTTAGATAAGGGGAGGAAACTGTGGAATAAGAAACAGCCAATGAAAGATTCACACAGGGTCAAAGAGTGGTTTGCATACAAGTTTAGATGGTGAGGAATCAAACTTTGCATCATGTCTGTAAAGTTTCTTTATTATTGCAGACTCAGAAACAGTTTCAAAGTGTGTGACTTCAGAAAAACTGCAAATGTGAAAAAAAAATACAGCGTGCTTGTTTTTTTCCCCAACAACAAAAATACTGAGTACAAAATTAAAATAAAAAGCAACAAGTACTCACCTGAGCAGTTTGCATCAGAGTGAGTCTGGTAGGTTTTGCTTTCTAAATTACTTTGAAAATAGATAAACAAAATCGATGTTTGGGGGCAGAAAAAGTATCGCAAGTAACAGACCATGAAAATTAGTTATATCGATGGTATTGAAATACATAGGTTAAAAAGCTTACCAAACAGTTTTGTTGAAGTCACAAAACCACCTGAAACTCAAACCTCAAAAGCCAAACCTAAAAACGCCTCAACTTCTGAGTAGAAATTCCACAAATGCTGGAAAAGTATGTGTTCACAAAGGCTTAGGTACACCTTAGCGGGTTTTTTAAACGTTATTTTAGCCTGGTATTTGAATGCAGCAATGTCAATAATGTAAAATATTTGACTATTTTCAAAAAATGATTCAAACACACATATAGCACGTCACGCAGACAAAAATGCACGGCACACAAAAACCACACACCGCATAAGTTTATACAACATATCTGTCTTCATCTACAGATACAAAACAAGTCAAATCACCAGACCATCACATTTGCCGTTGTATTCAGACCAATATGTGTCAGTTATCTTAGCAGCGATTTATCAAAAGGAGTGTTCCTCTGAAAAGATCTTATCGAAATCAACTACGGGCTTCCAGAATTGGAAAAATTGCTTTTACCATTTTTTTTTTCGTTCAGGTAAAGGGAAACTGTGCAGGCCGTGTGACACTCAAACCTCCAATTAGCTCTGTTCTCAGCCAAAAACACATATATATCAATTTTCCAATTGGGTAAGAAAATGAGGCAGGGACAGGTGAGGCAATGTTTAGTAGTTACTTTGACAGTCTAATGCTTTTCTTTTTAGAGTGTGAGCAGCTTAATTCCTTTTAGAAAAATCAGCTAAATAGTGTCCTAACCTGACATGTGCAGAGTGTCTGCAGCACTATTTACTGTCAAATGCTTTCACCATAAGGTGTACTGCTTCACAATGAAAGAAGACCAGGTCTGCATGCAAGGCACCTAACAAAAGCCCAAGGAAAGACAGAAATTTTCCTGCCTCTCCTTTGGACAGCTTGACAATGTCTGTGGTGTGCTGCTGCCTGAGGTAAAGGCTATCTGATTACCTTTGCAGGTCCTGATTAGCTGTGGAGCATGTGTAGCTCGGTGTCTCTTTGCCAGCTCATGTCAGATATTCGTGTAAGTGATCACAACTGTCTAATCAACCATGGTTACCATGCCTAATTCTATAAAGAGTTAAATTAGAGTGTTTAATTATGCCCACACAAAGAAGTAAGTGCCAGATCTGAATCATGTGAAGGCTACCCACATGGCAAGTTTTGTCAATACAAAGTTATAAAAGGAGGAGAAAATGTGGGCAAGGTTTTGTGGAGCAATTTTAGTCTGACAGTGGAACACTGATAATAAGCTAAGCTACAGAGTAACTTTTTTGGGCCTCTCCAGCTCATGCTAACCTTAAAAACCAGCACTATGAAGATGATTCTAATTGTCAAAGGCTACCTTAAACGATGACTGGTTCCTTCGTCATACACACATTGTAGCTAATCTTAAATTAATGAATGAATAAAGTTATTACCAGAATTCTCAGCAGAATACAGCAAAAAGATCATTTCAAAAGCATCTTCCTCATTTCGCTGCATTTGCAGCATGTGTAAGGTCCTGGCCTCCACTCCCAACATGACAGCTATTCGTCATTTACAAAACATTTCACTTTTTCAGCTAATTTGTAGAAATTGCCACGCAGCAAAAAATATCTCAGAAGCATCTAATAGTGGGTCGAGCTGTGTTTTCTGAAACTGAACACAGCCTGGCAAGTGACACGTTAGTAATGGCACGTAATGGTCAAAAAGCAGCTTTGCAATGTATTTAAGAAATCATCACCTAGCTGGGGGGGGGGGGAGAAATCTAGTGGATGCTCAAGGCAGCTATTCATTACAGACCTGCTGTGAATGAGGTGTGTAACAGCACTGAGACAGTTCAAAACATCTGTGCAGAACTCTCACAAAGTGTGCTGTGTGGCACTCACCTGTGAAACTTCACCGAAACCCCAAAAATGTGGACTGGAGCCAGAAGGACACAAGTGCATTTATGGTCATTTATCTCTTTTAAAAGTTTATTCAAACACATTAAGTATTATCAGAATCATTTACCTGCTTCATTTAATGGTCAATAACATCATTGTATTTTACAGACTGAAGCCGAAGCCAAAAAAAAAAAAATCTTAACTGGAAATACGTGCTACAAATGTTTAATCAACTTTTTTCTAAGTATGAGAAAGCTGACCTCAAAGCAAACATATGAAAATATAATTATCTGACATTCCTTCAAATTAAAAATGATAAATATATTATTTTCCTAATTTTAAAAAATGTCCTTTAGAAAAAAAAACCTTTTGACAAGTTCCAGGTGACACAGAAACTATTAATCCTCTGTGTGGGAGCTTGCGGACAGCTTTGGCCTTGTATCACTCGGCTGAAGTCCAGCCAGGTTTGGCTCACTTCGACAGGCAGTGGAGTAACTGGATTTAATCCAGACCAGCCACAAACCTCAGCAGCACACAGAAAGCATAAGCTTACCAGGCAGAATTTATGAGAAATCATGTCATACGGCGAAAGGTTAATTTAAAAAGCATCTCCATGTTTTTTTCAGCATTCAGTGATGATCCAGCTTGATAATACCTCCTTGAAAGGTGTTCCACTGTTTTCTCTAGGTCAGAGACCGCGGACACAACGGAAATTATTTCACAATCTTGTTGTTGAAGACAGAGGCCAGGTCTGTGACCACTTGCATTTAGTTGCCATCTTCAAAGCAGCTTTGGTGCACCAAGATAGCAATTAAGAATTGTTAAGATGGGGCCAGTCTGTTATTAGTCTGCTGTAAGTTTGCGATTGAATGGGTCAGGTTGGCAATAGGGTTTGTTTGTGATGAAACAGCGATTAACTACCAGCAAAAACTGCAAATCTGTTGCACATCTACACACACAGAAATCCACATGAACTACTTGCATTCAGAGGCTACTTAGAACCTCACACATTTGAAACTGAAATCCAGATTTTCCACCACAAATAGTGATGTGATTCAAATTCAGGCGGTCAGCAACCTTGCTTTTATATAGTAAAATAACCAGAATACAACCAATGAAGACTGACTTAGATCAACTGCAGTGTGTTTGCAATATTTCTTTGTTCACGAATTGTCACTTTTCCAAAATTGCTAGCAAATCTTTGCCAATCTGTCTGCAGTCACAGTCGCACCATGACTGTTTGGAGACACGTTACCTCGCACAATCACCTTGGTTGACTAACGTTTGAGGGAGTTATACCCGCACGCTTGCCTCGGACACTGAGGCACTGATTTTTCCTAGTCGCAAGGCAGTTGTGGACTTTTACTCTAGTGTGACTGAGCCATTAGCGATATTACAGCAATTTAGCTATCAAGTAATCCTGATCAATGGCTTCATCAGTCATGGGAAAACAAACAGGATAAAATTTACCAGAGTCAAGACTGAACCATGAGAAGCAACCTTTTATTTTTTTTTAACAAATCCTTTATCATGACACTTTTACTTCTAAACTGTTTTTACTTAGCTTGTATCTCTTTTGCAACACACAGAAATAAATTACACTAAAACAAGCATGTATGGGATTTCTTACTTTTCATCAGTCACATGCTAATTTAATGCTAATTGGTCACGACTTAGTATAAACAACAAACCCGGGGCCTCAACCACATACAGCCCGCAAAAATGTTAACTTACACTACAATAGAGGGATTGATGGGCACCAAACAAATTGAAATTAGTGTCGTAACGACTCCCGCAGCTCTTACATGTAACCTACATTAGCTTTAATTAAGCGAAGGCCTTAGTATGTGAGGGTTAAGTTCATTTGCAGATGCTGAGCTTTTCTTACTTAAATGAAGGCGGCGGTTCACTGTGAAACAACAAAATCCATGTTTCTTTGTGAGCTGTTTACTTTCAGTAAGGTTTCATAATCAGATGTTGGAACAGTGGATGGAAAACTGCCTATTAAAATAAGCAGTTTCAGAGATATCTTTCTGTTCATCTGAGTTATTTTTACATGTCCCAATTCAGTTATTATACATTAATCCTTGAAAAAGATCAAGTCAGCGATGAATTATTTCTAATGAAGTGTGTTTAACTTGTGTTACCCTGGATCAGGATTAGTGACTTGCATTTATTTGACATAAGTGGCAGCTATTATGTGCAGTTTTACATGTTTTCTTTAAGAGCTTGTGTTTTCTAAAGCTTTGAGTGTAAGTGTTATGTTTTAATTTGGAGCATCCATGTATGAATGCAGTGTAATGTTCTCTGGAACCTGCAGAAACTTTCATGACTTAGCGTTAAGTCAGAAAGACAAGCTATTAAATCCCTAACTGAGCAGCAGAAGCTTGTGTTACACAACCAGGAAAAGCCTGCGGCAGTCTCAAAAAGTCAAACTCCGCTCGGCGGGAGTGTATTACTGTATATACTTTCAGGAATCAAAGCTCTTTTTCTTGGCACGCAGTTGGCACCATCCAGCTGAATCTCATCCACTTTGAAGCAAATATACTCAAAAAATAAAACTATGCAAATGGGTGGACTTACACAGGACAGGAAAATGGAATTTGTAACATTTTTCTAGCTCGGTATGACGCCGGTTTTCTAATGATTCTTTTAAAAAGGTGTGCAGTGATCACACAAAGAATATCCTGACAACAAGAGAAATAAAAGAAATTCTCTCTAATATCTCCTCAAATATTTGAGACGTTACACGTGTAAACTTTAAAGCGAAGAAGGGAGCGCTGTAATATGAACATGAATATTTGCAATCACCAAAGCGAATGGCACCACATTCAACTCCTCAGCCACCAGGAGAAAAACAAAATCTCTGGTGTTTTATTCTTTTCTTTTTTTTTTCTTTTTTTGCTGTTAAAATGAAAGCAGCCAATACAAACTACATATCAAGAGTCGATACAGACTGCTGATTTTTGATTTGTATTCTTTTCTGACTTGTTGCCAGGCTTCAGTTTCTATCTGTAAAGTGATTTGGGAGTAACAGTTGCCGCTTCTTTGTCTCTGGTGTCATGTATCGAGACAGATTGACAGATAATGTCTGAGGAAATGCCAGACATCTAATACGGGACTGTTTGGTCAACAGTGGGGAGGAAATCAAGCACCGCCATTTGACATGAAACCGAGGAAAGAAGCTGTAAGGGCATGTTCAAAGTTCAACCATAGAGCTGTATATGCACATAAACATGCACTTACGCATACACACAGATACAAACCATCATTCATATCCAACTCCTGCAAACAAGCACAGAAGTGCACATGTGCATGGAAATATTCACGTGCACATGCAAGCAATAATAAACGGATACAAGCAATTATATGAAAAAATATACACTGGACAAACACGCCCCAAGCTGTAATTAAACATGTGCAGTTTACTCCCTGTGATCAAAGTAGAGTGAAGCAAGATAATAAATTATTTTATAAACAATTTAGAGATGAAATGCTCGAGTTAATGCTGGGCATAAGAATACAAATGACTTTCTGCAATATGAATGAGATCATGCAGTTGCACTGCAACACCTGGGCAACAGGTTGCATGTAAATAAATGTTTTTCACTAGATCGTGTCCTCCTGCGCTCAGTCCATATCTGCTTTGTTGGCTTTTTGAAAATTGCACTGCATGTTTGCCTTTAATATTTCAAACAGTGATGTTTCGTTGCCAAAACCGTTTTAGCAAGTTATTTTAAAAATATGCACGATTCATCATTTCTCCAAAATAACAAATTAATATTCTTTAAGCCAAGACAATTATTTGGCAGAGCATTTAACTTCGACTTCAAGAGTACCGTAATGAGCCTAATAAATTCAAGTGCAGGTTAAAATGTTAAAATGCTGTTCTTTTCCCTTTATTTTGACTGCAGCCATAAGAGCACACACAGACATTTTTCTCGTCACATGCTCACTGCTATGACTTTTCAGTTGGACAAATGAGCTCTAATCAGATTTGCTCCTGTGTATTACTGTGTAATACTGTCATTATGACTCCATATGTTCTCTGTTTCTCAAACGAAAGAATTTTTGTTTTCCCAGCCAAAACCAATACCACTGCCCTGCCCGCAGTGATGATGATTCACTGATTCCGTGACCAACAATTACCTGCAGTGTAGCAATAGTTTTGAATTTTGCATTTTGATAAAGAGCTAAATTATTTTAACTTAATTTATCTAATTAAAAAAAGATTTATCTATAATCTTACCCCACAACATGTTTGAACAAAAACTCATAGGCAGGTCTCGTCCCATAGTAGAAGCTACTAAACAGCCTGGATGCCAGGCTACATAAAAATAGTTAACTTAAGTTGCCAGCCTTAAGCTAATTCTGGTACAATGCATGGTTCCTTTTCAAATAAAACCATTTTAATTTGGTAGCACGGTGGCACGGTGGTTAGCACTGTTGCCGCACAGCAAGAAGGTCCTGAGTTCAATTCCAACATCAGTCCAGGGTCTTTCTGTGTGGAGTTTGCATGTTCTCCCCGTGTTTGCGTGGGTTCCCTCCGGGTACTCCGGCTTCCTCCCACCGTCCAAAGACATGCAGCTTGAGGGGATAGGTTAATTGGATAATCCAAATTGCCACTAGGTGTGAATGTGCGAGTGAATGTGAGTGCGAATGGTTGTCTGTCCCTGTGTGTTGGCCCTGCGACAAACTGGCGACCTGTCCAGGGTGTACCCCGCCTCTCGCCCTATGACAGCTGGGATAGGCTCCAGCACCCCCCGCGACCCTGAAAAGGATAAGCGGAAGCGAATGGATGGATGGAACATTTGAATCATTAGTGGCCTAGAATATGCTAGTCAGTAAATCCCTGAGAAATACATTTCTTTGCTTTCCGGTTGAGAGTTAGACAAACTGTTACGAATGCGCTCATATCTGTGCAGTTAATCTGAACCATGGAGGAAGTGTGGCTTCATGCATAAGTGACAAAGTCTTGTGCAGAGCAGCACACTGAAAGCTGAGAAATTACCAAAACAATTAACATTTATATTGTTTATTGCTTACAATAGATTCGGTTTTGACAGGCAAGCTCCTCCCATGGGCATTAATACTTTTTTTGTTCATGTAGTTGCTCTTTAGTATTATGTTCCTGTAACAGCACACTTCTGTTACCATATCTTCTTTTGATGCTCTTACATAAATGTAGAATTGTATTTAAAGTTCAAACAGTTTTGTAGAGATTTAAAAAAAAAAAAAGGATGCAATGGGTACGTTAGTGCAGTAAGAAGCCTTTTTGAATTTGAGGCCAGAAACAGTTGCAATTCATTTTCACACGTGAACCTCAGATATTCTTGGGTGAATCAGGTTGGGACACTGTCTAAAGTTGCACTTTCTCAAATGTAGCACACTGCTGTCAATGGTCTGAAACGGTTACATTCTCACTACAAGACATACTCTGGGTTTTTTTTCTTAGGTGAGGGCACAGCCGGGTTAAAGTATGCAGGAGGCAGGACACTTGACACCAACTCGCTCACTGTGAACTCACCTGACAGTGACCTGTGCTATTCTCAAGTGGACTCGATTGAACAGCACAGAAACTTTGTAAGGAGACAGCAGGTTAAAGACGGCCTCATATCCGATCTACATTTGCTTTTCGTGTGCACCTCCACAGGGTGATGGCTCAAAAAGTTCAGGGCTGATGTGCATGTGTGAAAACAGCTTGGATTACAGACATGCAGGAAGATATGATAATTAGGTTAAAATCACTAGTGCTATTGAGCCTTGTCCGTGTTGAATTTCACATCAGGCAGAAGTTGTGTTTGGCTTTCCTTAGTAAAATATCTCTCTAATATCTTATGCTTCTCCTCAGGCAAAAAAGACGAGCCTAAAAAGAGGGAAGAGAGGCGAACTGAAAGTCTAATGAGAACTGAACTGCTCCATCGAAAGAGAAAACAGCTTCATTCTGAGTCTGTGATGTTATAAATGTGGGTTTTGTTCAGATATCATGAGGCCTCGACTTATGAAACCTTGCACATCCAGAGCTCAGTGGCTCGTCAGTTCTTGTGAAAAGAAAATACCACAAATGGAGTTTCAAGGTTGTCAAACAGAGGTAACGTCATGATACCTTTAATGAAGATGGAGTCACGCCTTCCTTCCCTAATGGCTCTTCTACTGATCTCAGTCTGCATCTCAGCTCTCCCTGTTCTCCTGGTCATGAATGAACCAAATGGGCTCAAAAAATTCTTTCTCTGTTCTCCTAGACGTACACTGAGACCCGCATTCATCACCTCTCCATGCACCATTACACCCAATGATGGAAGCAAAGAAACAACACTTTCATTAGCAGGTCCGCTCCACTGAGGTGTGGAATGTCTTGTGGGTATCCAGCAACAGTGACAGAGAAAGCCAGCCTTCATGCAGCTATTGTTGTCCTCAACAAGCTCACTTAGTGTAATGGGCAAGGCTGAGCTCGCTCTTCAAAAGACTAGGGGCACCACGCAAGAATAAGAGCAGTCATGCTTAGCCAGATTAGAGATGCGACAAAAGAAAGCATAATAAGTTGTGGCATGAAAATAATGACCTAAATGTGCTTAATTTATATTGACAAGCAAAAAAAAGCCGCATCTTGTCTTTTTTATGTAAAAAAGTTGCACCGGGTACCAATATTCTAGGGTATCAACAAATTGCCTGCCTTTAAGATCCATGAATCCAGTAATTTTTCTAAATTTCCCAAGCCATCGGTCCAAGAAGCATTCCTGCTGCATGCAGTAGTTCAACATCTAAACTTTTTCAAAATTCATATACTTTAGAGCTCAAATTTCCTTGCTTGATGCAATTACTTTATCTCTTTGTGAATGTCTCAAGTACAAAACCACAGAAACCTTTCAGGGAAAGATTTGTTCAAAATGTACAGCATTATCTTTATATGTAAATGACTGCATTATGTCATTTGCATTCCCCTCTGTGAATTTATCTGTTTGGATACATTCAGAGAAGGCAGGAAGCTGGCTCATTAGCTGATTATGGAAAGAGTTGAGATTATGAAAACTAAATGACAGTGAGATGATTGTGTAATTCTTTCCTTCTTTTTCTTTCATTTCTTAGAACAAATACCAAGCCTTCAAAACCCATTAAAAGATGTACTTTGGATGTCCAATTATACATGATTGCAAAACCTATTTGTCTTAAACTTCTTCAAGGTTTTGGTAAAATTCCTGAAGGGCAACCATGATTTTCCAGTGCGAAAGTCAGAAATAAAGCTAGTGGTGCAGTCATCCAATCAGCTGTGGAAAGGTTTTGTGTTGATTTTTCACAAAAGAAGAGAATGTCTACATCAACTGTGGCTTTGAAAATCAATTTTACTTCAAATGCATACCCATCTGAGTTGTTGGAAGTGAACAGGCCTACATGCTGGTTTGTCCTTAACAAAGGCACGAGGAGAGAACTTTTCACTGTTTCAGTACATTAAATATTTTTATTTTCCATGCCAGAGCCAAATAGCCAGTGAAAACATTACAGAGACTATTACAAACCATAAATGTGCTTCTCTATTTGCAGCCTGATTAAACATCTCTGTCAAGACTGGTGGCTGAGGCGGCAGTATTGTTTCACCAAGCGTGTATCTCACTCATCACACTCTATCTGGACATCTTACAGTTGAGTTGAGCTAAAAGGCTTTAAATGGAATTGCCCTTTTCAACTACAAGGCAGAACTGTGAAAAAAGGTATAAAGCAGGCTGCTTTAAGCCAGCGGGGTGAAGGCGTCAGTCGAGCTGCTGGTGATTAGACTGAAACTGAGTGTGGAAATTACGGAGTGCCAAGCTGTGTGTTGTTTTGATAGGATCAGGACAGGGGTTGTTTTCAGGACACTACAATCCATTGTTGAGCCTTCTGGAGGTTTTGTGGACCTAATTAAATGGAAGCTGCGATGATGGAAGGTTTAATCACTTTACAGGTCTGTTGACAAACCCAATTTCAGCCACCCACAACCTTTCTCTGATATTAATAATGTCTAACAACCATGTCTATACAACAAAATAAGCAAAGTATCAATGTCTTTCATAACAGGCCAACTTTGATTCGGGAAATGAATTAGGAGATATGCCACCTCCCGTAAATGATTCTGGGCATTTAAACTTCTTTGCAAATGTTGGTGATAATGTCAGGTGCATACACCAAATCACCATTTGAGCAGTACAAGCAGTGCAAACTTCAGACAACTAGTTGTTACCAAAATGTCCTTCTGTTTTCTTTATCTTGTGTTAGTTATTTGTTTCATTATTGTGCCAGGGCAACACAGAAATCATCATAGAACATATGAAGTTGTTTAGGTTTTCAGTCCCTTCAAACATTTTATAAAACTGATGTGACGAAACAGATAACAATAGCCGGTTATGCTAGTTATACTCTGACATCAGTCAACAAGACCAACATGGGCCAATACCAGTGGTCATTGGATACAGAGCCTGCCGTAATATCAGTATATCGCCATAACAGAATGCTAGCCTCTGATGGTAATGTAGTACCTAAATAGGGAGCTACTTCAGCAACCTCCAACAAACTAATCCTGCTAAAGGTGGAAAGGGCAAACTTGCTTCACCACTCCCAACACAATCCAACAGTAAATAAAGTAAATGACTCAACTAGCATCCCTGGAACACTTGCTAGTCATGCTCAGTAGACAGAAAAAGGAAATGGTGGATGGAAATTACTGATGCTGTTACATGATGGAAAAGGTGGGATTTAGCCAACTAGTTAAAATGATCAACCCAAGACACAAAATTCCAGGTTAGAAAATATTTTTGAATTTCTGCTTTATTACTACTTTATTACATAAAAATATTACATAGCTCCTGAAGGGTTTTAAGATTCCGTTATTTTAATTGCTGTTAAACAAAAGTGTTAAGCAGTTATGTTTCTAGTTTTATGCTTACATTTGTTTTATGTTACATCACTTTATATAATGCTTTGTCACAACTGCTACATTATAATGGGCTCAACTTTGTTCTGAATTGGGCTCCTCTCAGTTTTGCTGTTGTTCAAGGTCGTGGTAAGTAGGGGTGCTGCAGCACCCCCTGCCAAGTGCCAAAAAAACCTAGGTAAATGTGTTAAAAACCTTTATAGTGGCAAGAGTGTTCCTGTTATCAGCTGTCTAAGAAATGTGTGATAGGAAGTTGTAATATATTAAAAATGCCAAGTAATGATGTTTTTTTCTTTTCTTTAAACATCACCAGCTATCATGGTCAAATGACTTTACATAGTAGCCACTAATAGTTAAAACATGGTGCATTTTTTTAAATGACAGTAATATCAAAACACTTGTTTTGTTATCAGCTAGCTTATAAAAGAGCACAGCAAAAGACCAGCATATTATAGAGCATCATCCCCCTGATGACTCTCAGAACTGTTCCTGTTGGCCTCACCAGAGTGATTATTCTCCAGTGACGCCATGGTTACTGTTCAATGCATTACAGATGAAAGTCACAGACCTGTTGCTGATGAATGCCTTCAAAGACATTTTGAAAACTTGGGACAATTTCTTCTGTAGAACTCGTGAAGAAATTCATTGCCTAAACCTCGGAGCACCTTTGGAGTATTATATTTGTGCACGCAGATGAAAGTAACCCTTTGGCCTATTATAAGCTGCTGCAGTTTAATATTGTTATTAGGCAGTGATTTTACAGTCCTACATTTGCTGCAGAAGGGCATTTGACCATATTGTATGCTGTGCAAATCTGGCTTTGGGGCGAGTATTATATGCTAAATCTGATAGGTTCTAGTCAGCAGTGTGCAAACAGGCCTGTTGTATGTCCCGACTGCTGTATCTTTAGAGACTAAACAGCTGCAATACCTGAATCCTCTTTAATGTTTTTATAATGGATTGGCTCACCTGTGTTTGTGCCTGATGTGTGCGCCCAGAAGTTTAATTATTGTAGTGCCTGAGTTAAGATATTGTAAATAACTGTGTCTCGTCTATGCGGAACAGTTGAGTTAAGTTTGGCTGTTTATTCTTGGGGGAACTATTAGTTGCTACGCTGACAGACTTTTTAGAGTTCAGCTAAAGCTGCTGGGAGCTTGTAGCAGTAGGTTCTCACTTCAAATTACATAGCTTGTAATCAGTGACAACAACGAATTGAAAATGGAAATTTTGGTAGCAGAAATCAATGTCACTGGCTGCAAGCTGCAATAACAAATAAAACATATTTTTTCTAAAGTGTCATAAATATCATTATTGCAGATTTCCTGGAAATATCGAAACTATATTAATATATCCACTGGCCATTGGATATTTTGTCTAATTACGAAAAAAGCATGCTTTCTAGAAAGGGGTTAGCAATTAGCTGATACTCCTGTAGTTCTTATTTATTAGAGGACTCTAATCAAAAACACTCACAGTTATTCAAAGCCATTCTTAAATCAGTCTTAGATGTTTAGAGCACAAGCTAATCATCTTACCTCAGTGAGAGGGAAAAAATGCTTTCACAGTAACTGTCATCTATCACTCACACGCCATGTGTTTATTAAGATGTAAGCACTGCCATGGGGAAAAAAGATTTCTATTAAACTGCCTACACCAACAAGTAAAAAAGCATAATTCATTTTACATATGACTGATTATATGTGCTGTGAGATTATTAAAACCCTTGTTTCCATCTCTAGAGAATGCTTATATAAGTGGTGTTGGGTGGTTTGAGTTGAGACTTATGGTGGCCAACAGGGCGTCCTTTAAAATAACAACAATTTAAGCTTCTGGGTGTTAGGCTAAATGGTGTAATCCCTCTAACTCCCGGCCAGCATTGGCAGAAATTCCACAGTAATATGCGACATGATTTCATAGTGGCTGCTGTCTTTGAGACATGTTTGTAATGCTGAAAGGGTCACCGAGGGGCACAGACAGATAAACAGAAAGGCTGTGAGAGAGGTTTGAGGAACAAGGTTCCCTTTTTTCTGATGATTTCAGACTTGAGTTATTAGAATCCATTTTTTCTTAATAACAAAAGGATGTAAAAAACAAGCGCTTGGATGTTTATACAGCTGATTACTCACACCACACCTTTCTCCACATAAGCTATGGGAAAAGAGGGAAAGGGACAGTCTCAATCATTTATATTACACATACTAGTGTCTTATGCTGATGTATTTTACAATATATGAGAGTGTTGGGGGGGGAGGTTGATGTTTATTGAAACAAGCAAGCCTGATGCATGAAGGCTGAAGCCTGAACCCACCAGCTGCTTCATGTAACATCACATCATTTGGCATCATCAGCATGAGATGGATGTTGTTCAGACTCGAAAAGACATAATCGCGTTCAGATAAAGCACACATCTTAAAATAATGTTTATCTTAAAAGTCCAATCAGTTGATCACTCCTCTGTGGAAGTTATTAGAAACTTATGTGCTGCTACACATTAAATGTTGACTATGGAGATAATTATAGCCCAGCGACCTTTTTATGCTTGTGTAAATTGTAACTGTAGGTTTGGGAAATAGCATTGCTTCAATGTGTCCACCTCACTCTCCTCATCATGTGTAATTTATCTGAAACAGTCTCTGCTGTAGGATTACAGCTGTACCACTGTGTTTCTGTTATTTTTGCAATATTGACACTTTCACACAAGCAAAGATGAGACGGTATGAAGAAGTACATCTCTCTAACTAACCTGGGAGAAGTTGAGCCCATTGAGTGGATGGCACTGTTCCTCCACCTTCTCGACAGCTCCTGTTCTCTTCCTCATCCTCTCCGCCTCTTGGGCCAGATACAGGTCCAGCACCGGCACCCCTCTCGTCTTAATGTCTGCCTCGGTTAACGAGTTCACCATCAGCATCACCCAAACGGGTCGCTTCCTCTCCCAGTTCCCAGCGATGGCATTGAAGAGGTAGTCTGCGTAGAGTCCCTTCCCTCTCTGATCCGGGGTCATCCAAGAAGGCATCATGAGCTTTACATACTCAAGGTGTCTTTTAAGCCTCCTGTAAATGTCTCTGGGTAATACGTCCTGCAGGTTCTCACCTTGAGGAAGCAGCTGACAGCTGGTCAGAGCTGAGATGGTGTAAGGGTCTGTTAGGTCCAACTCAAAGTAGACAATATTGCTCTCCTGGAAGGCCTGCTTGGAATTTTCTGGGATAAAGTCCCAAACACGTGTGTAGGGAACATGGATTGTACCGTAGAAATATGAAGGAGGGTCCCGTTTGATCATCCACAGGAAGGAGTTTAGGTCAGTTTGCTGTGGGTACAAGAAAAAAATATTAGCAAAGCTACAATCAAGATAGACAGACCCGTTCATGGGCCCTCTTCCACTTATCCAATTCAGGGTCACAGAAGGTCTGCAGCCTATCCCTAGTGTGATAGGGCGAGAGGCAAGATAGATCCTGAACACGTCGCTAATCACACACGGAGACAGACAAACATTCACAATTTAGAATCATCAATTAACTAAATCCCATGTATGTGTTTGGAGTGCAGGAGGAGGCCAGTGTAGACAGACATGTGGAGAACACGTAAACTCCACACAGTAACCACAAACAAACATAAACTGAGTGGTTCATAATAACGTGCTAAATATTTTACTTTTTATGTTTGTTCGATAGTCCTAAACCACAATCTCATGAAATATAGAAATCCTTAATGTAGGAGATTCCTGATTGTCTAATTAATTCTAATTGTGAGTTGCTCAAGTAATCAAATTATCACCCAAGCACGTAGCACCTAAACAATAGCAACTCTAAGAAAAGAAAAAAACATAGGAAAACAAGCGAGAAAGAAACAAAGGGGCAAATTTACAGTCTTTCCATTATGTTTACATTACAGCCTGTCTGACACCAACTGCCTCTTTGTCTGTGAGTGGCTGTTTATTAGACAGACCACTAACATGCTGATAATGACTTATTAACAGGCCACTTAGAGCCCAAGTGTCAAATGAACAATACACATGTCAGTGACTGTCAGACTACAGGCTGTTGCCCTGAATGTTTTCCTTCCTGTTGCTGCTGGATCTGACCTCAAATTGGTCTGAGTTACTCTGGGGTATGATGAACGGTGTTACAAGAAGACTACTCGCAAAGAGACTGAAAGGTTATTTTTATGAATGCACACATCTTTTTGTAGATTAGATAAAGATCTACAAATAACACAATCCCAATACACAAAAGGAGTGTTAAAAGAAATAGTTCATTGATTAGCTGACAGAAAATTGTAGGCAATCCACTTCTTTGTAAGATTGTTAGTTTTCAAGTTAAAGCTACATTAGAGATTTGGAAGCTTTTTTTTCAGATTTCAAAGATCAGATCATCAATTTATTAATTAAACAAATAATGACGATAAGTGAGTAGTTGCACAAAAAACAAACTGGGCTGATTTTACAAGTTATAAAACCCTCGGAGGGTTTAAGTAAAAAAAAAACTAAATCCAAGACAGGTCCAGTCTGAGATCAACTATTTTATCTGTTATGCAAAAAGTGCAAAATTAAAAGCAAATGAAAAGACACAAAAAGCAACACTGTTGCAAACTGAAACAGTGTGATCACTCATACACTCTCTTCATACAACTTACTTTCCTGTTCAGCTCGCAGCTGGCGGAGTCCTTCAGCCTCCACTGGTCTGCTCGGACCAACAGTATGAGGCAGGACTGAATGAATGCGCCCAAAGTGCCCCGCATCGTAGCTGTCTCCAAACCGTGCACGGTGGCCTGTGTTTACTCTACCACAAGGTGTTTGCAGCAACTATACCAAAAAAGCATGGACCAAGTCCTATTTCCACAGCTTGGGCTCCGTGCGGTCACGTAAAATGAGATGACAAGTATCCGATAAACCGCCGGACAGAATCATGTTGACTTCAGCCTCCTGGACTCGACGCTGCCGCTTCACGTGTGTCTGAGAGAGAGAGAGAGGCGGTCATAGGAGTCTACACAGGGTCACATCATCCTCTCACTGCTGGTCATGTTGGATCCCCCTCCAACAGACACACACTCCCCTCTCTGTACTCCCTTCTGGCAAGAAAAACTGCGCGAGTTTATCCAAAAGTTGCCTGCAAAAGTTGAAGCAACAGGTCCACGCCGTGCCAGCACCTGAAGCTAAACATCAGAATAAAACTCGGGATTACGTTTTGACCTCTGTTTTCCTGATGTCTGGTTCGGTGAATGTGAGCGTGGTGCACGAAGCTGCACTTGCCAGATAGATATTTAAAAACCCCAAACTTTTGCGCACACTGCTCCGTCTATCCACGGAGACGTGCACTGTTTGTTTCTGCGTCTCTCTTTCTCTCTCTCTGACGTGTGTGAATGAGCACCTACCACCCCACCCCCTCCCCCAGGTTGTCTGCATAAACCCCACCGCCACCACCCTGCTGCAGTCCACCCTTTCCTTTCTCTCTCTCTCTCTCTCGCTTTCTCTCTCACACTCACATACAGTAATCTGATTAAACGTCACCTCGTCGATCACAATTCATATGTCAATGAATTCAGTGTGCATACCTTTACCAGACTTAAATCAAGAGCAATTTATCACCGATATGTGTGATTAACAAAAGCTACACTGATTACAGCATTTATCCCTGATTTCAATTATCGTTAGACTGATGAGGTCTCTTTTTGTCGCCCTAGAGAAGCAGGCCCCAAAGGCATTGTTTTTTTGGGTGCCGCTCGAGATCCCGTGGATAGATTATCATGTTCTAGTCCTTAATGCCTTACAAACAGGAGGCATTCGCATGAGAAAACCTGCCATAACACTGGCTTACATCTGGGACAGACAAGGAAACCGCAGAGCTTCACCTTTTCATGAAAGGCCAGCAGAGACATGCAGCAGCTGAGAAAAGGCCCTGAATAAATAAGGACTACCAATATGACATTTTTACTATTCAGGGTCCACGCAGAAAATGTATTTGTAACCTATTTTTATATATTTATTAGGTCGTATTATCATTAGATCCAACACAGCTTTACATTTTCTAATGTTTTAGCAGTTTTTGACTGAATTTCCTAAGTAAGGCCTTGAGGTTTATATCTGCGTCTCGAGGCCGATCTGTGCGCTCTGGCTCGAAACCCCTGGTTCACACAGGGGCAGTGAACACATGTTGATGTTTTCAGACGTCTGAGTAAATACGAAATGGTTTATTGACGCGAGGAACGACCCCGGGGCCCGATTTCTGTCGCTTGCTGTTTGCATACAAATAGAACCGGCTGGAGAGAGAGAAAAGTGTCTTGCATGATAATTGGTTTCAACAGTGCAAGACATTAAGCTCACGGAGTCAAGCTCACCGAATGTAATTGACAGCGTTGACTCGTGCGATTTAAATCCGTTTAAATCATTTAGCAGTGAATGATGATAATCAGATATGTGGCTGCATGTGCATACATTTCCCCTTGGTACACTAATAATCTGCTGTGTTTTTGCATAGCTGTGTGTAAATAAACCAACTTTACCAATATCGGTTAAAGCGCCTCCTAGTGGATAGAGTCGTTTCTGCAAGTTCCAGAACTGGACTGAAGGAGAAAAAGGAAGCAGAGAGGATGGAAGATAGGATGAAGGGTGAGACGACAAATTCAGTCCAGAAAAGTAAAGACAGAAAAGAAGCAGCGGTGTCAGACAGAGTGTTACGTTGAGAAAGAAGCCGGTCCCTCTGAGTTTATTCTGCCCAAAGATAGTTTGGAGATCATTCTCACCATCTTTTTAGAATCCAGAATTGTAAATATAAATTATAACACATGGTTACTCGTGCTATTTTCGATCCATTTCGACTTCACTCATTTCTGAACATTGCTGCATTTGTCTAATGATGTTAGTGACTAACAGGAAACTGTCAATCATGTACATAAACAATCTACTGGAAATGATCTTTATCTTAAGCTAATTTGTCCAATCTGTTGGCAGGACACATTGAGAGAAGCGAAAACAACTTCGAATGTGTGTGTGTGCGTGTGTGTGTGTGTGTGTGCGTGCACGCATGTGTGTGTTTGATCATTTGTTCTGTGCATCTGTATGAAGATTAAAAGAACATCATCTGTGTGCGACTAAGCACACACCTGTTTTTTATCTGGCAAAGGCTGTTCGATCATCCTCCCCAGCTCAATGTAGCATCACATATGGCATGCCTGGTGTAAGAGCCCTTAACGTGTGCTTTTTATGGTTTTTTATTGCAGCAGAAGTCACAGTTTTAGTACCTCGCTTGGAGCGAGGATCAGAATGAAGTCTGGGGTTCATGACTCCTCAGAGATTAACTAACACGTTGCTAAAAATGTCACGTCAGTGCAAAATACCTTTGCAACTAAAAACCATATGACACACCAGCATGTGGGGAGATTAAACGCACCTAGTTTTATGTTCTTGTGGGTTGAAAAATGTTTTTTTATTGTAATGATATAAGTTAAACCTTACCAGGTGACTTTAAAGATGATTTGGTTTTATGGTCAGATTTTTTGCACAAGTGAACTAAATGTTAAACCAGTAATCCACAGTTTTATTAGTTAAATTAATTTTGAATACTCCAAAAAACACTGACAATATTTTGTTCAAGTTGAGTGCAGTAAGTCTGTTTGAAATCTGGAATGGATTTCAGTGACCTCCTGTCAATACAGATGCAACATTACATCTGTATATTTCCACTTTAAAGTGGCTTTGTTTATGAAGATCAAACAGAACTGGGGTCTTCTGAGAGATCCTGAGCAAACATCCGATTCGGCCTCTTTAGAAAAATCTTCAAAAGCGTCTCACAGTATGGAAATGACCACATATGTTTCATTTTTACAGATGGGGTGGTGAATGCATTTGATCCTGACAGGTGACTCATACAACACTGTTTGGGGGTTTTTGTTTTCTAATGCAACAATATTGCAAAATGAGAAAAGAATATCATATATATATATATATATATATATATATATATATATATATATATATATATACATACAGTGGGGCAAAATAGTATTTAGTCAGCCACCGATTGTGCAAGTTCCCCCACCTAAAATGATGACAGAGGTCAGTAATTTGCACCAGAGGTACACTTCAACTGTGAGAGACAGAATGTGAAAAAAAAATCCATGAATTCACATGGTAGGATTTGTAAAGAATTTATTCGTAAATTAGGGTGGAAAATAAGTATTTGGTCACCTCAAACAAGGAAAATCTCTGGCTCTCACAGACCTGTAACGTCTTCTGTAAGAAGCTTTTCTGTCCCCCACTCGTTACCTGTATGAATGGCACCTGTTTGAACTCATCATCTGTATAAAAGACACCTGTCCACAGCTTCAAACAGTCAGACTCCAAACTCCGCCATGGCCAAGACCAAAGAGCTTTCGAAGGACACCAGGAAAAGTATTGTAGACCTGCACCAGACTGGGAAGAGTGAATCTACAATAGGCAAGCAGCTTGGTGTGAAAAAATCAACTGTGGGAGCAATCATCAGAAAATGGAAGACATACAAGACCACTGATAATCTCCCTCCATCTGGGGCTCCACGCAAGATCTCATCCCGTGGGGTCAAAATGATCATGAGAACGGTGAGCAAAGATCCCAGAACCACACGGGGGGACCTGGTGAATGACCTGCAGAGAGCTGGGACCAAAGTAACAAAGGTCACCATCAGTAACACACTACAACGGCAGGGAATCAAATCCCGCAGTGCCAGACGTGTTCCGCTGCTGAAGCCAGTGCATGTCCAGGCCCGTCTGAAGTTTGCCAGAGAGCACATGGATGATACAGCAGAGGATTGGGAGAATGTCATGTGGTCAGATGAAACCAAAGTAGAACTTTTTGGTATAAACTCAACTCGTCGTGTTTGGAGGAAGAAGAATACTGAGTTGCATCCCAAGAACACCATACCTACTGTGAAGCATGGGGGTGGAAACATCATGCTATGGGGCTGTTTTTCTGCCAAGGGGACAGGACGACTGATCCGTGTTAAGGACAGAATGAATGGGGCCATGTATCGTGAGATTTTGAGCCAAAACCTCCTTCCATCAGTGAGAACTTTGAAGATGAAATGAGGCTGGGTCTTCCAACATGACAATGATCCAAAACACACCGCCCGGGCAACAAAGGAGTGGCTCCGTAAGAAGCATTTGAAAGTCCTGGAGTGGCCTAGCCAGTCTCCAGACCTCAACCCCATAGAAAATCTGTGGCGGGAGTTGAAAGTCTGTGTTGCTCGGCGACAGCCCCAAAACATCACTGCTCTCGAGAAGATCTGCATGGAGGAATGGGCCAAAATACCAGCTACTGTGTGTGCAAACCTGGTAAAGACCTATAGTAAACGTTTGACCTCTGTTATTGCCAACAAAGGTTATGTTACAAAGTATTGAGTTGTATTTTTGTTTTTGACCAAATACTTATTTTCCACCCTGATTTACGAATAAATTCTTTACAAATCCTACCATGTGGATTCATGGATTTTTCTTTCACATTCTGTCTCTCACAGTTGAAGTGTACCTCTGGTGCAAATTACTGACCTCTGTCATCATTTTAGGTGGGGGAACTTGCACAATCGGTAGCTGACTAAATACTTTTTTTCCCCACTGTGTGTGTGTGTGTGTGTGCGTGCGTGCGTGCGTGTGTGTGTGTGTGTGTGTAGAAACACCATGAACAAGATATAACAAATAAAAAGAAGAAGAAGAAGTTTATATTGGGTCAAAAGAAGAATGCATAAAAACATAAACAAAACATGTCCTGTTTGGAGATGGGTCTCTCCACTGAAATCCACTAGGGCTCGTTAAACAGCGAAACCTGGGTGTGGAACTTTTCGTCTGTGAGATGGAACCATGCTAACCACTCTGCTGGGGAAGTACCCCGTGCTGGTGTGGGAGGTTGAGTAGTTGAGTTGTCTGGCTTATGCCTCCATTCTCCTGCAGTTCCATTTTCCAGAGTTTGTTGTGGCCTCTGGTGCCCAATGGACACTGTAACGGTGGACCCAAGAAATACCAGCCGGAGCGACTTTTGACAGTGCAGAACTTTTTATTAAGCTCGGGTTGTAGTGGACACATATACTCCGCGCTCTCTTTCTCTGCTGTCACCTTCCGTCTCCGTCTGTCACTGCCAACACATAAAGAGACACAATCACTGTCAGATCCCAGCACACCTGTTCACCCCGCCCCTGCGCCGCCCCGGGAGCTCACTGCGTCACGCCTCCTCTGCAGCTGGCCAAGGACCACACCCACGCCACAGACACTATACCTGAGTTGTGTGTTTTGTCTCTGGAGAATATTCCTGAATGTTTGTGAGACCTCATGGTTGGGTTCCGGTGCTAGAAACACCTTATTAGCAATCACAGGCTTACTTATTTGCAGCAAAACACTTAAGGTCAAAGTTCAAAGCTTGACTTTCTGATTGTATCATCAGATATGAGGTGCGATTTCTTGGACACTTGGGTGGGTGAACAGCTAACATGTAGTTGTGGCACATTTTTCCTCCACGGGACATTTTTGGATACACTGTGAGGATATTAGAGACATGGAAGCAAAGAAAGCCACGTTTGGACCCAGTGCTGGTGGTTACTTGAATTGTGGTCAGTAGGCTGTCAGCGCCTGTTGGAGCTGCAAACTAAGAATCATCAAGGGGACACCGATGATGAAGGAAGCTGTCAAGCTGAAAAAGAAGACCATTTGGGCTTGGCTGACCTAGAGGCCTCCAGAAGAAGTAGACAAGTACCTGCGGGACAGAAGGACTACAGCTGTGATGTAGGAACAGTTCAGTTAACTTGAACGAGGTTTTGGCAAATCCACAGATGATTCTAGATGGGAAACCAGGGCCTGTCCTGAGCTGTAATCAGTCAGGGAGAAAAATAGCTGACCTAAACTTTGGATATTGGTAGTGGAAAGCACATTTTGATGAAGTGTTGAATCAGGCACGAAAAAAAGAACAGGAAGAGATGAGAATCATATGGACTGCATATGCAGTTCCAGTAATTGTCCGATTACAGATGGTCAGTCATATAAACCACTGTCTTATTGTGTCTAATTGAAAAGACCTGGCTCTAGTATCTGCGGCTTGTGTGCTGGCAGATGCCTGATTGCCTCCATGCTTGCATTGCCTGCCTGTAGACATTTTCACACATGACCTCCAGATAATGTTGGAGGAATCCGGCTGATAAATTATCCAAATATGCCCTTTTTGATATTTAGCACAGTAATCTTTGGAGATGTTCTCACTCCAAAGATTTCTTCGGTTTAGGCACGTAGGGGCCCAGATAAAGCCTGCAGGACCCAGGAGACATGACTCCCACTCGCTAGCTGGGATTTCTCGGGACAGTTACCTGCTTGATATTTTTCACATCAGCCCAATCAGGCATCACATGGACTTTTTACTAGGGAGCTGGCAGATTAAAGACTGTCCCAAGTGTTGTCACGTGTACCTTTGTGTGGTAGTGTCTAGACAAGTTCAGAGCGGCAGTTCATGCGTGAAAATGGTCTATGTGGTTTTAGTGGAGGTGGCTGGCTTTTATTTCCAACACACATTATTATACAAAGCAGATTGTGTTCAGTTAAACCTGGAGTGGAGCTTTATGTGCAGATATGAGAGAAGTTTTGATATTCTCATAAAATATTAAGCCACAGGATATATATATAGTACACATTATATTTCGTTTTTAGCCTCAGACATTTTCAAGTTACAGATGAAGACTTTTAGTTTTCAAAGAGTTTTGTGAAGTTTAAAATAATATTTTCATTCAAATTTATTATTTAAAAAAGGGTGATAAATGATTTATTGATTGTCCTCTGAGCTCCTATAGATGATTCAATAACAAATGAGCCAGACCAAAGTGACCTTCCAATACCATCTCCCTCCTTTAATGGCTGCAGATGCAGATGTTCATGCCAAAGTCTCACTGGATCAATTAAACTTACCACCAGTGTTGGTCAAGTTACTTAAAAAAAGTAATCGGTAACTAATTACCGATTACTTCCCCAAAAAAGTAATCCCGTTACTTTACTGATTACTTATTTTCAAAAGTAATTAATTACTTAGTTACTTTTTAAAAACACGATTTACAACCTGAATAGGTGATAAAGCGATAGATCTTTCTGCCCAATTCTTTTTCTGCATAATCCATCATACAAAATGTAATCAAATGGAAAAGTCTCTTTTTAAAACTTGTTTTATTAGTTTTAACCTTTTAACTTCATGCATCAAGCAAAAATTTAATTATATGCAACATTCTCTGACTGGAAGAAATTAGTTTAACATTTAAACTTATTTTCTGCACATTCCAGCACATAAAAAATATTTTTTTGTGTTTACACTCAGTCTTTCAAATAGATGCAAGTAAAACACAGCAGAAAATAAATAAAGTCAAAGACTCAGCGGTCCTTTTGCTCTAGTTTCACCTGTAAAGCAGGAGTGAGGTAGGCGGAGGTTTACCCTGGTGCAGGTGTGCCGCAGCGGTCAGTGGAAGAATCCGCGAGTTTCTCTGTGAGTTTCCCATTACGTCGTAGCGCACTCGGTGCTTGCTTGGACGTTTAGGGGGGTTTTTTTCCGCTGTAAAAAGAAGTATTCTTCCCACGCACAATGGACACTAATGTTTTTGTCACTTTTTATGGAATCAAACTCAAAGTAAGGTCAGTACTTCCACGCTTTAAACGCTGCACGCTCATACTCTCTCCTGCACTTAACAGACCTCTCTGCATTGAATCATATCTGTTATTAACCTCTGTCTCTCTTCCACAGCATGTCTTTTATCCTGTGTTCCTTCTCTCACCCCAACCGGTCGCAGCAGATGGCCCCGCCCCTCCCTGAGCCTGGTTCTGCAGGAGGTTTCTTCCTGTTAAAAGGGAGTTTTTCCTTCCCACTGTCGCCAAAGTGCTTGCTCATAGGGGGTCATATGATTGTTGGGTTTTTCCCTGTATCTATGAAGCGCCTTGAGGCGACTTTTGTTGTGATTTGGCGCTATATAAATAAAATTGAATTGAATTTAACTGAATTGAACTCGATATATGATCCATTGTTGATCTGCACACAGCTGTTGCCACGAACGTCGCACTCGCTTACGTCACTGTCATGAGACATTCTCGCAAAAAAAATCACGGTTTTAGTAACGCGGTAACGCAGCGTTCCTACGGGAAAGTAACGGTAATCTAATTACCGTTTTTGCAATAGTAATCCCTTACTTTACTCGTTACCTGAAAAAAGTAATCAGATTACAGTAACGCGTTACACGTAATGCGTTACTGCCCATCTCTGTTTACCACTTTGAACATCAGTCGATCAAGTTAGATCAGAAGTAAGTAATACATAGATGTCAGACAGATCATATACAAAGACAGACTTCATTATGTCTCTCTTACAGAAACTAGACCAAACAGAAGATCCAGAGGCTGAGGGACAGTTTGTGTGCTAACAAGATAGCATAAAATAAAAAACAAGGCTGTGGATGTTAAACTGTTTGTCACAACATGGCTTTTTTTTCCCTCATTGATTGCTTCACTTCATCTGTTTACCTGTTATAGATCTGGTATATTTTTGGTAAACACAGGACTCAGAAGATGCCCAGGAAAGTAACAAAGCCTGTAGTCTGTCTGTGCTATTTAGGGTAAAGGTATTTTAGGTCATTTGGGTATATTCTTACTGAAAGAGACTTCTTAATTTTTTTTACAATCTAGATGGTGACTCATAGTTTTTATTAACTATACAAACCACACAGAGGTACCTTGTGGAATGTCCTCTACAGGCAAATCCTGATCTAGGTTGTGTCCTGTGTTTGAGGTGGTCATATAAAATCGTGATACAATCAGAGTCATTTAGAGTATTTATAAATGAGTCCTGGAGGGTATTTGTCTTCGTCAGGCAGAGAAAATATGACTTTATTGCACAGATATTTGACTTTTATAATGACATCTTTTTGGGTTTTGGAAAGAAAAAGAAAGAAAAACACACACATTTTCTTCCTATGACATGATAATTTGTCCTGCTGTTTTGCTCTGCTTACAGTAATCCCATCTATTCTAATCTGTGACTTCTCAACACAGAGTTTCTAGTTTTAGCAGGGACACAAACCACATGATGGTTGTGTTTGATAGTCACAGCACATTTAATTATCTGGTACTTGTAAACATCTATAGTTTCGCGTTTCAAAAACAAACATGACATTAATGGCAAATGGCACAGACAGCAGAAAAGGCATGACTGTATGGTTAGCTGTGATGGAAGTGGTTGTGTGACTGAGCCTTTAGTCACAGCTTCAAAGGCAGAAGTGGTGTTCAGGGTAAAAAGCACTTACTGGAATCCAGGGTGTCCCGGCGGATCTGTGGGCAGACACACATACCTTGTATACTTGATCCAAAGCTCTGATCCCATCTTATGTTCGTAATTGTTCATCACCCGACCACCTTCCTCTCAGTGTTTGTTGTTGAACTCTGTTTTTCACGTTTTTCATATTTGACTCACATTCGTGCGGTGTGGTTTTCCTTAGGTGTAAAAAAGCAGAAAAATGTTGATCGTGTGACAATTTGAAGTAGTTTTCTGATTCTCAAAGAATTGTTGCTAAATAACTTGACTTAAAAACATATGTAGAGGATTGCATTTATACCAAGTCAAAAAAAAATCTTTAAAAAAGTTAATGAAGAACCAATCAAAGTGTGGTTACGACTGTGACACAAAAGGTTAAGGTGACAAGATCTTAAATCTGCACTTTTGGTTTAATACTGACGGCTTCTCTGTTTGCAAGGAGGGTTTCCTGCATGGAAGTTAGCCGGAGGATGACTCTACCACTAAGATGATCTGTGACCTTACTGGACACTTTCTTTGTGGCCTTGAACTCTAGTTTCAAATCGATGTGTTTTTTTCTTCTTCTGAGGTTTGTATAGTGTTTTTGGATTTTGTGAATTGCAGTTTTTTAGGAAAGGTCGTTACTGCCGCTATGAAAAAAAAGTTTGTCTTCAATGAGTTGAGGTTTGGGGTTATTATGTCAGAGTTTCGACTTGATAACACAACATGTCAAGTTACTTTCTCAGAAATTTGAGTTGGTGGGTTGAGTTTTGGGATAATGGCTGGAAATTTTAACTTATTGGCATTGGCCAAAAGTCATGTTTGTTTCCACCACTGACCAAAAAAAAAAAAAAAAAGTGGTGGAAACAAGCTCCCTCGGTGTTTTCCTCACTGTAAAGTTGCTGACTATCTACCTCTGTATTTGTTAATTACTTTTATCTGTTTTATTTTTTATTTGTCTCCTGTTTGTTCCATTTAATATTTCTCCCCTTGCATGACCGTTTTTATTTGTTTCACCTGTGTTTCCCTCCTGTGTTCAATTCCCTGATTACCCTTTTTATTAGCGCTGTCTTCTCTCAGCCTGTGTACCTGCTCAACGTGCTTCCTCTCCTCACGGACTTGTGTATAGTGAAACAGATAATCTTTTCTTTAAAAAAATAAACACATATAAAAGAGCATTATTTTGGATGTTGGTAAAATCACTAAAACTGTCATTTAAACTGTTAATTTTATATCACACAATAGAAAGTTTGGGATTTCAAATGGCATGGTCTGATTTAAGATTTCAATTTCTTGGGAAATGAACATGTAAAAATACACGATATGTGTTAGGTGAGGCAATCTCATTAAAAACACCTAGATTAAGAAGTTTTAATGTATTTTTCTTTTCATTTTTTATTTGCAGGGTATTTTGTTTAGAATGATTGTGGAAAAAAATTTATTCATCCATTTTCTTTGAGGCTGAAATTAAATTAACTCAACCATCAGATCAAAACACTGATGCTAAGGCTTCAAAATACAAAGTCCAAAAGGTGACATCACAGTGGTACGTCCATCTTTTACATACATTACATGTTGTATCCACACTTGCTTTGGTTTTAATTATGTTGTTAAATAAAACAAGACTCAAAAATAAAAATACAGAACTGCAAAGCAACTTGATAAGAAATAAAGCAAAACTAAGACCAATGAAACCCATCCCAGAGCCTGCAGGGTCCACCATGCTGATGAATCATTACAGAAGTCAACCTATAATCCAGTATGGTAGCTGAGAGACCTCATCTGTTTTGAATTAGTGCTGCAGCAGGCACTACTCCTTCAGTGTTTTTTCCTCCTCAGGTTTGAAGCAGATTTTTTAAAAATGACTTGTTTCAGAGTTACATTTCAATTTTCCAAAAGATTCTCCTGAGATTGTAGCAACAAATACTCACTAAGGATGCAGTCATAATGGTGGGATATTAAATACGCACATGTTTCTTAAATGTTCCCCTAGCTCTCTCTTTTAAACCACTGTTTTATTTCAGGCAGTGTGAATAACAATAGGAAATACCTACATTAAAAAAAAAAGCTAACAACTTCTCAAAATGAAGAGCCACCTGAAACTACCACCTGAAACCGCCAGTGTAAGCATCTCTGTTTGGTCCTGTTAACAGATGACTTCAAAGATGACACTTTAATGGAGAAACTGTGATGCTTCATTTCTTTTTTAGGATCTATCACTAAATGCCAGATGTAACATAGTTTGCATGGCCTGAAGTTGAACTTGTAGGCCCCCAAAGTAGGAGGAACAATGTCAAATGCCAGACTTTACTGATAAGTTGTTTATGTTGCTAAATACTCATGCAGAGTAGAATAAAACTGGCCTAGTGATCAGGATCATCACCCTAAGCATGCAAGTTAAAAATCGGGGCAGGAACGTGGAGGAAATATTGAACAGAAACATTAATATAATCATTACACATGATTGCACAGTAATATTAGGTAGTACTGTACAACGCATCCACTTAACACACTGTTTGCTGCTACAACTACACATGTTTCTTTTCCAACTATTTATTTATGAGTGACTTATGTATGTATGTATGTATATATATGTATATATTGTACTATTCTTAGTTAGTGTATTGTCTGTCTTGTCTTAATGTTGGTTTAAAATGGAGCACTGTAACAAAAAATAATTTCCCCCAGGGATCAATAAAGTATTCTGATTCTGATTCTGATTCTGATTCTGATACTGAACCAGTAAAATGTCAGAAACCTAAAACAAAAGAATTGTTTCAGTATGAGATTTGTCCATACCGCTCCAATTACCACGCCTGTCACTGAAAACTAAAGGCCTAACAGTAAATGAGTGTGGAGGAGGGCAGCTGTATATGTGAAAAGCAACGGCAGGTCGACTCACTCAGGCTGTCATGTGTCCATAAATCTGCTGCACTTTCTCTGTCTCATCATCACACTGGAACTCAAACAGACACCTTTTCATTATCAGAGGATGACTAAACTTGCTTGCGCTCCTTTTCCATTAAGTTTGATCTCCATCACACCAGAACATGGAAAGGGGACAGGGTTTGGGTCAGCAGCAAAGCCAGAATTAGAATTACTGCACATCAAGAGAATGAGAGGATGAAGGGGTGTGAAGGAATGCAGCTGTTCAAACAGCTCTTTGATTTAGTGGTCACGGCGCCCAGTGTGACTCACTCTGGCTCAAAAACCATGGAGATCACTCAGACGTTTATCCCTCTGGCCCGGTGGATTTCTGCTCCCTGTTGACCTGTGTGTGTGTGTGTGTGTGTGTGTGTGTACTATCTGCAGTACCTGAACTTGATTACTTATACATGGTGTAAAGGTTAATGTTCATGTAATGTACTTACGCAGCTTAGAGCCTCTCAAGGACAAAGATTTTTAAAAAGCAAGAGCACTGGGGTTTTTTTTTTTTTCTTTCTTAATGTTTTGTTTCCAAGGAGCCAGACTTTCTTGTCATTTTAAAGTGGTCTTGTTCTCCAGGCTTTCTGAAGGTCATTCAAAGCTTTTCTTTGGGCATTGGCTACTTTTGCACTCATTTACAGTCCAGACCTTTTAACTGACCTTAAATTGCATCTTTGGGCACTTTGTTTTGTTACAAAAACACATCATCCCAAAGATTACACAGTTTAAATAGGTATAACATTGTATTTTTACATCAACAAGGTGAGTCCCAAAGAGCTATTAGCCAAAAACTTAGCATATCTCAGCACATCTCTGATCTGTATGTGCAATTAAGAAATTTGAGGAAAGTGGAGGGCAAAGAAAAAGTAGCAGGCATTAAAAACTGTCTACAACAGATGAACAGTATCCAAAGTCACATTCTTAAGAAACAGGAAAAAATCCACCTGGACCTTCAGTTGATCATTGAGCTTTTTAATCTCAGTTCCAGTCTTGTGGAAGGAAAACAGGGAGAAAAGACTGAGGTTGCCAAATTACACAAGAACTGGACGGGAGTCATGAATTCAAATTTGACGTTTTTGGTTAAAATTGTCATCAGCATCAGGCTCTGTCATGGTTTGGAACAGCATTTCAGGCCATTGCATTTTGATCGACCAGGAAAGCATCTGATTGGCTTCATTTCTCACACTGACAGTGATCCCAAACACATTACCAATGCAATAAAAGCATACTTGGACAGAAAACACACACACAATGGAACACAATCAGTCATAGATTGGCCTCCCCAAAGCCCAGACCTCAAGATTACTGAAGCAGTGTGGGATCATCTTCACAGAGGTCAAAACAAAAAGCAGCCAAAGAAGAGCTTTGAATGTCCTTTAAGAAGTCCAGAGAACTACACCTGGAGACTACTTGAAGAAACAAAAAGAAAGCTGCCTAAGAGACTTTAGGCTGTGTTGAAGAATAAAGGCGCTCATACCAAAAATTGACTTACAAGCTCGTTAGAATTGTACAAGCTCTGTGTTGCCTTATATACTGTATTTCAATGTACCTTGAAATACCTACACATGCTTTAAATTTTCAAAACAAAATGAAGAAAGAAATGAGGCCTGGCTCAAGACTTTTTGCAGTCCTGTGCGAATCCCACTTAAAACATTTCAAACATTTTTCTGCATGTTAACCACTCATGTTTATGATGTGACATGCTGTTTCTGTGCTGACGATAGAAAAATTAATGAATTATAGAATCAAAGGTCCCATATATGTAGGAATACTCCACATCTCCTATTAGCATTTATTACTATGAATAAATAAATAGAGAAATGGGCATCAGTAGTAAAAGCCACGTGCTACTACTTGGAAAATACGATTTTTCAAAGCATGTGGTTAACCAAGAACATCATATGGTACATACTAGTTTTATGACAATGAGATGCAAGTCAAAATCAATATATAAATTATGCAATGAAATTGAAGAGGTTAATGAGCAATCTGTATACAGGACACGAGGCCAATACATAAAAAGGCTGGAGTTTCATGTAGAGAAGAAGTGTTCTGTTTGTTTACTGAACTCTGTAACCTATCCCTCAACCAAAGGCATTTTAACAAGCCTGTGATAAGGCCAATAATATGACAGAAAAAAATAAATCTTCGTGGCAAATGAAAGCCTCGTGTCTCCAAAAAGCATCGCCTGCTTGGACCTTTTTTATAAACCGCAGCCTTTTGCGCACAGCAGCTGTCTGTCAAACTGATCCCTTCAAACTCTGCTCAGTTCTCCTTTCTCGCAGGGGTCAACACAATATAAAGAGCCACTCTGCCTTCCTTTCACTCTCTGACTGTGTCAACAGGCGGAGCATGAGGTTTCAGTTACACCGGTGCACTTCTCACCTATGTTTCACTGAAGTCATGCCAGAAATGATAATGGAAAATTGGAGGGCTTGCCTGTGTGTTAGCTGACAGTGATGGTGTGTGTGCCCATTGGTTTTTGTGTGCATGTCAAAATCTCAGGTCAGGTACCCACCAGGCTTCAATCCAAAAGTGCCACCACCTGATCCGTGTGTGCCTGCGAGTGTGTGTGTGTGTGTGTGCGTGTTATCGTTCGTGCATCAGTGAGAGCCTTGTGTTATCAGGCCTCTGCACCCCCCCAGCAGCCTGATTGAAATGTAAATTGAAAGTGTCATAAAGCCTATATTGTCAGCCAAATGCTAAGTTATGAAGAAATAGTAACAGGCTCTTTCATTAAGGAAATGACAGCTCGTATTTGCTCTGATTTTCCTTTCAATGGAATGTTTCCGTAATGACTTCAATACTGAGAAATGGAGAGAGGAAAAAGGAGGGGAGAAAAAACATCTGGCATCAATGACAACATTTTCTTTGGATATTAAAAAATGCTGTTTCTTTGACAGCATGTTAAGAGCAACAATGTTTTTTAAAATAGGTGTACCTTACTGTACAGACCACACTTCCAATGGCTCCACAGCCTTTAAGCGTTCAAGCTGTTCAACATTTTTAGAAAAATAAATTAAAGAGAGAGAATCACCTCATCCATGCCAACAACTTATAAAGTTTAACTGTAAAATTACAGTCGCCTCATTTTATGTATGTGAAACATTGTTTTTCTTTCTTTTTTAAAATTTATTCATCTCTGAGTTTATTATGTTTCAGAGAAGGTCTGACCATGATGGCATTATAATGAAGCAGACACTATGTATTTAGGTTTCAAAAGACAGAAGAAGAATTTATGGCATTTGTCTAATCCACACATTTTTTTTCAGTGCTTCTGGTTAGTCTCTATTCATGTTGTTCATGACTCGGTGTTTGTCTGTGACTTTCACTGGCCTCAGTTTTTCCTCTCCAATTCTTTGTAGTTGAATTATACAAAATCAAGTTTAGCAAACTGCAATACAACAATCAAAATGTGAAGTGTCCATACTTTCCAGCTCATATAAACTCAAACACTGATATATTGATTTTTAACATTTTCTCACGAGAAATTGTGATATGATATACAACAGATGAAATTTCGGTAACAATTTTGTTAGTAACTTGTAGGTCAGTTCAGTCAGCCCAACAGGGAGTAAGTATGACATGGAGGTAAACCTACACTTTCTTTCCTGGTGAACATGGGAGAAGCTTGCCTTCAGGGCTTTAGCAGCAAGACTTTCTAACATGTGAGTAATGCTGTCAAAGGGTCTCGCCTGACCCAACCCATAATCATTTCCTATACCTAACCCAGCAGTTTTCTATGACCATGCAAACCAAAACACAGTGAGAAACCATAAAAGAGGAAGACATTAAGATAATAACGCAACTGTAAGTCCAAAAGAAATATTTAGTATCCTTATTTTCAAATGGTGCACACATTCAAACTGACTGGGAGACAGGCCTGTGTCTGATCCATTTGTTCACCATGGCCTCCTACCTACCTTTGTGGACTGCAACGATGACCTCTCCTCCTTTCAATCATACTGTCAGTGTGAGAAGTGAGTAACCAGAGAAGTGTATTTATATTGACTCTGGACATCTGCCTTGACGTGTCACGAGGAAGAACCCGGAGGCTGAGGTTAGAGTGAGAAAAAGAAGATCGAAGAATGGGACACTGATACAGGGAAGTTCTGGCGTCTGCAGCCTCAAGGGGCATCTGTTGCTTTGTTTCCCAGGCCGGGTTGAGTATGAGTGAGCAAATTCAGTTTATAAGACAAGCAGACATGCAGAATCAAAACTCAACACTACCCCTTCTGGCATTAGTGACTTTGAAGAACAAAGATGGGGTGATAGACGAGGCAAAGTGCAATAATAGGGAAAGCACACTAATGCCACACTTGCATTTTGCAGGTAAGAGTGATTCTGCATTAGGAACAAAATAATAACAAACACCCTCGATTTAAAAGCCATTTTAACAGACAATCATCAGAATTTGTCTCATGATTAAATGAAAGAAGCTTTGTTGTAAAGAGATTAATAAGGCAATGACATTTACGGCCTCTTACATATAGAATCTTTTAGTTTACCCTTAACTGATCATTGCCTTATAAGAGAAATACACATTTTAACTTATTTAATAAATGAGATTAATTTTAACAGCAAGTAATGGAAATGTGTGGTTTTAGGTGATAACAAAAGAAAGCCCAGCAGCCAGTTTTATACAAGCTTTATTTACAATGTCATTTTTAGCAGTGTAGGAAGCACGTTTTCATCAGTAAGCCCTCATTGGACAGGTGCTATAATCCAAAGTAGACAGGATTTCTACTTTCCTCATTCTTAAAATGTCTACACGCTTCCCAAGTCACATACTTATGTACATAGTGTGTTTGTATACAAGCTATATAAAACTTGGCAAATGGAAGGTTATTTGCTACTTCAATACGAATTTTGTTCATTTTCACAGAGTAAAAAACAAAAGCAAAACAAAAACCTACAGCAAACACTGCACGTTATGATTACGACTTGTTAACAGCTCCCTGTTCATATTTTCTTTCTAATACAGTTTGACTGGTCTCCATTGTAGGTGCGCAACCAGCTAACAACAGAGAATACTGGGTAGTCATTTCATCTTAAGCATGTTTTAAAAGAAAAATGCACTACATTAGGACAGAGTTTTGTAGGATTACTGCTTTTCTCAATTAGAGTTCGGTTAATTAGAAAACAATGAGTAATAACCTCAGCATTAGGTAACTTTACTTTGTACTGACAAAGAAGTGGCATTGACGAGGTCTGAAAGTAGTCCAAACTAGCCGATTTGATGTATTATTAAAGAACAAACAGATGCAAATAAGAGCAACAAAACACAGGAGCTGATTTCACTGGGATAAAAGGGGTTAAGACATTGTGCTTTTTCTTAAGGGAGATAAAAAAAAAAAAACGTTTTCCTCAAATCCCTGATATAAATCTCAACAGGTCAACCCCAATGTGGATGTGTTTCATTATATACAGATTTCTTACCAGCGTATGGGGATGGACGGTTAAGAGTTCTGTGGAATAACATTTACAGCTGAAACTGCAGAGGTCACAGGCTAATGGTTTCAAAAACTCTGGGACAAGACACCGCCGTACTTTGCTACTGACTTCATACTTGAAAATATTCATCCACTACTCAGTTTTGGAAAACAAACATGACTTGCAGAGATAACATTTTAATGCAGTTAAACATCCATCCTCAAGAGCTAATGAACCTCTTTTCCCACTAAAAAGAAAGAAAAAAAAACAACAAAAACCCACCAGTCTTTGCAGGCATTAAAAAACATGACCATTTGTAGGGCTGAAGTAAATTATTAAATTAAAAATAAAGAGTGATTTGTTTGTTAAAGCAAAAGAAAAAAACTTTTTAAATAAAACGATTTCTAAGAAAATTCTCCTACTTAAGAAACGGGAGGTACATGTTCACAAACTTTATCTTCCTTTTTGTTGCATAAGACAAGTATTTAAATGATGGATAAATTACATCCACTGTAACAACATGAGTGGTGCTATAATACTACTAAAAGTTTAACACTGCTGTACAAGCAGCAAAAGAATAAGCTGTTAAGATTAAAAAAAAATGCACACCATGAATCATTTAAGCTTATGTAACATATCAAATAGAAGTAAAATAGATTAAAAGCAGAGAAAAGCCCACATTAAGCCCAACACAATAATTTATGAAGTTAAAATCCATATTTAACATTTTTCCCCAAATAACAAAATAAATGTGTGTGTAAGATCTATTGTTACAGAAAGAAAAGGACCAAATTAATGTTTTCATATAACAAATAAAAAAAGGCACTAAATCAGATGATGCAACCAACGCTCTTATTTAAATTAATGTATGCAGTCATACTTTTGACATACATTTAACCTTGAGTCCCGCTTTTCAATAGTTTCATAATCTTTAGGGAAAATAATGACATTTATTTAAAGAAGCTACATAAAATGTACAATATTACTCTCAGTAACATCAATGGTTCTCCATTACTAATACTGTAACATGTTTAAGTAGTAAGCGTCCAAATACAGGATGCCTCTCAACTGTCTGATGTGAAGGGCCTTTAAAAAAATAAATAAATAAATAAAAAATAATATTAATAAATATATATATATATATATATATATATATATATATATATATATATATATATATATATATATATATATATATATATATATATATATATATATATATATATATATATTATATTTATTTTTTAAGAGAGTCTATGGTCAGCAGGACCACTGGAGACCATTTCCAATTTTAGTGTGATGAACCAATTTTACTTTAAGTGAATAGACGGCACATCAGCCTGCATGAGCTAATGCACAGTTTCATGTCTGTACTACCAAGAATTTTCAAATCCAAGGTAAAATACACCAAGATATGGTAGGGCACAGGTTATTTGCTTCTAAAAAAAATATTAATCAATTAGGAATCAACTGAAATTTGGCTACTATCAGAAACACTATGTAGATGTGCGTTTAACAAAACAAAACAACAAAAAACTGCAAGCAGGCTTAATGGGGGCTTTTACTGCTTTTCAAAACATCTGTAACAATGTCTTTCATTTAAACACTTTATATTTATATCTCTGCAAACACTTTTCGGGCAGCATTGTTGCCTTTAGTCCAAAACTGGTTGCATTCAATACTTGAGGT
Source organism: Maylandia zebra (assembly GCF_041146795.1). Taxonomy (NCBI): domain Eukaryota; kingdom Metazoa; phylum Chordata; class Actinopteri; order Cichliformes; family Cichlidae; genus Maylandia; species Maylandia zebra. The sequence continues at coordinate 43,456,538 of NC_135173.1, read as the reverse complement.
AAAAGCACTTTTAAGATGCAATCTAGCAACATGTTCAGGGCTTTCATAAAAATACTTACTGTAGAAGTTAAAAACAGAATGGAGTCCTATTTTGTTATGCATACTGATTTGCCGGTTATACCTCTCAAATATTACCCCAATCCTCGAGCCACACAAATAAACAGAGTATGCAGGAATATGTCATTGAGGTATCCCTAAGCAGCCAAACAAAATCAAGTTAGACATAAATACTAGAGAACAGGCCTATTTAAACCCAAAACTTGACTGACAGATAACTGGCTTACTCCACTCCTTTTTCCTGGTTGTTTGTAACATACACAGCAAAATCTCCAGTGTTAAATTAACACTAGAGAGTGTCTATATGGGTCCACACCTCTGAGTGTTAAATACAACACTGTTGAGTGTTAAATTAACACTTTTGACAGTGTTATATGTTTAAAAGTAACCTAGTCAGTTTTGAAGATTAACAAAGACTAACACCGAGCAGTGCTGATTTTCTAACACTGGAAAAATAACTCAAAATGTTAGAAATATTTCAGTGTTAGAAAATCAGCACTGCCCAGTGTTAGTCATTGTTAATTTTCAAAACTGACTAGGTTACTTTTAAACATATAACACTGTCAAAAGTGTTAATTTAACACTCAACAGTGTTGTATTTAACACTCAGAGGTGTGGACCCATATAGACACTCTCTAGTGTTAATTTAACACTGGAGATTTTGCTGTGTAGGTGTAACAGACTTGATGCAGTGTGGAAGCAAACAAGCAGGCATGTTTATGAAGGCTACAAGAGGGGAGGAGGAGAGAATGTAACAAAGAGCATCAGGGTGTGGGGAAAGGAGTCGGAATGGTGGAAAAATTAACAGGGGAAAGGAGAGCGAAGGTTTTCTTTTCCAATCCCGTTCCTCCCCGGGTTTGTCTGGAGGTTATAATGCGTGACACCGCAGAGGGTTGTTAGTGCTCGCGCTGCTGCTAGTGGGCTGGTTATTCGCAGACTTGAGTCAATGCAAAGTCATGCAAACAGGTAGGTAGTTCATGCACGCGTGCCACAGCCTAGCCCAGCTGGGGGTCAGTGTAGGCCACATAAAGAACAGGCCAGGCTACACAAGGCTCGGGCAGGTCATTGGTGTGCCAGTCATGCAGGGACATTGCTGTTGAGGGAGGGGAAAAAAAGAAAAAAAAGAAAAGAAGTAATGGTCAGATGGCAGGGCTTTTTAGCCTAAAATCAACAATCTGCTCCTGATCTAACACCAAGCAAAATTATTTCAAGGTTAGTAAGTTATGATTCCTGATATGCGTTAAAACTGGAAAATGACAACGGAACAAACAATCGGTTAAACACATATTGAGAAAAGCATACCCTATTTAAGACTCCCATTTAAAGTTATATACCTGTATGTAGTGCGCATTTTAAACACCCTTTAGCAAACCTGGAAAAAAAGTGCTTTTTACTGTGACAGCAATGAGCTGATTATAGAAAGTGATATGGAACAGTCCACTCTGATGTGTGACACTGAACAGGTCTTCATGTCCACTCTGCAGATGATCCAGAAACTAAATCTCTTTCAACAGACAGTCCTCAGGTCTAAAACTCTCCAACCATCTCACCGCTAAACGTTCTGTGAATACATTATTTTGTCACGTCATATTAGGGGGAAGGTAAACCTGACAGATTGCCAAGGTACAGACATTTATATCAAACACTATGGCACATAAGGTGTTGTCTGTCAACTCTGTAAATGCTGGTGGCTCCTTGTTCTCTTAGATACTTAAAACTAATTTACACCAGTATGTACACTAGCACAGGAAATCTATCAAGTCTTAAATTGCACCACCTGGAACAATTTCAAAACCTAAAGAAGTCTTTTTTTTTTCTTCGGGAAAAAAAGCTACCATTCACAATTATTGCTGCACCATTACCAACAATCATGCAGTCCTATTTGAAATCACTCATTTAAATCAGTTAGAACGTTTAGCAAGCAAATCAAAGATTTACACGAGACATTACATAATCCTATGCTTCGATGTATTTGCTGGTCGAGACTGAAATGAAACACTGACACATTAAACTAAAAGTTGCTTTTACCTCCTTAAAGCTACATCATAAAGAGTTACAATAGATGACGCAGGACAGAAAAGCTGTCAAGTCCACTGCAAAAAACAAGCTGAACTTGAAAATGTTACTACAGGTAGAGATGTGCATAAATACTGCATGAACAGGTAGAGCGGTTCCTCTTATCAAAAATTACAGTAACTTGACAAGGACACGCGATTCTTCTGAGCCTTGCAGTCTGGAAAACCTGCATGGCACAAGTTTACTACATAGCACAGGTTCAAGAAGGTCAGTGGTAGAGAGGGAGGAAGAAAGGATGTTTGGTGTGATTGGTCAGAACCTATTAAATATGCTGAAGCCTGATAAAAGGTAGAAGTCTTGCATGATGGGCGTCAAGGTAAAATACGCTTAGGGGGAGGAGGAAAAAAAAAAAAAAAGGTGCAAGATTTGGGGGCAACCTTTCTTGGCATCTCTACCTCATGGATCTGATCAAGAAGGAAAAAAAAAGAAAATCAATCGGCAGGAAATGCAGGAAAACATTTACTTCCATTAGAAATGAATGAAAACAGAACGCCTCAAAATAGGCACATCGTTCGGGGGACTTGTAAAATAGCTGGCTGCAGCATTTCGTGCCCTACTGCCATCTACCTGGCGGTAGCTGACTGGGCGTGACCGGGATACTGGCGCCGGGTGCTGGTGGCTTGTCTCTGCCGGGCCAGGAAAGACTGACCAGAACCAGTGTTGGCGAGTCGATCTTCAGCAGCCTTCTTCTGCAGAGACATACCCTGGTAAAAGAAACAGAGGAGGAAAGCTTAAGGCCCCATTTGAAAGTCACTACAAATCAGCAACACTCCAAGTCAAAGACAGCCCTCAAGAAGGAGCGCAGACTGTTAACACACATATTAAGACAGTCATTAGATTATCTGCTAGTTAGTCCACCAAGCCTGAGGTATAGGAAATTAAATTAGCTGACATTCAACATTAGTGCTGATTTAGCAGCTCATGAACAATAATACCAGCAACTGAGGAGATATATAATGAGCAAACAGCCATTGACGTTATTGAATAGTCTGTGCTGCCATCTAGTGGTGATTTTCTTGGGCAAACAAAAAGGGGTGTTTACCCTCTGTGGTAGAGAAATGTATTATATCTGTTATCTACAGCAGAAAACATACGCAACATTTAAAAAAAGCTCCAATTATAACATTTTTGTCTTTCAATGCTTTAGTAGATGCTTTGTTCAGCTATGAATTACTTCCTGACAGTAGCTATTTCTGTGTATTGCTATTATTACACTGAACAAAAATATAAACGCAACACCTTTGTTACTGCTCCCATTCCCCATGGGATGGACGTAGAGACCTAAAATTCATTCCAGATACACAATATAACCATCCCTCCCAAACAGTGGTCACAAATCAGTCCAAATGTGTGGTAGTGGGCACATCTGCTATATTGAGATAATCCATCCCACCTCACAGGTGTGCCACATCAGGATGCTGATCTGACATCATGAGTAGTGCACAGGTGTACCTCAGACTGCCCACAACAAAAGGCCACCCTGGAATGTGCAGTTTTGTCTCACAGCAAAATGCCACAGATGCCACAAGCAATGAGGGAGCGTGCAATTGGCATGCTGACAGCAGGAATGTCAACCAGATCTGTCGCCCGTGCATTGAATGTTCATTTCTCAACCATAAGCCGTCTCCACAGGCGTTTCAGAGAATATGGCAGCACATCCAACCGGCCTCACAACCGCAGACCTCGTGTAACCACACCAGCCCAGGACCTCCACATCCAGCAGGTTCACCTCCAAGATCGTCTGAGACCAGCCACCCAGACAGCTGCTGGAACAATTGGTTTGCACAACCAAACAATTTCTGCACAAACTGTCAGAAACCGTCTCAGGGACGCTCAACTGCATGCCCGTCGTCCTCATCGGGGTCTTGACCTGACTCCAGCTCGTCGCTGTAACAGACTTGTGTGGGCAAATGCTCACATTCGATGGCGTCTGGCACGTTGGAGAGGTGTGCGCTTCACGGATGAATCATGGTTCACATTGTTCAGGGCAGATGGCAGCTGAGAATGTCCCAGTTCTTGGATGGCCAGCATACTCACCGGACATGTCACCCATTGAGCATGTTCGGGATGTGCTTGACCGGCGTATACGACAGCGTGTACCAGTTCCCACGAATATCCAACAACCTCGCACAGCCATTGAAGTGGAGTGGACCAACATTCCACAGGCCACAATTGACAATCTGATAGACTCCATGCGACGATGTGTTGCACTGCATGAGGCAAATGGTGGTCACACCAGATACTGACCGGTTCTGGGTCCCCAGACAGGCAGAAAAAAACTGCAATCTGTGGCATCTTGCTGTGAGACAAAACTGCACATTCCAGGGTGGCCTTTTGTTGTGGGCAGTCTGAGGTACACCTGTGCACTACTCATGATGTCAGATCAGCATCCTGATGTGGCACACCTGTGAGGTAGGATGGATTATCTCAATATAGCAGATGTGCCCACTACCACACATTTGGACTGATTTGTGACCACTGTTTGGGAGGGATGGTTATATTGTGTATCTGGAATGAATTTTAGGTCTCTACGTCCATCCCATGGGGAATGGGAGCAGTAACAAAGGTGTTGCGTTTATATTTTTGTTGAGTGTACTTGCTTGGCCACAAATCTCAGCTGTATGTGCCACAGTGCATTTTAAAAAGAAGACCAATCGTCTGTATCACCAGGATTTGCTTCAGACTGTATAGGTGCTCCTTACCATATTGTACCAGGCTGACACAATCAGTTTCTCCTCGTGATCTCTTTGGCTCTTTGTCTTGTCCATTTCTTTCTGTTTGGAGGAAACATGAAGGCAAAATCAACCTTAGAGTGGAGGATGTTTCTAAAACAAATATTGGCACATGAGTCTATTACTTATTTTGCCAGGCCCTTTTTTCAGGCACCCTAATTCCCAACTAGATAATTGATTACCTCCAGTGAATGCAACATCCTCTCCTTCTCCTGCAGCTGGTTTTTCAGGGCTTGGACTTCAGGACCTGAACCTTGGTTCTGTTTGGGGTCCAGTGTTCGGATTACCTGTGAAGGACACATTCAGGTTATGTTTGGGGGTTTTTTTTTGTGTCCCATACAGCCCGCCCTAAAGAAGACTATTCATTTATGGACCCTTTGCTAGTAAACATTTACTCACACTCTTGGCTTTTTCGAGGTATTTCTTGTATCGCTCCTCCATCTGTTTCATGTCTTCATCTTTTTTCTTCAAGGCCTCTTCCAGCTCCTCCACTCGTTGGACTGAGAGGGGAAACAGCATCTTAGTTTAGATTTCCTTTAAACTGACTCATACATTTTAATGTCAGTGCATGAAGAGTTACCTGTACAGCAACATTACACACAAAATGTTTTAAATGTCAGCGTGTTTTGCATATTCAGATATCACCGTAAACTCACTGCTGGTGTTGTATTTCGGCTCCATTTCATCAATGAAGGCATTTTTCTTCAGCAGCTCATTATTCAGCTCTTGTACTTTTTCCCTAAGAAAAAGAACATTGCACCTTATATCAGGTAGCTCACAATATGAAATGCAGAATTAAGCGACATGGGCAAATTAAGTTAAAACACACTCACATGTGCTCCTCATATTTCTTCTTCAAAATAGAAGACTGGAAGAAAAAGAAGAAAACAAACAAAACGGGCGAATGTGTTAGAAATCGTGGTATCAAAATTCAATCATTCCTGTACGTTGAACTGTTTTTGGAAAAGATCATGATCCAAGATGTGGAAAGATGAAGAGATGAAGAGACCTTCAGTATAGTCAAAGTGTTGATGATACTGAGAATGTACAATTAAAGCAGGAACCTAATTTCTTTACATTTTGAATCAGCACCAGTCCCCAATTTGACATCAAGGCGACGTGCAGCCAGTATAGACAAAACTCATTTTCAGAGTATTGAGAGATTACATGCTCCGATTGCTACAGGGAAGCTAGAGGAGAAGACAAGGACTTTGGGGTTTCTATCAGGGGAGGGGATTTAAAACTACTCACAAGAACAGAGAATATTTGCGACTTGCTACTACTCTAAAGTGTAAATGCTACATTCGGTTACACATTCTTGTCAATATAAATATGTTTTAAAAAGCTATGCAAACATCAGAACTGAAAAGTCTAAAAGCTGCAACTTGCTGAAATCACAAAGATATACTTACTATAGTCTGACAGTGGAGAACAGTTGGAAAATAACAATAACAAAAGAACAAAATGGCAAAAATTAAAAAGAGGTGCCAAATGTGACATAATAATCTGACAGTTTCACATCTTTGATTCTCACATAAATGTTGCATCTGTACTTTCAATGTTATTTGAGGGAAATAGTTTTCCATTCTCTTCTTTCTGTTGCATGATTTTAGACACTGTTCTCGTGATATTGAGTGAAAGGAAAGATGAGGCTGATACTGAGATCTAAGATCTACAGTGACGGACAAGAAATTAAACCAGAAACCCCACAAAAGAAAACAAGTTTTAGATCAGTGTTAATCAGGCAGTAAAGACAAAGTTAAACATGCACGTAAACTCTCTTCCTCACATCAACCTTCCTGGGAGATGCTCCAAATCGCATTTTCTTAAAAATCTGTTGTCCCATACTAGGAACTAGTTTGAAAGAGACAAGGAACAGAGAGGAGGGCCATGAAAACATTTAGCATCAGAGGTGAGGCGGCAGGCAAATGTGTTAATAAGATGGAGAAAAATTTGAGTTGTTGAATTGCTGAGGAGCTTGTATTAATCTCGTTCACTGTCGCAATCAAGCCTCAAACACCTGTCTTTAACATGGCTAGACATCATCCCAAGAAAGCTAGTGTGTCTAATGCTACAGCAGAAATAATTGTAAATAAATAAATAAAATGACATATGCGCAGAAAGGGGAATGCAAAAGCTGTTAGAAGTTGTTAATGTTTACAGTGCATTGAGGTAAGCACAAGAATTAAAAAGGCTGATGTTGTGAAAAAAATGTTCGTTGCCTTTTTCACTATTGCACATGACTTTCCAGGACCTAAGCCGTCAGTAGAAACAGAGCACTGCACTCTCTGAAGTGTAGTTTGATTGCTTTCTGTGTTTACTGCCACCAGTAAACTGGTGCTGGAATTAAACACAGTATGAGTACATGAGTACAAGCATTTACTTACATCATCTGCTTTTGAACCCTGTTCTTGAAGATTCTTTTGTAGCTCCTCTACCTGACTCTGTTCCTCCATCAAGCGCTGATTTATCAACCTAGATAACAAGTACAACGTTTCACCACAGTGTTGTTATTTTCAACAAATCAGTGACCAAACTGCAAAATAAACTGTTGTAGATCCAATATTAGAAGGAGATTTTTAGCTGATAAGTCATTCACTGAAATACAACAAAGACAAGAACAACTGTGTGGAGAAGTAAAGGCGAGAATCACCCACATTCCAGCACACAAGTGAAAATGTGGCTCAATATTAATATGAACAGACCAAAAGGAAGAACAATATTATTGTTTGCTCTTCTCAGATTCTATATCAGTGAGACACTGGGTTCAGTAATAGGTGATTTCCTGTTAATACCAATAAGCTATATGTCTTTGTGCTCGATGCCAACCTGTTCTCTGTCTCCAGTTCATTTTTTCTCCTGTTGGCATCCTCGAGTAGACTCTGCAACAGAGCGATCTTCTCATTGTCTGATCCCTCCTGAGCCAGTTTCAGCATCTTGTTTTCATGCTGAAGACGAATCACGTGTTCTCTAGAAACACAGAAGCATCAAGAGCATTAAACTCAAATAACAAGCATTCTTGTTTTATACCACAGTCTCAAAAATGCTTCAGAATATTAGTCTAAATGATGAACTTAAAATTCGCAATATTTTGTTATTTATTTTATCATCTCGTGTTAGTATAGGGCACAACGTGCAGAAAGGGAAACCTCAACCACAACAGGAAGAGGGCTCACTTTGAAATGGTGTACTCCTGTGCACGGAAACATACACACAAGCAAGCTCAGGTCAAGTAGTGAGTGTAAGTGAGATATTCACTTCAGCGTAACTAATCACTGTAGTGAATCACCTTATTACAACACTGTCTGCTTAATGAATTATACCTATGGCCTGCTCCGTTTTAGTGCTCCTGACAGTGTTACAGCAGTGGGTTAAATCTGACAAATTCCACACTTGAGTCAAAAATGTTATCTACACAAATTTGGTTGGATATTCCCTGTATTTAATACAGCAGGAGATAAAGCTTGAGGCCAGCCTTGTCTTGGGCTCTAGTGTGACAGACAGCCAAATGAATATAAAGCACCTGAGAGCCTTACATTCAGCTAATCACCAAAACAGCAGGATGGGTAGGAAGCTTTGTGTCAAGCCCTGTTTTTAGGGCATGGCACATGAATCCATTCCAACTGAAGAACTGTTGTTTCCAAACAATTTATTACTGACTACAGGTACTGACTACGACTTTCAGGTGAGGTGCAGTTGGCTGAGGGACTGAATTTTCAGCTGCGAGTGCGACTCCCTGTTTTACAGTTCAGATCAAATGAACAGGCAACAGGTGCCTCTTATAAAAGCAGCATGTTGATACTGAAAAGTCACCAAAAGACATCAACTGGAACATAAAGTCATTAGTCATTCACAAAACAACATGTTTTCATCATTTACCTTTACAGTAAATGAACTGCCTGGATGGGGTTAACCTTCCCTCTCCCTGAAAGTAGCTTTTAGAAGATTTGTATACAAATCCACATTTTTCCTGGGTTCACAAGTACTGAATAAAAATTTAAGCATATTATCCAGCCAACAGAAAATCCAGCTGTCCTGGAAAGCTGCTGGCAGTCTGATGTAACTCACACTCAATTATTACATAACGCTCTACAGGGTTTTTAAGCTAAACCCATCCACCATAAAACAGCAGAGAAAGCCTTGAAGCGGGCTTGAAACTATCTGGTTGTAAAATAAATTACACTAGAGACATACTTTACTATCCAAAATTTAGGAATCAAGCCTTAAAAAGTGAATTTATTTTACCAGAGCATTAGTTATATTCTTTTTGCATAGTTTGCTGTTGTATTTGTTACTCAGTTATTAGTTTTTTGTTCTTTTTTATTTTAAAAACCAACTTCTAGGATGATCTAATATCATTATTCTTCTCTTTCATTTAAAATAATCAAACTGGCACAAAAACATATGGGTTAAAACATATACACACACACACACACACACACACATACCGCATCTCTGGAGTGGTGATCTCAGCAGCCAGTGAATCAGAACCATCGTTGCTACCCAATGGGAATAAACCTTTAAATACAGATATTAGTTGTAAATAAGATGAGCAAGAATTCATTAAACTTATAAGAGGCAAAGCTACACCTATTATATTTCAGGACAAAGACATTTCTTCACCTGATGTGAACTGTCCCTCTTGAGCTTGAACACAGTGTAATTCCTCAATAGTTTCCTTCAATGAATCTCTCTCACTTCGCATACGCTATAAAGAGACAAAGAGTCAAACGTGTGAATGAGCGAGACAGACAGAAGGTCAAACAGCAGAAGTGCAGGATCTGGAATCAACATCAGTGTGCTTAGTAGTAAAACATTTCCAGTAAAATACTTTCCAGACAGCTGCGCAAGTACCAGTTATCAAGAGCCTTTGGTCAAAATTTCCTCTCATGCTAAGTTACAAGGTTTGGCTTTTCTAGCTGTAACAAATTTGATTTCATCTAAAAAGAGAACAGTAAAGTGGCATATTTCATAAAAACAAAACAAACAAAAAATTAAAGTAATTCTTTTGTATGTCATCAGTCCTAATTTTAGTCACATTAAATATACGTACATCTTTTTCTTTTTGTAAAGAATCGACTTTCTCTTTGAGGCGTTTATACTCAAACTCCATCTTGTCCGCCTTTTTAGACTCCTCTGACAGTCTGTTCTGAAGTTCAACCACCTGTGAAGAGAGATGACAGTTCAAAAGAAGACCTGATCGCTAAAAAATTATTACACAAGCATGAAAATTGTAAAACAGTACTAAGACTGGGAAAATGTAAAACTTATTTATTTAGGAACAGGTACCTGTCTCTTGTACGTCTCCAACTGGGCTTTGGCAGCATTCGCCTTTCGTAGCTCTTCCTCTAAGCCAACATTAGCCTGCATTAAAGCTGTGGTTTTCTCTTCCATAAGCTTGTTCTGGAAAATACGGACATACATTTTTTTTTTTTTAGACTGAAAGTCATGTTTCACAATCTGATTTACACGTTTTCAAGAACTGCAGTGTTAGCACTCATGAGAATAAAAGCTGTATTAAAGTTGCTGTGTGTGCGCGCGTGTGTGTGCGCGCGTGTGAGTGAGAGATTGTACTTGTCTTCTGAGCAGTCCCATGTCCTCCAGTTTCTTCTTGTAGTGTTCCACGGTGCCCTCCAGTTTTGACACCTTGTCAGATGAGTGCCTGCGATGAAAACAACAAGCAGTTTTATTTTCACCACTGTCATACTGATCCTGCTGATTTCCACACTGGATTAGTTAAAGTTTAGTTTATGGACAGATAACAAGCTGTAAAGCGAAAAGTTTTTTAAGCCATAGTGTTTTCTTGGCTCTTTTATTTTCTGTCTTTAGGCCAATACATCTACTAATGAATGAATGCTAAAATTAAAACGTGTGCTTCACAGCACCTTAGCTAGAATTACTACAAACAACAAAGCTCCTGTCTTATTAGTTTTTTAGTTTGTTTTAATTTAATAATTTTAATATGTTAAGGGTTCGTTTTGCATCCTCAAAATACCTGAGGACATCAATCTCATCTTTTAGAGACTGGGCCTCATCAGCCAGTGATGTAAGGTCTTCATTCTGGGACTTCACATCCAAAAGTTCTTTTTCCAGCTCCTCACAACGGATCCGGTAATCATCTTTTGCTGCCTCCAACCTAGAGGGAATTAGAAACAAGTGTCATTGAGCCTGCAGATTTTGGGCATTAATCAATTCAACCCTGACTTGTTGAAATTCCTTTCCACGTTGCATGCAAATCGAGACCTGAAGGTTTCTTCCTGTAGCTGCTCCAGTTGCGTCTGCAGCTGAAGATGTCTGCGTCCAGCAGGGCTGTTTATATCCTCTATGGAGTCAGACTGGTTAAGTCTCTCCATTAAGACCTGGTTTTCTGCTAGCAAACTGCTCTTCTCCTCTTGCAGGGCTGCCACCTGGAGAAAGGGAAGTGTTGAAGAAAAGGCCAAAGAATGGGATACACGAAATCATGAGTGAAATGAGAGGAATGGGATAAGAAAAGGTGAAAAATGGGACAGCGTGGAGAAAAGAAAGATTAACGGGAACACAAAAGGTGTGGAAATGATCGATTGAAGGGATTTTAAACACATGAAAAGAAGAGATGCAGAAGGGAAACAAGTTAGAGATGATTTATAACTTTCACAATGTAGGTAAGCTACTTTAATTTGCTTGTTTCCTTTACAGCATCCAGGTCCATTAGTTTAACAAACACACACCAAACACACCTTAATAAGGCAAATCAATTAACTCCAACATGGCAGAGAGAGCTACATGGTTGGTGTTTTCTCAGTGTGATGGGCAAAGCAAAGCAAAAGCTGCTGCTGCATTTTAATGTAAACAGTAAAAATTAGATATATTGATATAATTTGTTGAGAGAAAATACAAACCTTCTTTAAAAAATTAATATAATCAGTCAATAAGGAAGGGATTTTTATTAATTTGCCTGGATCAAGTCTATAAACATGCCTTAAAACACTGGAAAATAATTTAATCCTTCTGGGACTTTAGGAAAATTATCTAGTGAATCTATTTGCTCTTTTTTATTTTATTTAAAAATGCATTTTAAACTAATATGGTGTGACTCACTATCTCTTCTAAAAAGCTTAACACTTCCATGTCTAAAATTCCTACGAAATTCCTTGTGAAAATTCCCTTATGGCAACAAAACTGTATCACATCAAAGATGCGAACCGTGCAGCTCAAAACGCAGGAAACAGGGTGAAAATCAGCTGCAATTAATTCCAAAACCAGCACACGGGTTCCTCAAAAGATACCAAGTGCCTTCAGGTACAGGCTTAATAATTTTGCTGACTGCTTGCTGATCAGAGTTATGCAACCAAAAAAATAAAAAATAAAAATCTGAAGACTGCATAATGTTTAAACAGTGATGAACGCATTTTTCCAATAAGTGACTCATTTCTGAATTCAAATGTTAACCTATTTCCCTCGCTTTCTACTATTGCTGTGGAAAAGCATGGGACACACCAAGGTAAAAGAAAGCCACATCTGACACAGCCAGACCAAACTGCAGTTGTGCCTGGTGTGCTCCAACAGGACAATGTGTACAGTTGCACAAATGCTTGTGCACAAATGCTTGTGCACAAATGTGTACACATACATGCACACAGAATTTGGAAAAGGGGAACCTGTTGCAAGCAGGCTAAAGAAAATCACACACCATGAACATAAGAAAGAAACAAAGAAAATAAAGTCTGGATTTACCCTCTCTTCTAGCTCATTAAAGTCTAACCTCAGTCTATCACGCTCCTCTTCTGCACGGAGAGCCTTTAAACCAAGGCAAACAGTATTGAAAGAGTAAAGAGGAAAGATAAGAGGAAACTGATTCAACACAAGTGGAGAGCAAGTATCCCTTTAAATTACAGCTCCACTTTTTGGCAACAACTGCAATTAACAGTCTTTCATTTACAGTGAAGATTTTGGGCTGGTGGGTCAGATCGCCAATTTGGCAAGGCAATTATTAAATAAGGAACTATGGGACATGCCAATCAGTAGCAACTGAATCAACAATTTTGATGACATCAATCCAAAAATGGAGCTGCTTTTAAAGTGTAACTAAAAATATCTGTAAACTATATTATGAAGTATGACACTTATGTAACAAATGAGTTAGAGCAGAAAAATTGTTCACAACCTTATTGTAATAGGTTGTAGTGGAGTGTAGTGGAAGAGTAAATGTACACGGTGCTAGCTGTGAAGAGCCTAAAACCACTGGCCGTTATTCATACAAAACCAACCTGCAAGTCAAGCTCGCGACACCTCTGGGCAATCTCTTCCTTGGTAGCCAAAGCATCATTCAGCTCCTCAACTGTCTTCTTCAGCTGAAAACAGATTAAGCATAAATCAAGAACTGCTGCTCCTCAAAATGTTTTATGTAGTACACTTAATAAAAAAGGAAAACAATTCCATGCAGACTTGTGAAAAATTAAGTACATCCTTAATATTTTCATATAAATTAAGAGGGTAAGTAGCAGTCAGGTGCTGCTAATCAGTGGATTCACTGATCAAAAAAATAATAATAATAATAATTTTAATTCAATCTAATCCAATAGCAAAGAAGGTTTATAGAAAGACAATATAAAAGCAGTAAAACTACACACAACAATAAAAACATTGTTGTTTTTATTGTTTTTATTAAATTTACATCCAAAAGATTCCAAGTACACAAAATCATAAGACATAATCCTCCAACCCCCCCCCCCCCCCCCCCCCCAAAAAAAAACCAAACAAAAATCCACAAGGTAAATAAGAGAGACATAAAACTAAAGAACGCTACTGCACAGGTAATAAAAAAGTTTAGATCCTATGACATCTTACTCGTGTTCTTCTCCGTCTGCAGCCTGAAGGAAGTGGTTCAAATTCTCTGAAGGGGATGAATCTGGCTCAGCACAATAGCTCAGCCCTTTCACACTACCTGCTGCTCATATACAGCAAGGAGTAGACTGTGGGAAAACTATTATTTTGCTGGCTACCTTCACAACTTTGTTCAAGCCTATGCTGTTCTTTGCTCTAACATGATTATGAGAAAAAGTTCATAGAAAAAGACTGAACAAGTATACAAGTATGGATAGTTTTGATGGGTTGTCAGGATTTTTTCCCCACTAAAACAAACATAGAAACAAGGCTTAGGTTTGCAAAGCTACATCTGAGCAAAGCACAAGAGCTCTGGAAAAGAGCAGATCTTTGGACAGACGACAGACGAGACCAAACCGGAGATGTTTGGTGACGATGCAGAGGAAAAACCAAATACAGCCAATCAGCACACCTCCTACCATTTGTCAGCCACAGGATATGGCTGACAGATGGTACGAAGCACCTTATAGTAATTGAGTGGATCATGAACCGATCTGTATACCAAAGTATTGAAGAGTCAAATGTGAGGCCATCTGTCTGACAGCATGGCCAAAATTGGGTCAACAGACCAAGCACAGCAGCAAATGTACAAGAGATTGCTGAAAAAGTAACGATCACACTGTTGCAATGACGGAGTCAAAGTCTAGATCTCAACCTGAGTGAAATGCTGCATAGGAGCTTGTCAAAGCTTGAAATCTACATACCTGTCTGTCCAGATCCACATATGAGTCAGTTCCTCCTGTAGCTGGAGTCTCTTTAGTCATCAGCTACAGATACAAACAAAAATGATTAGAAGTGCAAACAACACTACTAGCGATGGATACCATTAGTTTTATTGGTATCAATATTACTATTTATCATCATTCCTGAATCGAATAGGTTTCAAATTTATAATTAACAATACCAGTGACCAGAGTGTGTTTTTTTATCCATAAAAATGTGACCAGTTAGCTGTTGATCACTAAAAAGCAAGAATCAAAGACTCTTACTTTCATTTATTAGTTATTATATGCACATAATACTTTTTAAAGGTCTAAAATAGATAACAAGGTACCTCTTGGATGGCAGTCATGACAACATGCTGCACCGATTCTTCCATCACCATTATGGTTTTGATGTATTCTAGGGATTAGAGAGAAAACCAAAATTAAGAGTAAGTAAGTATAAAGTAGCACATAACTTTCTGAATCAGTGGGTAAAGCAGGGAGACAACACAGAACATGGGCCTCTTAAATCCAATATTCACCTTGTTTCTGTTCACAGGTGACAGCGCAGCCCAATATAAGTTGTAACATCCTTCCAAGCTCAGCTGCATCAGAGTGTTCTCCAATAAGATTAACATCAGGTAGTGGGAAGTCATTAATATCCTGGCCTAAGACCTAGAGACAAGGATGAAATATGTAAGGGCTATACATTGTATTGGTTTGTATTTATTTATCAGGGTCAATGCACAAGAACATGAATCTCCTAAGAGAAGAGATGCATTCTACCAGATTTACATCAGTTACTGATAGGTTTGTAGCTTGAACCCATCCGCTGGAACGTTGGAGACAATATAATTACACTGCAAAGCAAGACACGAAGTAGGCAAACTTCTTCATGTTTCTCGTGCACGGGAGAGAACTGGACAGGCACCGTTCCTTCGCTTGACCCCAGTTGCTCTCGTCCGTTCTCCCGTACCACTGTTCTTTTATTGAGGTTACATGAATATGCATAAGTTCATTAACATATGACGTCTACATACACACAAAGAGTACCTTGCCTGTGTGTGTGTGTGTGTGTGTGTGTGTGTGTGTGTGTGTGTGTGTGTGTGTGTGTGTGTGTGTGTGTGTGTGTGTGTGGACTGCTGATCAAAGGGTCAAACATCCTTGGTCAGGAAGAGGGTAGCCTCCCCCTCACCCTAGATGGTTCATCCTAGATAACACGGTGAGGAAGTCCTGCAGTTCATCTAAACAAAGAGCACTTAGACTAGAACAGACGCAACTACGTTAATCCTACCATAAAACAATAAGACACGGTATGACCTCTCATGCTCCCAAAGTGCTGTCTAATACACACAAAGTTTGCAGACTATCAAGGATCAAAACCTCTACCAATCTACAACTAATTACAAAACTCTAAGCATATATAAGTAAATATTTCTAAGCATAAATGACAATCAACAATACAAATCTAACAGTTACTAGATCATTTCTATCCACAGTCACCGGGGAGATCAAGCAATAAACACAAATACACAAAATCACGTAAGCAAGGAAAAATTATCCTAACACAAATTCAACTGGTAGTTCCTTCAATAAAACACAGACTGTAACACAGCACCAAATCCCATATAACAATTACTGTCACACATAAACACAAATAGATCAAGAGGATAAAAGAGAATCCCCCTTTTAACATCACATGAGAAAGAGTGTCAATAAACAGTAGTTCAATGAGCTTATTCCACTTCCTGCCAGCTTTAAACATAAAGGCAGATTGGAACAAAGCAGAGTTCCTTCTAGGAACTTCACAGTCCCCTCGAGCTGTGAGCTCCAAGCTCTGGTTGTGTGTTCTGGGGGGTGGCGCACAATATTATGAACAATTTAAAAAAGTGAGTTGTACGTCTGCATTTTTTAAAGTATTTTACATATTATATACACACATATACAGTGTTTTGGGGTTTAGTCCATCTGGCAACCAGATGAGTGAAAGAAATAGTATTCACTGACCAGTTGCAAGTCATTGCTGGAAGTTGACTGTAGTTGCTGGGAAAACAATTGCTAGAGTGCCAGGCACATAGGCCTGTGTAACCTGTCGCAAGGGGAAAATGTGTATTCCTCAACCAGATGGCAATACCGCCTTGTGATTGTTTTGGTCACTACTATATTGTTGCGTTTATAGTTTGATTGGAAGTGATGGACTTGTCGACAAACTCTTGCCAGCTACTCTCCGAGCTGTTAAACTGTCAAAAGTGAAACAAACCAGAAATGATGAAGGGCTTTATACAAAGTAAAAGTTGTGCCTCAGTGCTGCAGCCAACACGTTTCAAAGGACACAACTTTTACTTACAAGTCGAATGGTCTCCATTTCCAGTAAGTATCACACTTTATGAACTTATCCTACTCCTCAGCTACAACAACACGACAGATAACCTGAAAAGTAAACGCGATTAACTACAGACCACCATGGCAATGTCTTAGCAACCTAGCAATCGGTAGTTGTATCACATCCAATAAAACAGTAAATTTTAAACAATAAAATCACATCAGAAACCTCAAGAACAACTGGATTATTAGGACTTGTGATGACTTAAGCTGACTGGAGTAGAGTAGACAATCACTTCTCCTCTACAAGAATGTCTGGATGTAAAGTACTGAAAGTTCATTTTAAAATCATTATAATAATTTAAATACTCTCACCTCCTGGATATAGTCTAGGATGCCTTTCAAGATTTTCTTTAGATTGCTGATCTGTAAAAGAGAAGAACGTATATTATTAGTAAAATTCAGGTTTAATCAGCAAATACTGATAAAAAAGAGACCATTTGACAAAGCCCATCTCATGCACACTTTGCTATTATTGAAATCAAGAGTAAGTCATGTTTACCTTTAACCTCCAGTTGTCTCCAACGTCTGGCTTGATTCTACTAATCCAAGCATCACTAAAATACACTACATCTCTAGAAATTTCAGACAAAAAACAAAACAAAACAATGCAAAGTGGGCTTTGGTAAAAATAAAAAAAAAAAAGCATACCAAATGAAAGGACTGGGGTTTTTTTTATTCATTTGTGGACTATGGATTTAATATAACTTTATAGAGATTAAACTGTATTTGTTTACCTAAACTTTACAATGATGTAATAAAATTCATCAAAAACTGATTAGAAACATTGCATTTTCTTTCTACACAAACATTAACAGTAACTACTTACATTTTCTGTAGAACTTGTGCCATGACAACACCACTTGTCAGGTCTTCTACAGTCTTGCATGGAGCCTCTACTCCAAATGTCTGGATCTGAAATAAGTAAACAAAGCGCTGGTTACAGAACTAAACTATACAATTATACAGGAGTAACCAGTGTGTTGAAAACAGCATAACATGTTTGAAACACTAGAAAAAACCTATTATAAGATTAAACGCCCTGTTTTAGGGAATCCCTTGCTCACAATCATACTGTCACAGCTGTATGCTGGCTAGTATCATCACACACTTATCTGCTGTCCACTGAGCAGATCCACCGTACGCATTGCAAATTTTATAATGGTGCCTTTTAATAACTCTCAATCATCCACAGTACTAACAAGAACTCACACTTACTGCTCTTGCGGACTTCACTTGTCATTCTGCTCAATTTCTATTATATCATTATTTCATTATGTCCCTTCTAACTATTTCACATGTCTTCTCTTCCTACCCTCCATATTTTTCTGTAGCATACCCCTCTGGCAGAAAGTCTGTTGCCCAGAAAGAAGTGATATCAGTCTGCATGCCAACTTTACAAGAGCCAAAGGAAGAAGATACACTAAGAAAAGGGATGAAAAACCTAGTTAAAATCCTGTTTGTACATAATTCTGTCTCCCTCACTTTCTATTATATAGTATAGTATATACATAATGCAAGGCCTCTATTAAAAGTAAAAGCCAACCAGCCGTCCACATATTTTGCTCATCAACAACGACACAGGTTAGTGAGGTTTGTTTCTTGCGGCAATCTATTTTTCTGTGAGTGACATAAACTGAATGAATGACACAGAGGTACCAAAAAGACACCAGCAACTTTGTCCCGGTTCTACCTGCTTGTCTCTGTGAGTGTCATCATTTTAATTCATGTCTAGTACGTTTTCCCACCCTGCTTTGTTATGCCGGGGTTGAAATTGAAAAGGCTGAACTGAATACATGTTTATCTCGCTGCAAGTCTGAGAGACTGACTGGACCAAGACTTTTACAAGTGTTTGCTGTCACTACCGAGTTTTAACATTTATTTAAAACTGAGTGTTTTATCTTTTTTTTTTTTTTTTTTAAACAAGATTAAAAATGAAAAATGAATTCACTGTTCTACACACCCACACACATACTTATTGATAAGTGGAAGAAAATGGATGGATGGATGAATTTACTGTACTAAACTAATTTGATTTCTAACTATTTTAACAGTTTCACACTAATTTATATTTTAAGTTAACAATTTAAGTCTGGGACCATGGGAAGTGTGTTATTATGTCACAGAAAAGCAACTAACGGCACTATTTCATCATTAGGAAAGAACAAGATTAGTAAACAAGAAGACACTTGACACTGTGCACCTTAGAAGGACACAGCTCATGTGGTATGAGGAGAGCATGACATTGCAGTAACATCCATCTACAAGGAAAGCTTTTAGACTAGAGTTGTATTTAGGCTGGACATGAAAGGTAACGCTACAGTTTAGATGCGAATTTTGAGTCTTTTCCGCTTGTCTTTTTTTTTTGCACTGTAATTACATTGGGGGGCCAATTAGCTGCAAAACTTTATCTATTACTGCTTTCAAAATAAGCGATTTGTCAAATAGTCCTAGGCAGCAGGAACAGAAAGCCAGACACTGGCCAGGAGCCAACACAAAAGAGAACCTAAACAATAGTCGTGATTATGTAACACCAATTACTGGGGAAAAGGCAGAGAAACTTCACCTGATAACCCACACCCACAGTTTTCACTCCATCTACCAGCTCACTTAAACTCTTTTGCCAGCTTTAAAGTACAGGATACAGTTACTTACTAACTTCCTATATTTGATGGAACTGGGATAGACGATAATAGCAAGACTTGCCTCTTAAAACATTTGCTGTGTTAGCTTTTTTAGGCAGTATTAAAATGTGTTACTAAAATACGAGCACGGCAACAACACAAATCCCTTTTCTTTTGAACAGCCACTGAGTTAAGAGGAACTGAGACAAGACAAACATCTAAGTAGAAACGGCTGCATGGATCCCTATTGTTATGAACTTAGTACTGCACAACAGCAATATTTGGTCTGCATCGTTTCCTTTTGCAGGAAAGGCAGACAAGGAAAGAAAATAAAGGAATAGCCAGCCCTGCAAAAACCACACTGACCACTAACAAACGTGACACTATGCCGGGCAGTCCTTAGCTGACAACACGCTGTGAGAGTTGTACAAAAGAAATGAATTCACGGCCCCTGACACGCAATGTGCTTTTGTGCTTGATTTAACGTATTACCTCAAGTCATCTTAAATCAATCAGCTACTTTTCCACTTTGCTGACTGATAAAAATTTCCTTTCATTTTTGTGTGGCTGTAGCTTGAAAAAGATCCTACACTATTCTTTCTAAACAATAGTGGCTTTCATGGTAATGTGAGCTTGACAGCTTTAGCTGCATGTCCCACTGTCCAAACCAGCGCAATACATAGAGTAACACTATATAACAAAGCATCGGAAAGGAATGTATGCTGATGTGATTTCTAATAAAAGCCAAAGCTGACCAGTGCAGGTGGGTTGCTTTATGTGCAGGTGCAGGACATTGTGCAGTCACGTTTTCCATGAATGAAGCCAAGTATCATTCTGTTCAGTACACTTATCCTCATAAAAACGCCTTTAGAGATTAGTTAATTATGTCACATTTGGTGTCTTGAATGTTGATCAGGCACAAATCTAAAAACAATTAACCCAGTAATTACATCAGTCACAAATAGCCAATCAGCCTTCAATCAAACCTAATGTTTATCGCCAATATGCTGGATTACATCACTGAATATAAAAAATATGATTTAATTTTATATCCATCCCCTTTATAGTCTCTACGTTTATGTGAATCAAGAGCTAAATACATGCAATCGGTAGTTACAGAGGACTAAATCTAGTTAGTATTTCCTATGCTTTGGTAAATACTGTCTTGGAAAGAAAACTTCGGTGATAGACCTTTGTGTTGCCTCGACTAAAGGGCAACAGAATATGAGCCCCAGTGTAAAATATTATATATAATATTTTATAATATAAGCCTAATTCAAACTTTATTGATTTCAGATGGGATGTCAACTTTTGAGATAGCGCTAGGCTACTAAATGTCCTCTGAATGACATCATCAGCTCATGTTCCAATCAGCTTATTTTAATTAAACTAATCGTGGAACCCTGAAGCACTCGTCCAAGAGCAAAACTGGGCTAATAAATGTCCTCTTAATTATCAGGATCACCTTCCATTCAGCTTGTTACGATTATACTAATCAAGAAGCCTTGAAGCACTTACGAGAGAGCAAAATAAGGCCAACAACCACTTCAGCAACTACTGGAATAGTACCGTCTGCACACCCTGGATTTTTATGAAAAACTGCTTCGACAGCTACCCTTTTGTCCTGCTCAAGGCAACTTCTCTTAAACAAGTGGGAAGCGGTCCAAAGATACTTTCTAGATATCCACTATAGTCCCTAACCTATGTTTAAAACCGAACTCTGGTTTGTTTTCCCCCTTGGTGTGGTTCACTTTTATAGATTGTGAACACAATAATCGCAGGTGTGGACAAAAACAACCAATTCGAGACCCTTTGAAGATGTTGGTCTCAGTGCGGCTCCAAATGAACTACAGAGCAGTTTGTTTATAGATGTGCAAAGGTCTGTATGGGCTAGCAATTAGCCGTGAAAAAAAAACCCCAAAATTTTCCATGTTCTCCAAATGTCCAGAACACAGCACCTTCTTGCTGTAGTTTACTTTTATTGCTCCTTCCGGAAATCCATCTGGCCAATAAGCGGAGTGAAAATTCTCATGTGATTTGTAGTGAGGAATTTTGCTTCGCTTGGAGCTCACTTGGATTTTTCTCTGCGTTAAAAGAAACCAGGCAAAAGCGACATGTTTACTAGCACCCCATATGGAAAAGAAATAGTAAAAACTTATATGATTTACTCATGAAAGTGGCCACTTTCTCATTACTTTCATATATTGTTTTAGTAAGTATCCAAAACATACAAGTTTCATTATATATATTACATTATATTACAATTATATATAATTTTTCAATGGATCTTACAGTATATCTGTTTTCACTCTCGTATGCTTTTCATACAAGTTTCACACAAGACACAATACACAGATACAAACTTTATAAGAGATATATATACAGTGGGGCAAAAAAGTATTTAGTCAGCTACCGATTTTGCAAGTTCCCCCACTTAAAATGATGACAGAGGTCAGTAATTTGCACCAGAGGTACACTTCAACTGTGAGAGACAGAATGTGAAAGAAAAATCCATGAGTCCACATGGTAGGATTTGTAAAGAATTTATTCGTAAATCAGGGTGGAAAATAAGTATTTGGTCAATAACAAAAATACAACTCAATACTTTGTAACATAACCTTTGTTGGCAATAACAGAGGTCAAACGTTTACTATAGGTCTTTACCAGGTTTGCACACACAGTAGCTGGTATTTTGGCCCATTCCTCCATGCAGATCTTCTCGAGAGCAGTGATGTTTTGGGGCTGTCGCCGAGCAACACGGACTTTCAACTCCCGCCACAGATTTTCTATGGGGTTGAGGTCTGGAGACTGGCTAGGCCACTCCAGGACTTTCAAATGCTTCTTACGGAGCCACTCCTTTGTTGCCCGGGCAGTGTGTTTTGGATCATTGTCATGTTGGAAGACCCAGCCTCGTTTCATCTTCAAAGTTCTCACTGATGGAAGGAGGTTTTGGCTCAAAATCTCACGATACATGGCCCCATTCATTCTGTCCTTAACACGGATCAGTCGTCCTGTCCCCTTGGCAGAAAAACAGCCCCATAGCATGATGTTTCCACCCCCATGCTTCACAGTAGGTATGGTGTTCTTGGGATGCAACTCAGTATTCTTCTTCCTCCAAACACGACGAGTTGAGTTTATACCAAAAAGTTCTACTTTGGTTTCATCTGACCACATGACATTCTCCCAATCCTCTGCTGTATCATCCATGTGCTCTCTGGCAAACTTCAGACGGGCCTGGACATGCACTGGCTTCAGCAGCGGAACACGTCTGGCACTGCGGGATTTGATTCCCTGCCGTTGTAGTGTGTTACTGATGGTGACCTTTGTTACTTTGGTCCCAGCTCTCTGCAGGTCATTCACCAGGTCCCCCCGTGTGGTTCTGGGATCTTTGCTCACCGTTCTCATGATCATTTTGACCCCACGGGATGAGATCTTGCGTGGAGCCCCAGATGGAGGGAGATTATCAGTGGTCTTGTATGTCTTCCATTTTCTGATGATTGCTCCCACAGTTGATTTTTTCACACCAAGCTGCTTGCCTATTGTAGATTCACTCTTCCCAGTCTGGTGCAGGTCTACAATACTTTTCCTGGTGTCCTTCGAAAGCTCTTTGGTCTTGGCCATGGCGGAGTTTGGAGTCTGACTGTTTGAGGCTGTGGACAGGTGTCTTTTATACAGATGATGAGTTCAAACAGGTGCCATTCATACAGGTAACGAGTGGGGGACAGAAAAGCTTCGTACAGAAGACGTTACAGGTCTGTGAGAGCCAGAGATTTTCCTTGTTTGAGGTGACCAAATACTTATTTTCCACCCTGATTTACGAATAAATTCTTTACAAATCCTACCATGTGGATTCATGGATTTTTTTTTCACATTCTGTCTCTCACAGTTGAAGTGTACCTCTGGTGCAAATTACTGACCTCTGTCATCATTTTAGGTGGGGGAACTTGCACAATCGGTGGCTGACTAAATACTATTTTGCCCCACTGTATGTATATATATATTTTTTTTCCATATGGGTCATTAACTGATACAAACTATAGTTATGAAAAACGTATCGTGTAAACTGAGGTATTGTAAACTGGAGGCTCCAATTTTGCTCAGGTTCAGCTCACGAGTCAGCAGTGTATTAAAAGGGTTGACCAGGAACTTCACATTAGACTACCTGGTTTACCACAAACATTTTTGGCCATCACAGATAATTCTTGCATTAATAAGAACACATTGACTGACAGTATAGACCATAAAGGGCCACTGAACCAAAACAATGCTTCATCAAGATGTGTTTCATAAGCCACTGCAACACGTAAACTTGGTTTCATATGTACTTTTGGAAATGAGCGTGTAGTGAAAAGTAAAAACTCAGCTAGTCAACCAAAAACAATAAACAATCATGTTATTATAAATGTCAGCTGTAGTACATAAGTTGGTGGTAACACATGGGGTGGACTGAGACCCAACAGGAAATCCACACCTAAAAGTTTGCAGTAACAGCTGGGTCAGGACATGCTCAGCTGTGGAGAACGTGTGCACGACTAAATAAAGTTTAGAATGTAAGCGATCACGTATTAAGAGGCCGGATTAGCCTTTTTCAAATCTGCAGCGCATCGAAACCCTAAATCACAACATTGATAAATACACCAGACTAACCATCTCCTGTGTGTTTTCTCAGATTTAATGGTAAATGGCTGATTCTCATATAGGGCTTTCTACTCAAGCATTCTGGCCTTATACAACATGTCTCATTCACACAATAACTTCTCTCTATGTGTGAATGTGCAGCATCTAAGTGCTGCACATTCACACTCTGATACATGCATTAAGAATAACTCTGGGTTCAGTATCGTTCCCAAAGACACTCTGCCACGCAGACTGGAGCAAAAAGGATCAAACCACCGACCTTCCAGTTAGTAGATGACCTGCTCTACCTGCTGTGATACCAAACCTTCCCAAGGGCAAATTAATGAAAAACAACAAAAACATTAAATCCTGTGGCTTTTATTCATTAATTCTTTTTAAACATCCAGTAATTTCATATAATGACAGTAAAAGTACATGATGTGTATTTTCCAGTCATGTGCAACCCTATATATTTAAAGTATGAGTTGAGAAATATCTATACTATATATATTAGTATAATATATATACTAAATATCTAGTTAATTTCTGGATAATTACCAAAGCTACACACACTCACATGTAGCATGCAGTGGGAGATAATCACGTGTTCTCAGTCCGGGAAATATTCCACTTGTTTTAGCTGTGGGCGCTTGCAAGGCGGACCATTCAGCAGGCAGAATACATGAAGCTGAATGGCTCACCGTGAATTTAAAGGATAATTGCCTGCATTGCTCTTCATGCAAACACATTTGGATATTATAGACTTTGAACTAGAAAGCTGGGAAGGTAAATAGTGTTTCTCCAAACAAATCTAGTATTTACAAAGTCATTAAATAGTACTTGCAAATTTAATTCAAAGAACATGCATGAAAATCAGCTATGCTTGATCTTAATGCTGCACTAATCTAAACCAGTAACACTTGTCTCGTTTTAGTCCTAATTAGTCACTGATGTATCTTCACTGTTAATAGGCATGTAAGGTATGTGAGGCATGTTTGCCAGATCCATTATCACTATGACAAAGGTTTACTGGGCCTTTTCACAAAGGGAATCAATTATTTTATGCTATGTGTGTAAAACTAATCTGTGGGGTCATCTACTGCTCTTCTTGACACATCTTCAGTGAAGTTTCTGGAATCACTGGATGTTTTATGGCTTCAAGTATCACACAACAACATCCAGGTGACCCAAGTGAACCTGCTCAGAAACCAGCTTGTGTGCAGATATGCTGACATTAGAGAAGCAGGGTAGCATGCATGAACTCGGCTCCAATATAACCAACACCAGATAGATGTTTCCATTATACAATTCTGACATTTCTACCACTAGAGTATTGTGAAAACATGTAATTTTTCCATGCAGAGTTTTCATAACGTTCCATCCAGTCAAATGCCTGAGCAGCACTTTATTAACCTTAAGGTCACTGGTTTAACCATCAGCAATCGTCACGTCATACTATGGTAAATGAGGATGTGACAGCTTTCCAAGTACAACGTGTTATGCCTTTTCTAGAAACCCAGTGTTGGGAGACCTCATTGATCAATGTAAACATATACCAGTCTGCAGCACGTGACTCTACAGTCCGACGCCTTTAGCTTAAATCCCAGTTTTCAGCCTCTGAGCATCAACAATATAGGGTAATGTCTGGTTAAAAATCCAAGCCCAAGAAGTTATTTAGCATTAACATTTTATTCAGAAGAAGGAATGAGGAAGAAAGGCGAACATAATAATATGCTACACTGAACAACGATGACAGGAATTTAACCCCAAAGCAGACGCCGAGCGTTTATCCTCATACCATAAGAAAAGACAAAAAAGGTTTGACCAAAAGAAGCTTTAAATCATAACAAGGCCAATGCGGTTTGACACACCATTCGGTAGGGATTTAGTAAACGAAAGCTCAAATAACGTTAGATAAAAGCCCGATTACACAGCGCATGAATCAAAAATCAATAGTTAAGCCATGGTATGTGGTGTGCTGGCGGCTAGCAACCAACACATCAGCAGCTAAACACAGCAAACAGCTGGCCTGCATACGTAACCACTGTGAGGCGAGTCATTTTCCTCTAGCCAGCTAACGTTACTCCCGTTAGCTCTTCGAGCTACCATTAGCCTAGCTAGCGTCGCCGGGGCGCCGGAGAACCGTCTGTCAGCGGAAAAACAACTATAACTCGATTACTTACCCATGTTAAGAGGCTTTCACACACTTCCATACGATCCAAAGACTCTGATGTACTCATCGTGATCTAACGTAGACCGACTTTACGTGGCGAAGAGAGCCTGAACTTGATAGTCAGCTTCATACACTCCCGAGATCTCTGGCTCTCTGGGTGTCTCACAATCCGTCCGCCAATGGTCGGGTTCGCTGGTTCGCTAGTCCGGCGTCTACCAGAGGCGGGCTGTGTGGGCGGAGTCTATAGTTCGTTTTAAAGGGCAGTTCTCACTTTGAATGTACTGTCAGGTATTAATTACATGAAAAGCTAGTCCACAACCAATTATTATTTCAAAAGAATCTGAAAACTAGCACAAAACAAGCACCAAATGAAACATTCATTTATTTATGGTTCTAAAATATGTAGACACAATCACAGGCAAAAAAACAAAACAATCCAAGGAAATTACTTTTTTTTCTGGCAAGCAAAACGGAAGCAGCGCATAAGCTTGGGAAGACATACAGCTGACTCAGTGCTGCGTAAAAGCATAAGTCTAAATGCTTATAGAGAGCACCAGAGGGTACTTCTCACAGTGAGACACCCAGTGGGGTTTAAAAGAAAACTAAGCCAAAATACAGAAAGTTTGTTAATAACTAAGTCCAACATATGATTCAATAACTTGTTCAACTGATGATATTGGTAAATGGTAAAATGGTAAATGGCCTGTATTTATATAGCGCTTTTATTGTTGTTGAGCTGTAGCTCTTAAGGTTTGTTGTAATTTCTTTGAGCATTGCATAGTCTGACCTAGGGGTGGATTTTTGGGGACATCCACTCCTGCGAAAATTGGCAACTGTCTTGAATATTTTTTCACATGTGGATCATTTTTCTTGCTTTCAAATTATCCACACAGAATCAGTCCACACAAAAATGTTGTTGTACATGCACAAAGACAATAAAGGGCTATTCTGTTCTATTGTAAAAAAAAAAAGTTGGAGCAGGTCTAACCACACACAAAAAATTCCCATCAAAAGCAACTAATGATTTATAAAAGAAAACCACTTGATTTCTTCATGCAATTGCCACAATTCCATTTAATTTAGATGGAATCCCACTAACCCTGAGAAAATGAGTGCACGTGATATCTTTGAAATTATGTTAATAGATTGTATGAGAGAAGCAGCATTTTTACACATTTCTGACATGCATTTTGGCATGTACACGAAGTCTGTGCACAAAGTGCCCCTTGCATGATGCTTCCAAAATAAAGATTACATCAGGGTGGGACTTCCAAAAAACCTCTCAAATGTAGTTCACCTGGAGCATTACAACATATGCTGCTGTCTCTGGCTTTAGTTTAAACTGAAAGGGACACTAGTGGAGCAGTACTCAAGTATGACACATACTGGTATGTGGGCACACCCTAAAACAAGACATTCCATGAGGTAGCTGCTGGTCTCCTTTTTTGGTAATATAAATCTCTGAAATACAGTGAAATTTACAGTTAACCTGCTCCTTTTACTTTGCCTACCATGACAAGCTTATCAAACATTGGCTTGAATCCCCAGAAACCAAATAGCCTGGACTCATTGCTCAAAAAGTAACCATGGTTACACAGTAACTTTGAGGGAAAAGGGCAGATAATGAAGTCTCCCTCTCTGGCTCCACTAGACAACACTACCTATTTAAGTAATCACAACTAAAAAAAAATAAAAATAATAAAAGAAGTTGAGGTGGAGATATTTACTGTGCACCAGTCAGAAGTTCAAGCTGGATTTACACTTGAACAGTTTGGTAATCCCCCATTTATTTATATCCTCAGTAAAACACATTTTGTATAGAACATTAATTTAATTTGAACATAAATAAGACTTTAATACATTTCAAAATCTGACAGATTGAGAGACTCTGACGTTCTGAAAAGCTCTGTAGTGCGTGAAGCTGAACTGACACTGACAAACTGATTAAGATCCTGAAATGTGAAGAAGAAAAAAAAAGAAAAAAAAAAAAAGAGAATCCTTAAAATAATCTTTGAACATTGAAACATGACATTAACATTCATTACTTGAGTGAGCTGATGATTAAAAATGAACTTTGATCAGTTCTTTCTTTTCTTGAAAAACAAAGTCATCTCTAACTGAGAAATCATCATCAGACTGGTTGGTGTTGTTCACTATATTTTCACGTGGGTAAGCCCAGGAAAGTTCGAAGCATGTTAGAATGGATGAATAAATCTAGACGTTTCCAGGTGAAAAACTTTAGTGATTTTGACACAAACATTGGTTTCAAGTCATGGTTATGCAGGTTACAGATCACTGAAATATGGGCGTAACTATAAATGAATAAAGCAGGTTCTAATAACCCCATTAACAGGGTTCTTGTAACACACCTTTGCTTGTCAACTGACAACCCAAATGTAGACTGTTGACTTTAAATCCATTTAATAAAGACATTACAGTTTTACACGATTGTCTCCATAATGATGACATACACATTAACCAAATGCCCGTTCATGGCACTGTTGACTATTTAGTTAAGGTTGGAAACTGACAGGCAAGAAAGACTTTCCTGACTGACCTCAGTGCCTGACTCCAAGTAGATTTTTACATTGCATCCTTATATTCTGCTTCTGTTGGTACTGACTCATATGACCTTAGAATCTTGAATGGTAAATTCTATATACAGAGTCAATATTGAGAGTACTTTTTTTTGCTAACCCATCTCCTGTGATAAAATAACATCCAAGGCTTCAGAGAGAGAGAGAGAGAGAGAGAGAGAGAGAGAGCGAGAGCAAAATCTGTATTATCGACTAACTGCTCTTAGAACATTTATTCCGTTTTTTTGCACGTCCTCAGATGTTGACTTCACTCTTCCCGAGGCTTTTGAGAAGGCCTAGCCGTTCAGTCTCTGAGTAACCACCTCTCTGTACATGATAGAGATGTACACAAAGAGAAGTAGGATTACAAAGAAATCGTCCATGAATCCCAGAAGACCAAAGAGCGCTTCGGGAAGGATGTCGAGCGGAGAGGCCAGGTAGGTGATTGCCCCAATGAGGCAGAGAAGAATTCGAATCCTGAACATCCAGAAGAGGCCACCCACAGTAAACATCTCTCTAAAGGCGTGACGAAGCAGAGTGGGCACATCCCGCAGCCTGTCCATAAACTGAGGTAAACCACAGAAACAAAGTTGTCAATAATAACTCACGTTTATCTCATTTAAGGTAGTATCATATCGGCCATTTCATGGATGGCTGCAAATTTTAAACCCCTCTCTTTCACATGTCTCCCATGATAGACTTGCAGAGAGAGCAAACATCCACTTCTTTAACAACTTTCCTAACTTTTGTATCAAGAATATAACTGTTGTTGGGTTTCAGACTATGACTCACAGAGACAAAGAAGGAGTTATACAATGGAGAAGTCCGCAGCTCCCAAGACCAAAGGAGACAGATCAGGTCATAATCAGATGAGCACCCCCCCTTAAAATATAACCATATTCTGGGTTGTACAGAATGAATATTCGAACTTAAAGCCCCAATCTAAATAAATATCACTGAAATACTCACAGATCTCGGCTGGCCGGAAAACCTGCGGTTGTAATCATTGATATCTCTTAATATTAGCTGAGGTTCAGCTTCCCCATCCTGTACCCTCTGAGGACCAGCGTGCTCATGAAATAGTGGAAAGAGCAATGTTACCTGGAATTAAAAGAAAAAAAAAATTAAAGATATTTTTAAGAAGGATACCAATACTGATATTGATGATAATCACATACATCGGTTGACATATATACACTTTTTTTTTTTGGGGGGGGGGGGGGGGGGGGGGGGGGGCTTTGTTGCCAGTACAACAGCAAAACTGCTGAGAGAGATTGGGATCAGAGGACAGGCACAATGGCAGGCTATAAGAGAATTAGCTAACACTGCTGAGAGGACCAGTCACAGGCTATGGCTACAAAGGGCTGACATCACTTGGGCAGCTAAGGCAGTCAGCTAACTGCGATACACATGCCAAGGATTGATCACCACGACCAATCCTTGGCATGAGGCAGGCCCACCACGGGCCTGCCTCAACAGGGGGCGTCGAAAGAGTAAAACATAACATTAAAAGTTTTGCTGGTTGACTGCTACAGCTGTCTCAGGGCCTCCTGGGGACTGTGCAGTTAACTTCATGGTAGTACTAACTAAAAAGAAGAATGAAAAACGTTCCACTCTTCTCCCCTCTGCTCTTCTTCCCTTTTCTGGTAGGCAGTGGGGAGGTAGAGCGCACAGCCAGATCCGGCGGGGAGGTGTGGGAAGCCAGATCGGGCGCCTCCTTCCAGCTCTCCTCTCTGCTCTCTCCTATCTTATCTCATCTTACTTGTCTTACTCCTCTCTGTCACCTTTTCTGTCCCTTTGAAGAAATGAGGCTCCATAAATGCTAAAGAGGTAAGTATTTCTCAGTTGTAGTGAATAGATAGAAAATAAACTGTAGAAAATTAAACAGGAGAAAGAAGGAGAGAAAAACAATTTTAACATAAATCATTGACACACTCCAGGGCCTGATCAACCCTGGCAGGGCCTCCTTGGATGAGGAGTCTAGTGATAATGGCCGAAACACCCGATGAATCCAAGGTCCACTACGGACGATGTGTCGCAAATTTAACAATTTAGATCAGATCTCTAATCCCTAAACCTAAGCAGGGGAAATGGCAGGCTAGCTTGGGTAAAAGAAGGCACACGACGATGTGTGCTGCTGGTAAAGTTTCTGCGCTGCTTTCTTCATAACAGCCATCCTTCAAGATTTTCTCCATTAAAAGCAATGCATTGTCTGGGATTGTAACATCTAGTCCTTTACTGAAACATTAGAGGCATAGATAACAGTTTTCCCCAAAATTTGCCATGTGTTTTTCTTTTTATGTACTCATTTATAGTTATATCGGCCAGTTGATATTATAAATCAACTGGGTGGTAATATATATATATATATGTAGAGCAGTGACAGGTCACACAGCACCGCTCTGACTGACACATCACTTATTCCATTTAACACTCATTTCCAACAACTGTGGCAGTAGCTAAACGCCTAAAAAGAATTAAGGTATTTTTGTGCATTCAAAGATATGAATACAGAACAGCTGGCAACTTATGAATATCCCTAGTGTGCATTTTAACAAGTACTGAAAGACTCACCATTTGTCTGCAGATGGGGCAGTTAATAGCTCCCAGCCAGGTGCCGTACCTCCAGTAGGCTATGATGCAGGAGCCTGTGTAAGAATACAGGATATGGCACATGAGTAAAACTAAAGCACAAAAAAAAAAAAAGAAAAAATAATTTTTTTTTTTTTTTTTTACTTCAAATGATGTTTTCCTTGATGTGCATATTTTCAAATAATGTCAACATTTGTAGAAATTTTGTACTTTTTGTACTACTTTTTTAGTAATGAAATAAGCGATTAAAAGAATGAAATCATATTGTTTTGTTTAGTGCACATTACTGAAATCTGTACAATAATCTCACCACAGAAAAGGTGTCCACAATTGGTTTCCACAGGCAGAACAGCCTGCTGTAAACATACAGGACACGACATGTCTGTGTAATACTGCTGCCTGGCTTCAGCCTGGGGATTTTCATCCTGCAAAATGAAATCAAAAGCATACAAATTAAAACGTTTAGCACATTTGTTATAACAGAGCGCACAATTTTGAGAGTCATTCCCTCCAAATGAACAATAAAAATTATAAACCATTTACTAGCTGTAAAAGAATATTAATATTTATCTATAATCAGCCCTTTTGCAACTTCCTGTTGTGACTTGACAATTTAAACCTTTTCAGTTCCTTCTTCTGGACTTTTGCCAGTTCTAGAGCCAAAACTAATTGCTTCTTTTAAATTTCAGAGATATAAATATAAATTTTAGAGGTTGCTTTCTTAAGATAACATAGAAATTAAACACCAACAAAATAATAGTTTTAGTAAAGGATGACATCCTCCAAATTAAAATATAATCCTCAAAACTCTGCTTTTCTGAGTTTGAAATGTTCAGGCGATGTTTCAAACCACTCAAAGGATTCCAAGTAATACGTAGGGCTAAAAAGGCTAGAGCTGCGCTTGCGTCTTTACCTGCTCGGTCTGGAGCTGTTGTCGGACGGCTCTAACATGCTCCTGATTCTCAGGATGAATATTTTGCTGCTCTTGTCTGCAAATGTCAAAGGATGATTTGGCAATCAGATGTTTGTCAGCGTAAACTATGAAACAGAGCATGACAATGCAAATCCAAGACAGTGAGCTAAGTTTTAATACACTAACTGCCTGTGAACACAGTAATGAAACGGTAACACTGATGAACTTCATCATCAGTGTTACGAGTAGCCCTAAAGTGCAATATTCTACATGATTACAACCCTCAGATATATGCATATATTATCGGTCCTGAACACCTGTCATCCAAAGAAAAAGAAAACGGCACTTTCCTTTTATTAAACAACAATTGCTTACCTGCAGAGGAGAGTGAGGAGGCCTGCAAGGAAGGCGACACTGAGCACCACCACAAATAAGACCTGGTTGCTGACACCTTCAATGAGAGTGTCCTCATCTTGGATCAAGTAGTCCAAGTCCCCATGCTGACCGTCCTCCATCACCCACACTCATAGCCTACAACTCTGGAAAACAGAGGGGGAGAAGAAAAAAAAGATCACTAATTACAATTTTAAATGTTAGTAAAAGCTATATAATTTAACGGACTATGAGGTTCCACTAATGTATTCCCAAGTCTGTGAATGCCACAAATCTGTGGGTTTACGGAATTAAGCTGCGAACTTAAAGGCTTGTTTTTAAGTGACCTGTTAGCAATAGCAGCGATCAGTCCATTCTTACCAAAACGTTACAAAAATAGGGTAGCGACACTTTATGTCTAGTCTACTAGCCTACTTGTCCCTGCATGTAGCATTCTTCCGTTCACTGTGTTGCTATTATCAGCTAGCAACGCCCGCTTGCCAAGTTTAGCGCTGGCGTAGATTAGCTTTTAACACATTAATGAGCACCGCTACTGTTGGTAATGACAGTGCGTGGCTTTTGGAAGTTCCTCCACCATAGACAATATTGAGCCCTGTAGTTATTTATGTACCAGTGAAAGAAGGACAGCTTCTCTCTTTAAGTCTGAGCTCTTACGGGACATTTAACGACTCTTTGACGACAGGCTTAGCAGGGCCGCCTTAAGTTATAGCAAAAGAGTGTGGCACAGAGCATAATGAAGCTAATACTGTTTACGTAACGTGCAAAGTAATTTGAAACGTTTTGCAAGACGGACTATGATGAAAGAGCTCACCTGATAATAAGAAGTCCACCTCCAGTCGGTAAGCTCTTTCCAAAAGCTTCACCTATCCGCTCCATCCACTCTATCGAGACATTTCCCTCCCCAATTATGACAGCTTTTAGAGGCTCAGTCAAATTAGGAGACCAGGAGCAATCGCTTGCGTGTTGTTGCTCTTGCTTGGCATGCCGATGGTAATGTTTCGGTTTGCAACGACTTCCTTTCCTTCTTATTCTCTTAGAGGTATGCAGGTTAGAAGCTACGACGACAGAATGCTGCCCCCTAGTGTTTAGTAATGACGTTATCTTTGTACTTTATCCTTTATCCCATTATTTTTTTTGTTTTATTTTACATAAATTAAACATATTATACAAAGAGAGAGTAATTTCTGAAATTATTTAACTGCTCAGAAAAATAGTTTTAGCTTTTTAATGTATGTATTCTCCTACGTTTATTTAACTTCATTATTTATGAGAGACTTGTATTCTGTCTCTACTGACGGAAATGTCTTACCTTAAATAGAAAGACGTCTTCATATAGTGTATAACTTAACAATTAAATTTCTTAGTAATGATCCAAGCTTGTTAACCACGCTTTGACCAATAGGTGGCAGAAGTGCTAATACAATGTAGATGTTTCTTACAAGAAGACGAAGAAGAAAAAGAAGGAGAAGAAGAAGCACAAGCACCACCACCGCTAGTGCATCAATATTACGAACAGTTCTACGAAGCTACTTTTGGCGACAAAAAGGACCCAGTTTTACACAGCTCTCTTTAACTGAGGCGCAATGCCTCGTTATGCACAGCTAGTGATGGGTCCCGCGGGTAGCGGTAAGGTAAGTTATCACTCATTCAGTTAAACTTGTTGAAATACCTTGTTGTGCTATTCGGCTAATGCTAAGGCATGAGGTTGTCTTGTGTTCAACACAGACTGCATCTGCTTTTTGTTTACTGGAGTTCATTTTCATTTCAGAGTACCTACTGCTCCACCATGGTCCAGCATTCAGAGACCTTAAACCGTTCGGTTCAGGTGGTCAATTTGGACCCAGCAGCTGAGCACTTTGATTACCCTGTCATGGCAGGTAAATGCAGCATAGTTTTAGTTTATATGACATAGTAGTGTCCATAGAAGAGAGGAAGATACGATTAACCCTGATAAATGGCTTTTAATTAGGCTCTAACATTAATTCTTGCTTTAGCATTTAGCATATAGGAGTTATTTTACACAACCCACATGGTAACTTTATTATGTTTGCTCTCAGACATTCGTGAGCTTATTCAGGTGGATGACGTGATGGAGGACGAGTCTTTAAGATTTGGCCCAAACGGAGGTCTGGTTTTCTGCATGGAGTACTTCGCAAACAACTTTGATTGGCTGGAGGAAAGCCTGGGCCACGTGGAAGATGACTACATATTGTTTGACTGTCCAGGTAAATGTTTCAAAGAGGGTATGTTGAAGCCAGACTTCCGTTAGCTTCAGCACAGTGCAGTTGTTTGTGCTGGAGTGTGGATGGGATTCAACATATCCTGGGCACTGTTATTTGTTAATTTTGTTAAAATCACCAAAATAGATTTACACTCATGACCACTTACCCTCAAAATTACCTTAATTCCTTATGGCATACATTCAACACGGTGAATTCCTTATAGACTTTGGACCATACTGACACGATAGCATCACAAAATTGCTGCAGATTTGTCAGTTTGTTTGAGATGCCAAAACGTTGATTTTGGCCATCTGAGACTGAAGAAGGCACTTGGATGAGTGATATAATGTTTCTCCCACTGAAAGTGCTATGGTTTTGATGGACAGGATCAATGTTTTGGGATTTCATTACCTGGATGATTGAGCATGCAGCGAGACATAGTTTGAGATGATTTTGAGCTTTGTAGTATGACAAATTATCCTACTAGAAGCAACAGTCAGAAGATGGGTTTACTGTGATCATAAGGTAGTCAGCAGCAATACTCAGGTAGGCTGTGGGGTTTAAATTATGTTTTCTTGAACCTTTGCAAATTATAGCCTCAGTTTCCTGGTCATAGTTGACAGTAGTGGCACCTGGTGTGGTGTTCTGCTGCTGTAGCCTATCCGATTCAAGGTTCAACATGTTGTGCATTCAGAGATGTTCTTCTGTAAACCTAGGTTGTAATGAATATGAGTTTACTCTTGCCTTCATATTAGCTTTAAACAGTCTGGTCTTTCTCCTCATACATGAACAAGAATTCTCACCCAGAGAAGTGGCGCTCTTTTTTTTTTTTTTCTGGACTGTTGTCTGTAAACCCTACGGATGGTTGTTGATGGCTGTTTGGGGAAAATCCCAGCAGATCAGTTTCAGAAATACTCAGACCAGCCCGTCTGGCATCAATAACCATACCATATTTCCCTTTTCTGATGCTTGCTTTAAACTTCAGCATATTGAACGTGTCTGTATGCTTAAATGTAGTTGAGCTGCTGCCATTAGAGAGTAACAAACCTATTGAATTGGCAGATGAGTGTATATATCATTATTTCAGTCTTGGAACAAGGTATGTTATCGTTGGAAAAGTGGTTGTCCGTGTGTGCCTCATAGAACTGGTGTGAAGCGTGGCTTCTCTTTACAGGGCAGATTGAGCTGTACACACACCTTCCTGTAATGAAGCAGCTGGTGGAGCAGCTCCAGCAGTGGGAGTTTCGGGTTTGTGGAGTTTTCCTTGTTGACTCGCAGTTCATGGTGGAGTCTTTTAAGGTAACAGTCTCACAGTGTCTTCCTCTGATTTATTTGATTTTCCTTTTTTAACTTCATTTCTGTACAAACACAAACATAATGTAATAGTGAGAGCACACCTTTTACTTGTCTCCTACTGTAGTTTATCTCTGGAGTCATGGCTGCCCTCAGTGCTATGGTGTCATTAGAGATTCCTCAGGTAAACATCATGACCAAAATGGATCTGCTTAGCCCCAAAGCAAAGAAGGAGATTGAAAAGTAAGTTTCATATGAATTGACAATGTTAAGTGCACACAAAATCTACAAAAGTAATTCCCTTTGTCGTCTGTACTAGGACTAGATTAATGTTTTCTTTTCATGTTATTCAAAACCTGAACATGTTTGAAGACACAATTCTTAGTTTTAATTTGCTTACATTTTTATGCATTGCATTTTTTTTTTTTTTTATAAAGATACCTGGACCCGGACATGTACTCGATGATGGAAGACGGCTCCAACACAATCAGAAGCAAAAAGTTCAAGAAGCTAACCAAAGCTATTTGTGGTCTCGTAAGTAAAGGCCTTGATTTGGTACTGCATCATGTTTATGACCAGATTGATATTTTTATTAATATATTTGTCTGTTTTTAGTGAGACAGTATCTGTTTGTGTATCTAGATTGATGACTACAGTATAGTAAGATTCCTCCCTTTTGACCGCACTGATGAAGAAGGTATTAACATAGTACTGCAACACATTGACTTCTCAATACAGTACGGAGAGGACCTGGAGTTTAAGGAGCCAAAGGTGAAGAAACAGCACAACCCACCCACCCCAATTAAACACAACTGGAAAAAAATAAATATATATATATATATATATAATAAATATATATTTATATAATAAATATAGTGTGTGTGTGTGTGTGTGTGTGTGTGTGTGTGTGTGTGTGTGTGTGTGAGATGCATTATATAGCTTTTCATGATCAACCAGTTTTTTTTTGTTCTGTACCTTGTTTTCCTACAGGAGGTTGAGGAACAGCCTGCTAACCTAAATTATGACGACATTTTTCAAGACAAAGCGAACAGCTGAGGCGGAGTACGGCCAATCCTGCAAATACAGACTTTGTGTAGCAAGACTGGCAAAGGAGTTCCAATCGGACTGTTTGTTGTAACTGGATGGATACCGAGAAATGGACACGTGAAGAAGATTGTGGATATCATAAATAATGTTTCATGTTTTTTTTTTTTTTTTTTTTTTTTTTTTTTTTTGATGAAAATGAAGCTATTCATTTAAAAGTATATTTTAAAACAGTGGTTTGATGCATTTAAATGCTTAGCAGTTATTAAAAAATATTGCTATTATATTTTTTTGAATAAAATGCAACGCAAAATACACGTTTTGCCGCCCGTGTGATGTAAAGTGTTTATTTAGCGCCCCCGGCTGGTTGATACGCCACATGACACGTGGCCACTTCCTGTAAAGCCGAAGGGTGGGACAGCACGGAAGCAGCATCTTGCAAGTGTTGGAATATTTCTGTCGCTGAGCAGTTGGACTGATATTTATCATTCAACATGCCGGTGAGTAAAAATAAGAAGGAACACACTATTATTGACGAGCAGAGAACTTTACTGCTAGGATTAGAGCAGAAATATTGCGCTGAAATCCCACTGAGTAGGAAAAGAGGGGCCTCCGAGTTAACGTTAGCATAGTTCGCTAATTACCTAACCATTTGGGTCGCAATTTAACGATGTTTGACATGTCAGAAAGCGCAAATTCGCGTTTGATGCTTTGTTGCAAATAGGTTTTAGCACGCTGCCTATACTACTTCTTATTATTTGGTTCTACGGTAACATAACTATTAAACCAGGCTAGCATAGTAGCAATGATGCTATCTGGCAGAAATGTTCCCAAAGATATCAGGTGACAGCAACTTTTTCTTTTAATATTTTTCAGGCGTATCACTCAAACCTGATGGCCACCGAAACGAGGCTGGTGGGGAACATGGCTTTGCTCCCCGTCAAAACTCAGTTTAAAGGACCAGCCAGAGGAGACGGTAAGGCTATGCGATATATTTTACTTGTGTAATATTTATCGAGTATATTTTACTCGATAATGTCCTTCACATAACGCATATCAATTGTAGTGAAGTCTATAGTAGTGTTTTTTGATTTGGTTAAGTCATTTTTAGGCAATGGGTTGTATCTTGTTATGACCCCTACTGTATTTCCTGATACATGCATCAGATACACTTCCTTATATGGTGTAAAAAGCTCATCCTCAACTTCTAACTTCTTCATTAGAGTCTATGAGCACTTCTGTAATAAAACGGTGCATTTTGTAGTGTCTACTCCACCTAAATGTTCATTTCAGTCTTCCATGGTGTTGTGGGGTTTGACAGGTTCAGTGCTATTGAATAATAAAGTTATTATATTTTGTGATTGGGTGATTCTAGTTGCTTGTTAGCAGTTCATAAATCAAGAATGGAGCTCTGCTGGTAGCAAAAAGGCCTGCATGGCCAAAACGGGAAATGACATTTTAACAGTGACACATACATATGCACATGCACAAATACTGAATTTAGAGCCATAAATTTGTTGATTTCTTCTTTGCTTTTTTAAATTTTAGGCGTAGATTCTGATATTATTGACGAGGCTATCTACTACTTCAAGGCCAATGTTTTCTTCAAGAACTATGAAATCAAGGTAAGCAATTCATTGACATTTGCACTGTTTTGATTGCATGTGTTCCATGTTTAAGGAGACCAAAATAGTCATAAACCTTAGGGTGGTTTTGCTGTATTTGTGCCCCCACCATTGTATCAACATATAATTTTTTTTTTTTTTTTTAAAGTAGCTTAATAAGTTTTATTTGAATAAGGAGGCAGGTATGCACCTCACTGGTGCCCCTTTTCCTCTATGTTTTCTCTTACTCTCTGGAGCAGCTGAGCACTTGGTTTTTCCACATGCCCTGGCTTGCCTCTTCCTGTGATTGCAAACAGTGCAATCTTTTCATAGTTTGCATAGTTTAGGCTGTTCAATTCTGAGACCTAACTACTACAAATTACAGTAACCTCAATGCTTTATATAAATTTTTCAAAAATGTGTGTGTACATGTGTTTCTTTCAGAATGAGGCAGACAGGACACTGATCTATGTCACACTCTATATTTCTGAATGCCTAAAGAAACTACAGAAGGTAAATTGAAATCCCCACAAAGGGCTTAATGCAGTTTCATCACTTGTAGCAATGAGCTACTTAAATATATATATTCAAGTAGGTGACCAGAAAACATAATCAAACTATTTCCATTGGGATATGTGGCTCTACAGTGCAGCTCCAGGAGCCAGGGAGAAAAGGAGATGTACACTCTGGGCATCACAAACTTTCCCATTCCTGGAGAACCTGGCTTCCCCCTTAATGCTATGTATGTCAAACCTGCAAACAAGCAAGAGGAAGGTAAGAAGCCACAAGCTAGGATTAGTACATGTTTGTCTGCCTTAGGGTGTTTATCAGTAAATAAGTAAAAACAAACTTGACATTTCACCATATTTATACCAACTGGTTATGTTGTTTAAATTCCCTGACTCTGAATTAGACTGGTTCCTTTGTACACCTCTTATATTTCAAGGTAAAAATAGAAATGCTGACCTTTAAGCTTTAGGGGTCTGGGGCTGAAAATGTTGTTTTATACTTATGTGATTATCATTTATAAAGTACCAACTGTTACACATGAAACTAATGGAATTCCACCCTATTTAAAAACTCCTGAAAATATCGAGTTATTTTACTGAACTCCATATCCAAGTGAATCCTCTCAGATCTTTTACAGCAATCTTACTCCTAAATCTAAATGCCTGGATCTTTTTTTTTTTTTTGTACAGTATATTATGTGGAAGGTCGACTACTAAAGCCATGCCTTCCTGCTGTTAAACAGTAGTTGTTGCTGTCTGTGGCTGGACTGATAATATTTGCTCTTCATCCTTCTTTAGAGACTATGAGGGCCTACCTCCAGCAGCTCCGACAGGAGACTGGCTTGAGGCTATGCGATCGTGTGTTTGACCCCCAGACAGATAAACCCAGCAAGGTAAGTCTGGCATGTCCAAAGTGATTGGCTGTTGCGGTCTGTGAACATGACAAGGGAAATGTCTCAGGGCTAATGCACCCCTTGTTCCTTAATTACTGTGTCTGATGCATCCAGTAGGATTTAAGTTGCAATACAGAAAAGAACTTGCATAGCTCATATTTGGATCAGAGGCGAACGAAAATTAACTGTTGTTCCTGTCTTGATTTCCTGCCTCCTTTATCTGATTTATACAACTTAATATCAAATCTAGGTCACCACACAGCTAACCCAGGAGGGATACAGGCTCAAATGCTAGATTTAAGCTGCTTTCTACAATCTAAATATGTGCAGGTTTCAGCAGTTAACACTGAAACGTGTCCTTTTGACTGAAAAGTTTACCAACTTTTTCTTCTTTCAGTGGTGGGTTTGCTTCGTCAAGAAGCAGTTCATGAACAAAAGCCTGTCAGCCCCTGGACAGTGAGCAACTAGGACTGCAGTTTTCTACACTTGCAAGATGGATTTTTGGGTGGGGTGGTAAAGGAGGGTCTGCTTTTGTGTTAAGATTTTATACAGTTTATGTTCAAGCATGTCTTCACTTGTTGATTATATTGAGCTGGTGCTTAATTCAATAAAGCAATTATGGAGATGCGAAACTAGTGCAGTTATTGCCGTTTAGTTTTTAACCAAATGTGCCACTAGGTGTGAAGGAAAACTTCAGTGACTTGAGGTCTGTTTAAGGATGTGTTGGTGTACAGCGGAGGGAAGAAAAGGTTTCTACAGAAAGAACAGTATCTGCACGACTTTATTCACACTTATATCAATACAACTATATTTCATTTGACATATCCATGCTATTGTAACCATAAAAAAAAAAGCTGTTACATATAAACTTCTGTAAGAGGTATTAAAATAACTGCTGACCTGTGACCTCTTCCATAGGAATGAGAGAATACATTTACTCTACATATGCAATCACAAGGATAGGAAGAAAGTCTTAATTTAAAAAAATAATAATTAAAATCACGGTTTCTCTTTGGTTTGTATGAGACACCTTTTTTCCTTGAGTTAAAAAAAAAAAAAAACGCTCTTAAATGCAGTCCTTGCTGAAGTTAAGGCAGTGTTCAAGTTCACCAACAAAGGAAAGAAGAAGCACCTGAGAAAGAGGAAGATGTGTTTCAAGATTTCCATCTGATCAATGACTGCGATTAATGAAAAACTGCATATATAGTGAAATGAGTGGCTCAGTGTTGCAAATTGAAGGAAAAAAAAACTCGAGCAGTCGACACGCAACAGCTTCACTACAAATAAATAGATTAATATAAACAAGCTTTAGAGAAGGTGCATTTATCCTGGTGCCTTCTCCAAAATCTGATGATTTTTTTTCCCCATACACAGAATTTAACATTACACTACTTAAATTATGGAAATCATCCTAAATATTATGTTAATACATTTACTTTGGGGGAAAAAAACAAAATAGGAGCAGTGTACTGTCAAATTCCATAAGTATGCAAGCCACACAAAAAGGCTGCACATGTCCTGCTAGTGAAATGCTGATAAAGTGCAGCATTGATGTTACTGCTGTTCAGCAATATTCATGAAGAAGTTTCTTCACTGGCAAAAAGTTGCAAAGATCTGCCAGCCATCTCCCTCAACGGGCAATCCACATCCAGCTCCTACCCAAGAAAAAAATAAACATTTCAGTTTCTGTTCTAGTTTCATAAGGAAGTAAATCACTATGGTAGAAGGCTATGAATTCAGAGGGCTCTAAAAATCAAACAAACTAACAAAAAAAATAAATAAATTTGTAATGCATGAACAATAAAGCTTCTTCTTGTCATTACTTAAAATGCAGCTAATGCCAAACTTGCTCAAAGGCAGCCTAGCAGATGTGAAGAGGTTAAATCTGGGTGATTGTACTTACAGAACTGATGATCAGACTGACGCCTTAGTCAAAAGCAGTGTCTTGGCTTTTCCGTACACAACGCGCCACCTTTTTCTTAAAAATTCCTGTAGGATCTTCTCTCCACTCTTTCTGCCGGGTATAATAGACAGTGATTTTATACAGTGTCATTTACTCCCTCCATCACTTCTTGTTTCTACATCTTGGCCACACAAGCTGCACAAATCAGAGATGCCTGTAACACGTTTACTTCATTTCTCTTAGAGCTTACACGTTGTCTGAAGCTAGCGGAGAACATGAGCACTTACAGCTGCATCCACATTGGCAGGAGAATCTACATTGGGATCTGCCAGCATGGAGATGACACTGATCATGATGGTCTCCACTGTATGGATCGGTAGCCAGCGCTCCTCAGGCTTCTCGTAGCCGTACTTGTCCTCACCAGGTTCATGCAGAATGGAAATGCAAACTTCGCCATTTTTTGCCACTGGCATAAAAGAAAACAGGAAAATAAACAGACTGTTACAGTGCTGCAGATATAAAATAAAAGGTAAAAGCTCATTAAGGGACTTTTACCACAAGTGGTGTGGTATAGGCTTATTCCATACCACTTGTGGTAAAAGTGGCTCATGTCATACCACTTAAAAGTACACGATTGATGGATCTATTGATCCTCACCCTACTGATATAGTTAACATACACAGACTACCAACTGAAGAAGCAATCATAATAGCAAAATAATGATAATAAAAGCAAAACATGTTTCTTCTTAAAGTGTTATTGGTTATGTATTTAATGTCATTTAAAGAATTTTTTCCAGATTCACAATTTATTTATTTTATAAAATGAAAATTTGAGTAATTTAATTATAAATATAATTAGTTTTTGTCCCAAGTACAATCCACATTATTACTTAAAAAGCAGATTTACCATTCCTTCACTCTGGTATCACTCAATTTCAATCATTTCAACTAAATATTAATTGTGTTATGTATATATGATGAAACCAATCAGCCAGCTGAGAGACATAATCTGTCTAGCGTGTATTGAATCAGCCCTGGGACCCAAAACATGTCACCTAGAACGGGCAAAGGAGACATCCTGGAAGAGAATAGCAGCTCTACTCTGAGGCCCTCACTCCATTTCTAAGGCTGAAAGATGACACCATTCGGAGAAAACTCATTTCCATCACTTGCACTTGTGATCTTATTCTTTCAGTCACTACTCAGAGCTTGTGACCACAGGTGAGAGTAAGGACAT
This sequence comes from Maylandia zebra, assembly GCF_041146795.1. Taxonomy (NCBI): domain Eukaryota; kingdom Metazoa; phylum Chordata; class Actinopteri; order Cichliformes; family Cichlidae; genus Maylandia; species Maylandia zebra. Next base: position 43,413,130 of record NC_135173.1, on the reverse strand, counting down.
AGATCAGTCGGTAAACAGACAGACTCACTTTTACACTAGTCTCCTCACCACAACGAACCAGTACAGCACCCACACTGCTGCCAAGACTGCACCAATCTGCCTGTCACTTTCCCAACTCCCCTCTCTTGAGAACAAAACCCAGATATACTTGAACTCCTCGACTTGGTGCAGCAACTTGTCCCCTACCCAGAGTGGGCGCACTCTTCCAGCTGTGAACCGTGGCCTCAGACCTAGAGGTGCTGATTCTCATCTCGACTGCAAACCACTCGGGTGTAACCTGAAAGTCATTTCTCAATGTAGCCAACAAAACCATATCATCTGCAAGAAGCTGAGACAAAAGACCCGATATCCTCCGTCAATTAGCTGTGTCTAGAAATTCTCCCCATAAAACGAGTCTGTGACAAATAAAAGCCTTGGCGGAGACCAACACCCACTGAGATCGAGTCTGATTTAATGCTGGGAATGCAAACAACTAAAAACACCTAAAGCTAAATGATTACTACAAGTAGTTATAATACACAGTTTGCCTCTTGCTTTGCTCAGGGCATGCTGGCATGTCACAGAAGCAAACAGTTGCTACTTTCCCATCTGTGTTTTGGGAGCAAAGTAAACATCTTTTTTTTTTATGTAGGTCTTCCAGTCCAGTGTTGGACAGCCACATCAGGTGTTTTCACTGTGATTTAGTGGTCATTAAAATGTGTTCAGAAATTGCAAAATGATGATGATTAATCTTGTAAATCACACACGCTGCTCTCCGGTATATAAGCTGCATTTATAGGGTAAAGGTAGTGGTATCGGCAATGCTGGCCCTGTATTTGCTTCATATCTGATCAATACCAAAATCTGCAGTATTGCACAGCACTACTGTACATACCCGAGTGTTAAGCTAAGGCTTATATATTTTTAAAACTCATAATTCTTGTATTTTTTAATAATATAAATTACCATCTAAGCCATTGGCTGTGATTAGAAGTAATGTTTGCATAATCATAACCACAATTTAAGACAGCCCCCCCCCCCAAAAGAAAAATGCTAATTTTCTATCCTTTGATGTAGAATACATAAAGAGGAAGAGGTTCTGAGATGCTTGCTCTTACCATTTGGATGCCAGATTTCAGTGGCGAACTTCATCTTAGGAGGCTTCAAAGGATAGTCGCGAGGAAATGTTAAGATAGCTTTGAAGAAACCTCCTTCACTGAAAATGAGAAAGAGGATGGTGTTAACAAGACCAGCTTTAGCTTCAGATGGATATAAATCCATTAGTTAAGATCAATAAACAAGAATCACTCACTATAATGTGTCTTGAGGTCCAATAACGACCACTTCCCATTGATAAATGTTATCATCGTCCACGAGCCCGGCAGAAAAGCCGTCCACTGGGTTCTTGATCAGTTCTGCAGATTCAAAGTGATCAAACGTGTTTAAACTCACCACACTGTGTGTTTCGAATAACATCAAGTAGACATGGAGAGAGTAAGCACATGTAATGAATGGGGGTGTACTGACTTTTAAATAGTAGCTGTTGAGCAATAGCAGCTAGCCTTAGTCATATGTCCGCTAACAGCTGTGTGACACGCTATCTACGCGCGACACGTGCATTACAACTACATTTTCAAGCTTTTATATATAAAACACACAGGTCACATATGACAAACACTGCTACTACTAAACAACAACCAAACGAAACACGTCTGCTTCTCACTTGTGACTGACAATAAAACAAAGTGAAATGCTAGTGTCCACAGACTTAGCAGCAACAGTTAGCTAACTTACCTGATAATTGTTTACGCAATAACAACGAAGACTGTCCCGTCATTTTACAAATGTATGTTTTCGAGTAAGAAGTAACTAACACAAACTAAAGCTGTGGAAACGATTTAAACTACACCGTCCACGTTTCTTCTCTCTCAGACAGCGCCGTCAGTGACTTATAAAAAAAAGTGGTCTGAGGAAGTAGTGAGCCATTTTTACCCTGAGTCAGATCTCTCAGGCAAATCTTCCTCCCCATGTACGTAGCATACCACAAATGTCAGGGTAAAACTAAGCTAAAACTGTGCTAAAATATTTAATTAAATCGAATAAAAATACAACTGGGTTTTAGAAAAAATGTAACGTAAATTAAATCATGTGCACATGTAATGACAGTTAAACAGCCAAATGCCGTGCATTAAAAAAAAACCCCAAAAAAACAAAACAAACCTCTGTTATCTGCTAGCTTAAAAAAAACTATCATTTTACCTCAAATTAACCAGGGAAACATTAAGACTACAGATATTAAAAATCTCCCTAACAAACATATAACTGACTAAAACACTTTGTTTCTCCTTTATGCATATTAATGTATAATAATAACATAATAATAATGATAATAATAATACATTTTAATTATAGGCGCCTTAAAGATCGTCAAGGTCACCTTACATTAGTACAGCAAAATAAAAACATAAGGCCCTATAAATGGTAAATGGCCTGTAGGACCCCAAAGCGCTTCACATATCCAGTCATCCACGCACACATTCACACACTGGTGATGGCAAGCTACATTGTAGCCACAGCCACCCTGGGGCGCGCTGACGGAGGCGAGGCTGCCGGACACTGGCGCCACCGGGCCCTCTGATCACTACCAGTAGGCAACGGGTGAAGTGTCTCGCCCAAGGACACAACAACCGAGACTGTCCAAGCCGGGGCTCGAACCGGCAACCTTCAAATTACAAGGCGAACTCCCAACTCTTGAGCCACGATTGCCACGGCTATATATATATAAACCCTCTGATGTATAACCTTTACTGTTAAGAGATATACAGTATGCATAAAAGCAACCCACAAACCTGTTAGATAATTTATCCTCATACCTGCTTGAGATTTAAGACATTATTAAGTACAGGTAAGTATGATAAAGTCCTGTTTGCTGTTGCATCACTCACTATACACTTTTACAGACACTACACAACAGTATGGGCAAAGTTGACAACTTAGCACTAAATATATTGACACAAAGAACTTTAGAAATTTATATTCTAAATAATATATTCATACAATAAAAAATATTCTCAGCCTTATTTTGATATGAAATTTTTAAAATAAAAATCTTAATGCTCAACAAGAAAAAAATTAGCATGGATTTGTGATATATGGAGAGCAAGTAAAAATCCCTTGTTTGTCTTGTCAGACTTACTCTGGATACAATTGTTCACAGTAAATTCAACCACTCAAATGTAGGCAAATGTTGACACAGAATACTGAATTACAACTGTTCTGTGATATAAAAAAGTGGAAATCAACACACAGAAATATTAGTCAGGGTTAGCAATAGTTGGAAAGCTTTCATTACATAGTGTTTATACTTACTACATAAAGGCCATTAATAAGAAGACTGTTTTTTCTATGGTACTTTGAAGACTTTAAAGCCTTTATATTTCTGTGTTGGATGACTGAATTCGCAGAAATGGCCTATATAAAAACTTTGCTCTATTCAGGCCTTTTAACCTGAACTAAACTCATATAGTGGGATATAATAGTGCTGGTTACCATCATCAACTCTTATCTAGCATATATGTCCATTCTCTCCTCCCACTCCCTCTACTGTCTCTTTGTTACTTCCCTCTATGATTGACCGCTTTTAAATCCCTTTAAGTCAGATTTCAAATACACTGATCTCATTTTGCTTCTTTACTTGCTACAGCAACATCTTCATAGCATTCCACGCCTACATGTGCTTTGATCTCTAAAAGTACCATTACATTCCAAAAACACCCAATACAGATCTTCAAAAAACCTCTAAAATGACTCCAGGCTTGACCAAAAATGATCCCTTTATCATGCTGTCAATGCATGGGCTTAAAACATCATCTGTGGTTGTAGCAGCCTTCTCTAAGAAATAGATATCCATGTGTTATACTGTGAAGGTGAAATGCTTAATTCTCTTTCAGTCATTTTACAGCCTCCACATATTTTGCCTTTTCACCGTCTTGGCTATTATTTTTCCTCTCTTCTTAAAGATTTATTTAAGGCTCCAATGTTGTTACTCAGGGCATGTATCTTTAGCTTGCCATCATTTAATATTGTCTTCATTATCTTACACATTAGAGATGCTGGCAGCACAGTGGTGAAGGGCTTTGCACAATAAGAAGGTCAGAAGTTTGAATTGACTGGAAACCTTTTTGTGTGGAGTTTGCACTGGTTCCCTGAAGTCCAAAGACTGCACAATAGGGTAACTGGTGGTTTTAAAGTGGCAATAGGTGTGGTTGTCTGCCTATCTATTTTTTCTCTGTGATGGACTGGCGACATGTCCACGGTGTACCCTGCCTTGTTCCCAAGTGACAGCTGGGATAGGCTCCAGCCTCCTTGCGACCCTGAATTTGATAAGAAAATAGATGGATGGAAACTAGCTGTAGGTGTGAACATGAGTGTGAATGCTTGTCTGTCTCTCCTTGCTAGACCTGATTGAGTGGCGACGTGTCCAGGGTTTATCTCTTGTCCCATGACAGCTGGGATAGGCTCCCCACCTCTGGTCCCTGACTTGGATAAGCTGATTCATTAGGTCTGTATGCATGTTAGTATGTGGCCACCTTTCTTGGTTTGAAATTGAAAAACTGCATGCTATCCGTTGATATTTCACACTGCATTGCTAGTCTCCACCCCTAAGGCCATTCTGGTGTAGTAATTTATTGATCTAATCATTTTGTGCAATAAAATACATGTTTAGATTCCAGTTCACCTACTCTCCCTAATATTTATTACTTGCTTTCCCCGCTGATGTTTTTGAGCCTATGACACTGTAATGCAATGCAAAATTTTTTTTTATAGTTGACTCTATTGCTCTAACCATCTGCATTATCACATGAGTCATTCCTCCCTAGAAGAATGTGTGAAATCTGTGTTTATCTAAAAAGATATCATTAGATTCCCTGCCTAGTGACAGAAACATAAGCACATTAAATGTCATGGACTTTAACTAATTAGCACCCTAACTGACATCCTCACTTTTTTAAGATCTCCCTTAATCTCCCTTGTTTTCTTTTCACATGTTTGTTCGGCTCCTCTAAAACTTGTGACTTCTCCAGAAAATTTCATGCTGCCTGAACCAGCACTCTAGTCACCCCAGGTGGTCCTTTACAGACTTGTTTGGTTTTGGCCCACAGGCACCCATTATAAATGCAGAGAAAAGACAGTTTTTTTAATCAAATATGTATCAGGAGGAGTTTCTACTTCAGTTGGTCTTAAGGGTGAATTTTTTTTGCATGCTCACAGATGCTGCTGTCATCCTGACTAAAAAAACAACAAGAAGAAGAACTGTCATTTTCCATATGCTGTTTTCCATAACTCCCACATTGCAGGAAACTGCAGAAAACAAAAACACATCTAAATGTCCAACATTTAAAATAGGTAAGGCAGGGTCTAAATTGGATGTGTGCATCTTTCTCTGTGTTGGTTCATCCAAAGCAATGAAGTCAAGCTTGCAGTAACTAATTGGTTGCTCAGTTCATGTTTTACATCCACAGTCTCATCCTGCAGCTGCTTAGCTATTTGCTGATTAGTATAGAATCATAACTGTGCAAATGTGCAATGTGGTAACCCTAAACACACTACAGCTGGGTTCAGACTGTTACTGTCTATACCAGAAAGCCAAAAACTTAGACCTCAATTGCATTAGTCAGAGTGAGGAATGAAGTGGGATTTGGTTCTGGTCAGGAGTCAGTGAACAGTAGAGGATTTTGAGTCATGTGAAAAAGAAATTTTTACAGGACTTTATGCAGTCCTGTGGAAAACTAAGCACACAGTTGGTAAACAGTCGAGGTGGTCGTGCTCATATGCTACATTAGTTTTTGACCGATGTAATGGTCTTCATTATAGCCAAATGTTTCCATTTTGGTCTGTTTAATAGCTCCACGGCAGACCCAACCCGATTTTCATGCTTTTCCGCATACGTTATTATTACGGTTGCTGTTTTCACAATCAGCTGCAACTTTGCAGCTCCCAGTCAACCAACAAGAACACTGCAGGACCTAGTTCACCCTTTAAGCCAGCGAGACATGATTGCGAATGCCGCTCAGGTGAGTCCGCCTACCCCCCCGCGAGCGGAAGAGGCAATCAGCCCTGACTAAGGGCGCCCCCGGCCCCTGGCCCAGCGACAGGGAGGTGTTAGTTTTTTAGGCTTAGCACAAGGCAGCCAATACCACTCATGCCATTGTTTGCTTATAATTCTTGTTTCTTTTTGTCCAAAAGAGAGCAGTATTGTGCAGGAATCAATGTATAGTGTGCCAAATCAACACAAGAGTTAAAAAAATGTTGCAGTCTTATGTCAGTGCGAGTGGTTGTGCCTCTCTGTGTTTGCCCTGCTACAGACTGGCGATCTGTCCAGGGTGTATCCCGCCTCTCGCCCTATCGTAGCTGGAATAGGCTCCAGTCCCCCTGCGACCCTGTCAAGGATAAGCGAAACAGAATGGATGGATGGATGGATGGCTGTTGTAGTCTTAACCCAACATAATTTGCAATTTATTATTTATTTAACTTAAATACAATTTGCATGTGCTGGTGTCAGCATCATAAAATACTCCCTCTCCATTTAACAGTGCCTGGAATGTAAATGTAAGCTATGCTTCCTTTGAAGAATGATGCAATACTTTGATGGTTTTGGCCTGGTTGGGTATCAACTGTTATTTGCCTCTGACTGTGTGAAAAGATCCAAAGCTTTTACATTTTGCAACATTAGATGGTGCTGTAAGCAAAATGCAGATTAAAGCAATCAATTTCAGACACATTTATCTTTTACAGTGAAACAGTAAATAAAGACAAATGCACAAACAATGGGTCCAGGAGGGGCAATGTTGCAACATCCATTTTATAAGTGAATGTAATGGAGCTCTTGGGAAGTGTGATATTAACTCAGCACACTAAAAATAACCATGGTATTAAACAGAAGCTGTACTTACTGTATATATGCTGGTTTGATTATCGTTATGGTACTATTAAATGCCATATCATTAGACTATGATATAGGATGATGATGGTAAAAATGCTGCATACATCTGCATCTGTGAAAGACTGCACTGGGAGAAAAGACCGAGCCTAGGGCAGTGGTTATTAGAATGTAATTTGTTGCACTGATTAGAGTTGTCTCAAAATCACAGTGGAGTTTGCACTGAGAAGGCAAACTAGCTGCTGACCTATACCTCTTACCTGATAATTTACTTAGACCTCTGTGACAATGGTTGAAAAGTGCCCACTCCTTGTAATTCAGCTGTGGCTGGCTGAAGCCTGGAAATCAGATATACCATACTCACTGTGTTTCACTGAAATGTCAGCATGTTCTGATGAGGAAAACGATGAAGTGGCAGGTTATGAGTACCTCAGAGAAATGATTTTAATTACTTGTGTTTGTGCTTGTCTGGTTTATTAGATCTTATCGGAGCACCTCTTAACAATAAAAGCTGTTTTTTCCTTAGAAGTGGTTTTAAGCATTTCAGTCAGGTACACTCCTATCTGGTGGTGTTAGACACATCACACAAACAACTTTGTCTTTATGGTCTCAGGCTTTGGCTGTTTGTGTGATCTCTTTACCTTGCATGGCAAAGGCGCTCTAAACATCTTTAAAGAGTTTTCTTTTTTCCTCGTAGTGTATCGCCCTCTGAACTCAGTAGGTAACATTGTATCTTTGAATGTTGAAAGGCAAGCACAAGTTTGAGCCTTAGGCACTCCTCTTTAAGAAAACAGTCCAACACTTGCTACTTCATGTGCTTCTCAACACAGATGGCAATGTGATTCCTGACAGTATTATCAAAGCTAAAGTAGACGCCAATTGTTGTGCACAGTTTCACACAGCGTTTTGGCCTGAATAGATCAGAAGTCTTAACTTTGAGTTAAACCATGTGCACTGTTGTTTTTGAGGTGCTTTAAATGATCAATGAGCATATGTATGTATGAAATTGCTTGTTACTAAACTTGTTTGTGCCAGTGTAACGGTAGCAGCAATTACTACTAAACATGGTGTCAGTTCCATTATTTCACTATTTGTTGAAACAATTTGAAATGCACTGGTTCAGCAGACTGCTTTTTTTAAATACATATGTATATATATACAAAGAATGCAATTACAAGTTAGTATAACTTTTCTTAATTCAGTTATGATTGTGGTCATGGAACCATTTACAGTTTTGGGGGAAAAGGGCTAGATAAAGCATGAAGAATATCTTTGACCTTTATGAAACTGCAGAATACTGTGATGGAAAGTCGCCATGCTGTTGCTGAAGCAATTAGTGAAAAGGTTGTTCCTAGTATTGCACTGCAGAGCTAGTGGGATTACTTACTCTCATGCGATTCAGATTGCTGTTAAAGGTTCACAATGATTCACTGCCTCGAACAAGCAGTGCCTGTGCCTATGGGTAGATTAAACTTCATACACCTTATTATTTAGGAAACCAGGTGAAAGCTCTGCAATTATACACTTGCCTCCATATATTTGTTTTTATCAATGCACAACACACATTTTTGCCAAGAAGTTTGCAATGTACCTTCAGGCACTGAAAGAAAATAAATCTGAAAGTGATAGGCGCAAGTTATGGGCTCAGGATGAAGATTCTCACTTACTGGCTCAACTGTTTTAACCGATAAGAACAGATTTGTTTCAATAGCTCTAATAAGTTAAATAAAGCCACAATAAAAAGCTGATTAATCGGCACTAATTCAAGAAATATTAGTTGGGGTCCTTCTATAGCTCCTGGGTTTAGCAGGTGACCCATTTGCCAAAGACTACTGGAGGGAGGGGCTGGGTTTGAATCTTCACCGGACCCTTTTCTGAATGTCATTCCCACCAATGCTATCTCTCTGCCTTCCTGTCTACTCGCTCTACTATCCTGTCAATAAAAGCTTAAAAAAGGGAGACATTAGTTGCACCGGAACAATCTGAAACACCGTTCCAGCACCTTCAGTTAATGAGCAATTAAATCTGATAGGCAGGTTAATGCATATTACTGTCAAATTATTTAATTTTTTATGTGCTGCGGCCTGGCATTACTTCCAGCGATGGCATGAAGATATTTGCACTTGCTCACTAATAAGAAAATAATTGCATCCTACCACTCGCTTACACCTTCAACGCATCTCTTTTTTTCCTTCCCTTTCCTGCGATGCTTTCATAATTCAGAGGCAAATAAAGTTTTGGTTGTGCTACTCAGCGTCTAGCTAGCGCTGCAGAAGAGGAGTGAGCGTGAATGGAATAACCTTTTTAGAAAATGCAGTTTTTGTAAAATTTTGTAAATGTACAGTCGCGGTAGCCATTTCCCATAGAGAGAAAGTGAAATGTGCATCGCTCAGAGATGGAGAAGCGTGAGAAAGAGGAGACAGGAAAGGAAGATGAAAGACCATTTTCAAATGTAAGGATTGCTTAGCAAGTGAAATTTTATAAACTGGAAATTTAAATCTTAGATGTATTGTACAGTGGGGCAAAAAAGTATTTAGTCAGCTACCGATTGTGCAAGTTCACCCACCTAAAATGATGACAGAGGTCAGTAATTTGCACCAGAGGTACACTTCAACTGTGAGAGACAGAATGTGAAAAAAAAATCCATGAATCCACATGGTAGGATTTGTAAAGAATTTATTCGTAAATCAGGGTGGAAAATAAGTATTTGGTCAATAACAAAAATACAACTCAATACTTTGTAACATAACCTTTGTTGGCAATAACAGAGGTCAAACGTTTACTATAGGTCTTTACCAGGTTTGCACACACAGTAGCTGGTATTTTGGCCCATTCCCCCATGCAGATCTTCTCGAGAGCAGTGATGTTTTGGGGCTGTCGCCGAGCAACACGGACTTTCAACTCCCGCCACAGATTTTCTATGGGGTTGAGGTCTGGAGACTGGCTAGGCCACTCCAGGACTTTCAAATGCTTCTTACGGAGCCACTCCTTTGTTGCCCGGGCGGTGTGTTTTGGATCATTGTCATGTTGGAAGACCCAGCCTCGTTTCATCTTCAAAGTTCTCACTGATGGAAGGAGGTTTTGGCTCAAAATCTCACGATACATGGCCCCATTCATTCTGTCCTTAACACGGATCAGTCGTCCTGTCCCCTTGGCAGAAAAACAGCCCCATAGCATGATGTTTCCACCCCCATGCTTCACAGTAGGTATGGTGTTCTTGGGATGCAACTCAGTATTCTTCTTCCTCCAAACACGACGAGTTGAGTTTATACCAAAAAGTTCGACTTTGGTTTCATCTGACCACATGACATTCTCCCAATCCTCTGCTGTATCATCCATGTGCTCTCTGGCAAACTTCAGACGGGCCTGGACATGCACTGGCTTCAGCAGCGGAACACGTCTGGCACTGCGGGATTTGATTCCCTGCCGTTGTAGTGTGTTACTGATGGTGACCTTTGTTACTTTGGTCCCAGCTCTCTGCAGGTCATTCACCAGGTCCCCCCGTGTGGTTCTGGGATCTTTGCTCACCGTTCTCATGATCATTTTGACCCCACGGGATGAGATCTTGCGTGGAGCCCCAGATCGAGGGAGATTATCAGTGGTCTTGTATGTCTTCCATTTTCTGATGATTGCTCCCACAGTTGATTTTTTCACACCAAGCTGCTTGCCTATTGTAGATTCACTCTTCCCAGTCTGGTGCAGGTCTACAATACTTTTCCTGGTGTCCTTCGAAAGCTCTTTGGTCTTGGCCATGGCGGAGTTTGGAGTCTGACTGTTTGAGGTTGTGGACAGGTGTCTTTTATACAGATGATGAGTTCAAACAGGTGCCATTCATACAGGTAACGAGTGGGGGACAGAAAAGCTTCGTACAGAAGACGTTACAGGTCTGTGAGAGCCAGAGATTTTCCTTGTTTGAGGTGACCAAATACTTATTTTCCACCCTGATTTACGAATAAATTCTTTACAAATCCTACCATGTGAATTCATGGATTTTTTTTTTCACATTCTGTCTCTCACAGTTGAAGTGTACCTCTGGTGCAAATTACTGACCTCTGTCATCATTTTAGGTGGGGGAACTTGCACAATCGGTGGCTGACTAAATACTTTCTTGCCCCACTGTAATAGTCAAATTAAAAGCTTTTAAATCAAATACAGGATCTACACATGATTGATGAGTTATGTTGTTTTTTTTTTAAATCTTGCAAAATAAAATTAAGTACGCTTATAACTATTCTGTTGTATGTTATATGAAAATACTATTCTAGGCAGTTTGATGCTGATTCAATTCACTCATTGGATTTCACCTTTATATTAGCTTTATAGTGTCTAAGGGTTGGAAATCAGCCATATGGCTCATAAAACATCTGCTCACATCTTGTTGAATTAGAGCAATGAATATGTGAGTAGCAGCACAAGTCTGATGAGAACCAAAATATAAAAAAAATCTTTACTAGAACTCACAGTACAAGATATTATGTGACTTATTTCTGAGTGATTCTTTTGCTCAAACTGCACTGCTGCACCGGATCTTATGGTTCCCCACCCTGCCAAATCCCATTTTAACTCTTGTTGTATTCATCAAGGTGTAATGAGCCAATGATCTCCACTCAGAATACATATTTAATTGAAACATTAGCAATACTTTAATGCTGATAATGGCATAATTACAGAGGCAATGAAACACATTTTCATGTATAAAATTGCTTTAGCACAAGTGCCGCTGACACGCTCTTACTTTTTCTGATTACCCTTCGGTGATTGTTTGATTTTGAAGCGAGGTCATTTTATGAATCCTTGAACTTTTTGTACACCTGCATATAATCCTGATCAAGTTCTCTCTATTCTAACAATCTTTTCACATTTTAATCACTGTGTGAGTTTTGCAATGCAGCACTAGTCTATGCCTGTGGTTATTAGTTAAAGAATTTTTGTATTTATAATCACTGATTGGTGGCGATAATATTTCATTACTATGGAGAAGACACTGGGGAAGGGCATTATAGAACCAACTGCTATCTTTGTTGAATGTTTCAGCACCACAGGAAGCTACAAAAAGAGAATATGGATTGAATATGTCAGCACCGTAGAGAGATACAGTTTTAAGCACTCATCTCATTTACATTATTATCTGCATAATAGACAATCATTCACTACATGCTGGTTTGTTTGCTTGTAACAACAATGTGTAGTATAACGCAACAGGAGTTTTATTCATCCAGAACAAAGCATTAAAGTTTAATTTAAAGCAGTGGTAGTTTATATGGCATTTAAAACTTACAAGTCATTCTTAATTACTTTTTTGAATGACACACTGCAGTTTGGCTAACAACCTTCATTCTCATGAGACTGATACAAGGAATTGTTGCACAGGCTAGTTTCTTTATCACAACCCACACACAGCCCCAGCAGCCATCAGTCAGCGAGAGCCACTTTCTGCTGGATTAAGTAAACATTATTTTCTTTTCATTCTTTTTTTAAATAGTACCATCTTTCCAGGAGCATCAAATCACATTGGCTTATTTGCTATTTGTAGATTCTAAAGTGGTTAATAGGAGAATTTGATTTCCCTGTTAGTGAAATTATACATTTACTGTATGATAAAATGTCAGTTGCATAGCTTACAAGCCCCTATCAGGGACAGTTTGTATGCAACTGCCACAAAAGTGACTTTAAAATAACATTTCTAACAACATGCATAATACTTTATCGTTTTGGTGTGTAAGATTCATATTCAATTAAAAAAGCTTTCCTATTCTGAAAAGGTCCACATGTGGCAAGGGTTGATGTCACCTTTCAGTAGATGGCAGTGTGAACCAAATTTTACACGGGAAGGATTTGCTTCCTTAGATTTACAAGTTTAAGACTACACAGGTTGAAACTTACGTGATTTAAATGATTTGACAGCATATCTATTTGTCTGGTATTTTCCATCAAGAGAGAGGTTGCTTAGTGTGCAACTTTCTGTACAATTTTGCTGGACAAACACACTAGAGAAAAGTCTGCTGCAACCACCAGTGATTCCTCTAAATGTTATAGATAAGAACTTTGGACTCCTCCCGCTCTTTTGGTGAGCTACAGTGTAAATCTTGCCATCCCAGAATAGATTTTCCTTTATGCTGTACAAATTTCAATTTGTACAACATAAAGGATTTCATCTTCAGTTGACGATGAGATACAGTGGAGCAAACTGAAAGAAAATAATAACAAAAGTCATTAAATAAAACTAAATGGATCTCAGTCTTTATTAGTTCTATGGTTAAAATGGGCCCCCTCCATTGATCATCAATAGGTGCACTTGCAGTGACAGCCCCCTCATTTCCATTATAAAGCAGAAAGGAATGTAAAAAGAAAAAGTAGAAATAAATTAGTTTGGGTAAATAAATGTCTCCATGACATAATACATGAATAAATGGATACATGTAGTATATACATAACAGAAGTAAATCGGTAAATAGAATGCAAAATTAAATTAGGATTTTAAAAAAAGGTTTTAAAAAATGGGATGGCAGATTGGTTAACAGTGCCATTCAGTCCCATCCTGCATGTACTCCCTGCATGTGCCTGCATTGGTTCTTTGCAGGTACTCTGGCTTCCTCACACAGTCTAAAGAAATGTATCTTTGGTTAATGGCGGTGATCCTAAATTGGTGTGAATGGTTATCTGTCCCCCTCTGATAGACTGGCAACCTGTCCAGGGTGCAACCTGCCTTTCACCCTGCGAAAGCTGGAATAGGTTCCAGCCCTGAACAGGATAATCAGTTAAGAAAATTGATGGATGGATAAATAAACACAGAAGTAATTGGAAAACTGGCATTTTCAGATAGCTCAGGCTGATTCCCACCAGATTAACAATATAGGGCAACTCCAGTCACAACAGCAGCACAGTTGTAGATTTGAGCATAGGGTGTTAATTTGGAAAGAGTATGGATATGTTTTGTGCCTAAGCCTTTAAGACATCATTCAGAATGTGCGAGAAAAAAAAGTGCGCTTTGAGGAAAAAGAAAATGAAAGGTTACAGCAAACAAATAGTTTTTGTGATAAAAGTGTGAGGTTCAAATTTTATTCATGGAGAAATGTTCCAGCATAAAAGTCATCACAAAAGATTAAATATTCCAGTTAAAAACACTAATCTGATATGTTGTCAAATTACAAATCAGGTGTTTTTTGTTAGTCTGATGTTTGACAGCTCGGTGCAACCTTTGCCAGTTTTTTGTTTTATTTTCACAATGATGGGGCCTTGCTTTAAATAATGGAGTATTAAATCCCCCCGGGGACAGCGCAAAACCCTGCATGGCTGATTACATCCTGCTTTGATTTAAATGCACTCATCCCTCACAAACATCCTCGGAGTCTACCCGTTCTGCCCGGAAATTAGTGAGCCAGTCAAAATGATTAATAAATGGCTGGTAAATAAATCTAATTTTGTCACTGTATAGGCGACACATCACACTGAGGTTTTCGTATTAGGGGTGCTTTACAAAAATGTGTATAATGAGTCACCAAAAAAAAGAGAGATCCAACCTGAATTCTTGCTCTGCTGAGATAAAAAACAAATACAAGAAGTCAAAGAAAAACAAACGCCTTTCTTACTTAAAAGATTTCTTGTGAAAAAAGACTTGCAAATAAATACAGCACTTCAGCTCTGTAAAAGTGCTTGACTTTTAAATCTAAGATAAATTATATATTAAATGCAAATACACACGATAACACCTCATACGCCCCAGACAGCAGACAGATTTCTGCTGTTATGCAAAACAGACTTCTAATGCGTTTTTTATTGCTGCCTGACATTCAGTACAGGACCTTTAGAACTGACATTGTAAATACTTACTGTCGAAAACCAGGGCAATACTCACTGCTTTGTGCTTATAAAAGCCAACTGCTCTATCGATGAGCATTGTCTAGCAAAGTAATAGACAGAGGGCCCCCTCAGGCATGTGACCAGGAATAGCTGCTGTCCTGATTGTCCTCTCAGCTGGTGACCGTGAATGAAAGGCTGCATGTGTTCAATGTTCATCAGTGTTCCTATTTATTTACTTACACGAATACGCAACGAGCTATGACACAGGAGAAAGCTGAATTGATTAACATGATTACAGGATGAAAACAAAATTGGCTCGGATAATGCAACATCTAACGGAGATCATTCATGCACGCAAATGGCTTGGGCAGCAGCCGGGTTTAAAATTAGTTTAATATCCCACTGAAAGAGCGTTACTGTCACAGGCTGGGTCTCTGACCCAGCGCTCTGAGTTCATGTTTGTATTTGTCTCATTTTGTTATGTGATTTAGTTTGTGTTATTTCCTATCTGCCTTTAGTTTAGGCAGTTATTGTTCCTGGGTTTTCTATGTTTTGGGGTTTTGTATTTATTCATCACATATTAGGTCTGTTAAGTTGTGTTGTCATGTTTTAGTATTTCCTGTTTTATTCTGACAATGTCATGTGTTCTTTGTTTATTGTATTTAGCTTTCCTCTCCTGGTCCTGTCATTAGGTTTATGTCTGTCAGCTGTTTTCCCCCATGTGTCACCACTTCCCCTGATCACCTCATGTCTGTCTTTAAGCCTTTTGTTTTCTTCATGCCATTGTCAGGTCGTCTGCTCATCCATGTCTCATCTCCAGGTACCCATGTCAGTTCACTATGGTTAAGGTTTTTCATGTTGTTATTAGTTCTCCCAGTTTAGGTTATTGTTTAGTTTTCACCGATGCCCTATTATTTTGTACCCTCGTTGCTAACCTCAAACGGCTTGTTTTGTTAATCCACACCACGTTTTGGTCTGCGTTTGAGTCCTCCTCTGCAACACATACGGTCTGCCCCAGCCAGACCGTGACAGTTACACTTAGAAATATTAATCTACTTTTGGGAAAAAGTATGATTATGCCGTATTATGTCTAGTTGAGGAAGAAAGCCCTTGATTTAGGGTGCATAAGTACCATTGATTTTAAATGGAAGATTTCTCTTTTCCTATTTCTTCTTCTTCAAGTGTTTTAAATTAGACCAGTGTTAATAGGGGAGATATTCTCACACTTTTGTTTTTTCTTTTTTTTGTAGACGTTGGTTTTCGGTTGATGTTTTGAAAGCATTTTAATATATTGAATGGTTTTCCGTGTCATTCGCCGTGTGTCTGTAAAAAATAGGCTGAATGACCAATTCTTTAAAATTCATTTACCATCGATGTTTCAGAGTGCACATGGAGGAAATTCTCAAGCATAACGAGACTCAGGAGGCAGAAACAAGATTACTAATCTCTGTCTGAGAAGCTGAGTTTTGATGTATTACTCCACAACATGACTTTAATGAAGGCAGGTGGTGCAATCAGAACAATGGTTAGTGTAATTGCATTTAACATATTGCATCAATATGTCTGAATTTAAAGTATTCTCGAGGATTGTCAAAAATCACATATTTTTATATCACATCTTACAGAAGATCATGTCACTTCTCTCTTTTGGCACATCTCACAAATGGCAAACACACTATCGTCATGGTATCACTATAGTGTTTCATTCATCTATGGACGTTTCTCAAAGATGGATAATATACTTGATGCTTTCTGTCCAATGTATACTGAACTTATAGCAATAATAGCATTTCAAAATTCTTCAGATAAATGGATAAATAGCAAACTATTTTGGTAGCCAACTGGTAATAGATGCAGTGATCTATTGAAATCTATAATAACACACATGGAAATAAAGTATTTCAGGTAAAACAGAAGTTGTACATTTGTAACAAGTTTGAAAGTCAATATTAAGCGTGACCATCTTTCGTCTCCAGCACAGCCTGAACTCTTTCAAGCAAATTTTCTTCTTCAAGCAGTTTTAGACTTCCTGTCCTCCTCCATATACATGAAGAGAATTTAAAACAAACACTCTCCATAAACCTGTTGCCACTGATTTTCAATTTGTGTAATTTGTTATACCTCAGCCTTTTGTCCCTGTTTCCTTTTCCTTAACTATGGCTACTTGTCAGCCACTCTTTCATTGAGACCATTTCTAATGAGGCATTGGCAAACAGCAGATGGATCAACTGAAGAACTGCATCTCTTAGGTCTTGTCTCAGCTCATTGCTTGATGTTTTCCTCTTTCTTAATCACGTAGGGTTCAGATACTTTTCTTTTGCTAGATAGTGTTTTTGAGGCCTCTCACTTTTCTTTTGTCCTCCACGTGTCTGGTTTTGATATGTTTTTAGAGGATACACTGCACACCCTGCTAAGATATGCTGAGTTTTTTGATAATAGGTCTTTAAGAATCACCTTGTTGGTGCAAAAATGCCGTGTTTGTCAAACTATGTTATCTTTGGCATCTTTTGTAGATTCAGATAAAGAAATGGGAGCAGATGATGTAGTAGTAACAAAAAGTGTCTAAAGTTTTTTTTTTACACTTGAATGATTCAACAGATCAACGTTAAGTGGCTCAACAAACAAAAAAACAAACAAAAATTCCAGCCAGGCATGAGGAATAGACTACTACCTTTGTACGGTACCGTAGAATAAAATAAGAATAAAATAAGTAGATGTGAACAGCGTTTCAGATGGTTAACTAGTCCATCCAATTTTTGTCACTCAACTTATGGTACTATGAATTACCTGAGTCCATTCCCACACTGCTCAGGTTACCGACTGGAATTGTTGGAAATCGCTGACATAAAAGGAAGAACTGGCTAAATAATCAGTTTCTCTTTTCCAAAGACCAAACTAACAGCATTCAGAATGTGCAAACGTACAAGTCCTCAGTGTCCTGAAGCCAGCTCCTGGCAATCATAAACTCTTTTTGTTACTGTTGTTTTTTTTCTTGAATATTCAGCATTTCCACACGAGCCCTGTCACCCACACCAAGAGCGTATTTATTTTGCATCACATGCCCCGGTATGTGACATGGACTGAATAAAAACAGAAAAAAAACTTTAGAGACTCTTCATAGCACAATTTTTGGGTCTTTTTTTCTGATCTCATAGTGTGCACAGCATACTTAGATGAGGAATGACATTAAAGTGTCCTACCACACTTCCTTGTCCTCAATTTTGCTAGTTAAAGAATATATAGTCCTAATTACTACAGATATGTTCTGGGAGTTAACACAGAAGACTGTGCTCCCAAAGGCTTCTGGCAATTTTGGGTGCTTGACTCCTTCAAATTGAAAAGATGCATATACAGCCTCTGGATCATGGATATCTCCAGAGATTTCAATCAGTATGCTGCTGCTTTAGTGTAATTTGGAATCCAGAGAACTCGATTCAGGTACTTCAGTAGTAATGACAGGCATACCCTCTAGCTGACATCAATTCTGTAGATTTCTGATTGGCAACCAAAGTTTGACACATCTCCCTACTTAACAGTTATCCAGTGTAAGCTTAAGTCTAGAGGGAAGATTGACAGGAGGCTGAAGCAGATCCTTTGGTGCTATCTTATTTTACTACAGCTGAACCAGGCCTATTGATTGAGACATTTAATATTCCATGTATACCGCTGAGCAGCCTAGCCCCTTAAAGATGTTTTTATTGTCTTTTCTGCCATTCATGTAATAAAATCTGACTGTTGCTGTTTAAAGTAACATGATACACTTGTGATCAAAGCAAACCTCAGACTTAATCACAAGCAAACAGAGCAATATTCCATGAAGATTAATTTTCAGAGTATCTGTTTTGCATTATGTGGTTCTTTCCCTTCATCCTTGTTTTTGCTATGGATTGAGGAGAGGACAAAATAAAGGCGACTGCTGCAATTTCATCCCTATTGGCCCAATGGCAAATTGGCCCTTTATCAAACAGGGACCTCATCTATCAAGCCAAAGATGGGTATTGAAATTGTTCTACTGGCTACAAATCAGGCCAACGGATCGCCCTTTATCTCAGACAAGGCCGTCATCACTCTGTAGTGGCTGGAAGGGGAGGAACCAGGCCACTTAAGAGTCTATCCTGCCTTCCTTTGCTGATGGATGTGGCCTACTTGACCTCTCCGTGACCAGGAGCAGCTGGACAAGGGCCAAGCCTGTGATTAACCTGCATCACAATCGGGCTGCATGTTTTTTCTACTTTCACACTAAAGCCCTGAGTTATTTTGTTGTTTTTCCTCATCCTGACATGCTGTTGCTATCTATTTTTTCACCTTTCTTTTTCTTTATTACTGTTGGCTTGAGTTTTTCTACCCTTCTAATCTTGACACTATGTCTTTGTCTCCCTCCCCATCTCTTCTTTGCACACAGTTCCTCTTTTTTTTCACTGTTTTGCTCAGTCTTCTCTCTCACTGCCAACATTCATTTTCTGTAGCCAATCAATGCAAATTGAGAAAGACCATAATGAAGGACAAGACAAATGGGTGCTGTGTTCTTAGCTGTGCCTCCCTAGTTTTATATATTGTTCTGCTTGATATGATTGATGGAAGTCTGTCCTCAGGTAATACCTCACTCTTGCCAGATTGCACACAAGCAGCTATCCATAATGGTTAGATATCCAAACTCCCCGGCTACCATAATCCAACTTTGTGTTTCTGTCAATATGAATAACATAGATTTTACTGTATATCTCTACCTTTATATTAAAACTGATGAAATGGTTCCCTCTTCACTACTGACTCAAATTGACATCAACATCAATTTACCAATAGGTCAAAAGTTATGACAGCATTTCCAGCTGACATCTTTTGATAGCAGAAGTGCATACCGTAATGATGCAGAGTGATCAGCCTGACTTGTGATCTATCATTCCCTGACATCCATGCTGGGCATCCGGTATCTTTGCTCATCTTCCCTAATCAATTTCATGACTTATGGGTTTAACTGAAAGCCCATCTACAACCAGATCCCCTTCTTAATTATGTTTTAACTGCTCTGCTTTCACTTGATTCGATTCAATCACAGTGCAATTAACCTCTGTTTTTATTCATACTCCGTCATAGGCAGCAATATTATCTTTACGTGAATAGTCATTAACATAAAGCTGCTTTGTGTCATTGGGCTGATTGGAGACATTACCTGGGACATAGGAAGCGCCTATACACATCATGGCAGCAAGATGTGTATGTATGATTAACAGTAAGTTACTCCTTGTCATTATTACTTTTATAGATGACTTTGGTTTACCTGATTATCGTGGGGGGGGTTTTTTGTTGTTGTTTTTTTTGCAGCACTCGATTCTTTTTAGCAATGTTGAAGAATTCTGAAATCTCAGAAATGAAAGTGGTTAGTATATTCTGATGTAATTATTCAACTCTAGCAATCCAGAATAGGATCATAAAGACAGCAGTTTACAATGATGTGTGGAAAGCTTGGGTTGCCTTGACATGCAGCACACATTGTTCACACTGTGTCCGATATTAGAGTAGTAATATTCTCTTTAAACATTACAATGCACCCAGTTCAGCCTTGGTTGAAGAAAACTTGGTTGAAAAATCAGATTTCACAATGGCCCCACAACTCACAGGTTCCAAAGATCAGCTGCCAAAAATGGCGGATTTAATGTTGTGGCTAGTTGTTATAGCCAAAGCAGCCCAAATGATCCAATCCCTTGCCACTTCTTCTTTTACCCCCTCGGGGTAGTCCCAGAAAAGAGCAGAGCAGAGAACCTGGAGGCCATCGCCAGATCCTCCTGTTTCAGCAAAACCATGCCCATCACAGGTGCACCACCTTTTTGACTTGTTGCCCTCTGGTCAGCGCCTCAGGTCAGTCAGGTCCCAAACCTCCAGACTCACAAACAACTTCTTCCCCTGGTCCATTCAGACTGTTAACGAACACTATCCCGTGGGTGGCCACACAGTCTGAAGTGTAGAGGGAGTAGAGCAGTGGCGAGAGGACACTTCCCTGTGGTGCTCCTGTGTTGACGGTGATGCTGTTAGAGACGCATCTACCCACCCTCACCACCTGAGTTCTGCCAGTGAAGAAGTCCAACACCCAAGCACACAGACAGCTGTTGAGTCCCAGATCCCTCAGCTTTGTCTGCTGGGCACTATTGTGTTAAACGCTGAACTGTAATCAACAAACAGCATTCTCACATAGTTACCCTGTTTTTTGTCCACGTGGCTGAGGGTGGTGTGCAGGACGTGGGCGATGGCGTCCTCTGTGGATTGGGGTTATGGCCAAAAACAGAGAAAAATTCTGGTTTTGCTCAAGAATAGATGACACAAAGGTTGGTAATCAGGGAATGCTTTTTTAACATCAAGAATTAAAAAAAAAACAACCAAACAAACATAAAAGAGTCAAACGTGTTAAAAACCATACATAACCAAACCATGCATCATACCAATTCAAAATGGAAAATTATAAATCGTAGTAAAAATCTAACCATTAGGTGAGAGAGTGTCTCTATCACCCCAAACAAAGCTCTTATCCACCTCAATCTCACGTTCTCCTCTGTTATGGAGCAGTTGTGCCTGTATAACTAAGAGCTCCTGGTAAGTTCTCTCCTGGTCCCAGGTTGAGAAGATGGACTGCCCCCCAGAGGCTGCCAAAACTTCAAAAGACAAATCCAAATTATGACAAAGCAGAGCCAGCTACCATCCTGATACCCCTTCTATGACTCATTGTCACTAGCACTAAGCCACTGCCACCCTAAGCACTTTGAAATAAATGCAAAGTATTTTTGGCCAACACTACTTTTATGTGTGCCTCGCATGTGCGTAGCAGACTGCATAATCCCACGGCTTGCCCTTGGTGCAGGGCAAGAAAATTGAGCACTATGAAACGCTAATCAAATTTAGGGAAAACCATTTCTGAATTCTGAGAGACTTATCCCATCCCATCCCCTTGACTCAGTATGTGTGAGGTGTTATCAGTCCCTTGGGGGAAGCGGGGGAACCTCGGCCTGCACAGTGTTAAGGAAAGGGAAAAAAACTGAAGTCTTCTGGGAGAAGAACACCCACACACATAATGGACACCTGCAGAAAGTAAAACAGGTCAGGACTCCAGTGGTCTGATAAGGCAGAGGACTCATGAATTAAAGAGTGGTGGGGGGAAATATGACATTTTTCTTTTCCATTCTGTCTATCAGGAGTACACTCGCTTGCCAGTGAAATTACCTGGAGAGAAGCTGGTCCGATAATGGACTGGCAGAGGAGAGATTCACTATAGTAATTTCTCTCTCCTAGTAAGGGCAGATTGGCATTGAAATTTCAAAACACTTTCCCCGTCTTTTGGGAAATCCGAGAGGCAGTCACATTATCAGAATAGATCATTTGTATCTGCTTAAATACCTATTTTTCTATTGTGTAATAGGAGCTGGTCTTCCACAAATCATATTGGGTGAATATTGGATTTGCAAGACTCATTGTGCATAATTACAAGCGCCAGTGTTCATCATTTCCAGAAGTTATATACTGTTCAGGTTATATATTAAGGTTTCATATTTTACAGCATTTTATATTCTGACCATTGCTTTGACTTCACATTCGTTTGAATCAACTTAGTCATGCAGACAAAGTTTTGCATATTGTTGTTTTTTTGGGGGGAGGGGGGGGGGGGTAAATTGGAACCTTTGTTCTCTTTGTCCTTCTCTTTGCAGATGATTAATATAGAAGTGATAATGGAAGAGAAGGGCAGAGATGCAATGGCTCTTCTTTCTCTAATGATTGGTTTAAGTGACTGCTGTAATGGGCTGGGATGTCAGGGCCAGTGATTTACAGAATGTCGTGCCAGTGACGCTGCATGAAGGGGCAAACCAGAGATTTCAGCCTCTATGTTCATATATAATGCACTTTTTTCAGTCCTGCAAAGCCAAGTGTGGTTCTACATGCTGAATGCTATATAAAGAGAAGAGAAGAGGAGTGGCTGTGTGCCAAGTTAACCTTTCGCTGACTGCGTGGGTGATGCCATGGAGGTGTGTACTGGCAAAATGATGAATGGGGCTCACAGAGAGAAAAGCTGGATGCAGTTTCTTACCATAAGCCTTGAAGTTGAAACTTTATGAAGAACCTGCCTATAGTGGTAAGCCGAACAGGAACTCTGAACTCTAGATTTATCAGATACCTTTGGAGCAATATTCATGAAACAGTATTATTTCTCATTTTGGAAAAAAAAAAGTTATTTTGCCCTCTATGGGGTCTTTTAGTGGGCAAACAAAGTGAAGGGGAGCCTGAGGGGAGGAAAGGTGGGTAAATAGCTTCACTAATGGAGTCCTAATCTGCAGAGGCAATCTGCAGAGAGCTGCCCCCGGCTGTGCCAGTTGGGATGATGAGAGGTGAGGTGACAGCGTGGCAGTTATTATTAGTGGTATCATTGATCAGACGGCTGCACCGGCAGAGTTGGAGAAAGATGATGGATTCGGTGGCTCCAGCCCAGCTAAGACACGAAGGCTGTCAGAAGCCGGTCAGGGAGGGGCTCAACACATCCATGAAGGGATTAAGTGGATGTGGGGTGTTTATGGTGTTGTTCTGCACGTTCATGTAAATCAGGTGGGGTCTTGGCCATAGTTCAGATGGGGGTTGGCTCTTTTTGACAGAAGTCATCTATCTCAGGCAAGGACATGTTCCAGATGAAAGAGTTTGTGTTGTTAAGTTGGAAGTCTTACTACAAGGATTGTGAAGGAAAAAACCCACTGATTACTATCTTTCCATTTCTCTGTGTGAAAGGCTTGTGTACTCTAATCCAAATAACTTTTCTCCTGACCTACCTTTGCCCTCTGTAGTTCATGATGAACAACTGGTAATGTTGTCTATCACTGAATTTTTACAAGAACTTGGAAAATGGTAACAAGTATGCCAACAGAAAAGGAAGGTTAAGGATCTAAGGTATGCAGACCCCCTTGTGTAACTATAGGAAAAATTCCCATTATTGCCAAAGACATGGTATTTAACCACTGAAGAGTTTGGGGAATTTTCACAGAAAGCTAACGACAGAAAGACCAACTTACATTTCCATTCATGCTGATCACACTGCTAAAAGCAAAAACTACTGTCTGTTATAAAGATCGTTAAAGCGTGGGATATAGTTATACATTTTTGTTATTGTTGTATGTTTACCAGTTTCTGCCTGGCACCAATTCTTCATGTCAGAAAAGCAGCTCTGTTGTTTCTGCTATCTTGGAGCATAATTCATGATGTCTTATTAGAGGTTTTTTAGAGAGCTTTTCTGAAAGTCTTTTGATGCCCGAAGGTATGACGGCAGGTGATTCTCTTTGAAAGACTCAAACGCAATCCTCCCCAACTGAGACCAAAGACAGCGGGAAGAGAAGCAAAACAGAAAATGACAAAAGGTAATGATATTGATTGTTCTGCGTTTATATTCATATGCCTACATTTGGCAGTCATATTCAGTGGTTTCGTTTACTGAGTAATAATACAGCCTTTGAAAGAGATGTTATGGGGTCCAAGTGAATACACAATTTCATTTACATTTCTTTTCTTTGCTCCGTTGTAATGTTATGTCTTTTTCATGTCTCGAATTCAGTCTTCCGCTCCATCTTGGGCACTTACAAATAATATAGCTGCAATGGTGAACAAGTGGAATTCAGAGCCATAGATTCAGACTGTTGCCTCAGCTCAAGTGTAATAAACACATTGCTTCTTGGAGCTTTGGCATCTGTTTGAGTTTCATTTGAAACTGCTATTCTGCAAGCAAAGAAAAAAATATGTAATGTAAGTGCACAGCTATTTGAATGATTACAACTGACAACTGAGTATGAAAGCGGTAAGCGACACACATAAACTCATTGCACTGCATCTATACTTGCTCTTAGGCTGCCTCAGGCCTGTCTGTTTATTAGACATCAGTCTGGAAAAAAACCCATCCACATTTCCCCTGTTATTAGATTTTTCTGAATGATTTTTGATTGCTGACTGTAGTCTTGTATCTAACTATTAGGTGTGGAAAACTGAACAACACCTGATGTGTTTAGAAACTT
The DNA here is from genome assembly GCF_041146795.1 of Maylandia zebra. Taxonomy (NCBI): domain Eukaryota; kingdom Metazoa; phylum Chordata; class Actinopteri; order Cichliformes; family Cichlidae; genus Maylandia; species Maylandia zebra. Next base: position 43,388,383 of record NC_135173.1, on the reverse strand, counting down.
AATTTTTTCTCTTTTTCAGTAAATTGTACCACTATTCAACCATGCAAACAAACAGCAAGAAAGCAAAGTATTTGGTTTAGATGTTTCACAAAGTGTTTTGATATAAAATATAAAGTGAAAACAGATGATTTAGCCAGATCTAGAGTTTTTTTACAGGGAAAATTCAATGAAAGCAGATGTTCAATCAATCAATATAGTTTTTTGTGCCAACTGGGGCAGCTGGTTATATTAGTGAGGGCGTCACACAATTAGAAAATGCAAATAAAAGGGCACATTGATAATGATGGATCAGTGATCAACACTAAAAAACACATATGGGTGAGGAAATATTCTGAATGATAAATAATATGATGTACTAGAATATTTGCAATTTAATAAAACAGTTACTAAAAAAAGCAGATTTTCAATTATTTCAATTTTTTGACCAATGACCAACACTTCTGAAGGGATAAGCTCATGCCTGCTTTGGTCAGATAGAGGGCAGAGTTGCTCTGGAGCTGACGCTGGGCCAACTCAAGCAACTCAAAATTCCCTATTGAGATGCGACACATCAGAGTCAGTCCTATTCACTTTGCTGGCTCAAGCCCAATAACTATAGGTCACTATGATGTGATTACTTTGTAATGTATTTTGTCACCACAGAGAGCAGGAGTAAAGAGAATGGAGCAGATCTTTGTTTTCTCTTTCTCTGCTGACCCCTCCAGTGATTTTTGCTGCTCCAATCAGTCAAAGCAGGCTGAATCCAGCCTTGTTGAAACACTGTCCTACGCTGATGGCACTCTTTGAAACAGGGATGTCAAACTCAAACAGCCCAATTTGATCTTAAGTAGTACTGAAACTACATGATAAATGTGTAAAATTACAAAAAGTTGTAATTGTTCAATGCACAGGCTGTCTGTAAGTATAAAACATCTAAGTTTTTGTTAATTTACTATAACATTTAATATAAACAGAGTGTCCTGTAATTACAAAAGATTAAGTTTTTGACCCATTAACAGATGAAAAACAGGAACTTTCCTTTCATTTTACTGTTTATTTGTTACTTTGATGTAGAATGAAAAACAATAGTGGTTGGTTGTTTTTATCATCAGGAAAACATGTAAAACTTATGAAAATAGTTCAAAATCTTTGCGCTCCTTCACCTAAAGCTGTCCAATTCTGGTGAATTTGAGCCTCCACCGGCTTGATCCTGGCCCCCGGGCCTTTTGTTTGACACCTCTGCTCTAAACTGTCTCTGCTTCATGTTTAGTCATGCTGCGTTCCTTCTTCAGGATGCTTTAGTTATAAATTGTTTTCGCAATAAGAGATACAGTGGAGATGGGACTAGAAATCACTTCCTAATCTAACCTATAAACTAGACATTTTGATAGTAATAACTATGATTTTTGTATTTCCTTTGTGTCAGTTGAACATTTTGGAGTTTGACCATGCAATTCCTGCCTTCACTTCTTTAGACCAGCATAATGGCAGATTGTCATATAATGCAAACCAATGGTGTGCATGACTACTGAGAATAGGAGCCAAATTGTTTTCGAAAAAGGAAGAAATTTCATTTTACAGTTCTTTAACACCTCTGTGCCCTCAATTAATCCTTTGTACCTCTTTCTCCTGCCAGATCGCCTAAAGCTGCTCCTTGTCACTCATGTTCTTCACTGTCTTTCATTAAGACAGCTGGAACTGTTCTGCATACTTGACTTAGCATTTGCTAAAGGCTTAAGTTGTAATCCCATCTCTGGGTCCGGTTTACATCATATATTCATAAAGTTTCTTTAGTAAAAAATGTGTACAGTTATGCAAATATTATGATTTAAACACAGATGCCCTGCTGGATGGAAGGAGCAATGTCTTTTGTAGCCTTTACTCTGGCTCAAACCCATGTGGTGCTCTAATGATTGCTGCAGGGAAATTGTTCACTCCGTCTTGATGCCTTTCTGCAGATGCTGCCCTTCTGTAGTGAACTCTGTTATTGTGATGCACATTTGAATATTTTCAAAATATGTTATGCCTTTACTCATTTTACTGTAAAGTCCAAAGCTCCTTGTAAGATGTTAGTGAGCCGGAGGCGTTTGCAAACCCCACCACAGCGAGGCATTTATCTTTCCTTCACTCTGGCTGACTGAATGTGATGGCAAATCACATGTTTATATGTCATTATACTATCATAAACCCTCTAAACATTACCTGATTACATGCTAGGGAGGCCTTTGTGGGCAACACATATTCTCACTGAAACAATTTTTTGGCATCTAAAAAGTTGATAATTTTCCTTTCCTGTTTAATTGCCACATGATTCCCTTAAACGCTGTACCTGAATTTTTGTTTATGGGGGTTGTTTCTTTTGTAAGTTTATCTATTAAGGATGAATTCTGGATTTTGCTACTAAACATTTCTAATCTACAGCATGTTGTGATCTTCTTCAACCAAGATATGAAGAGTATGCAAAAAATACAGAGAAAAACTCAGCTAGGTTATTAGGTTATGCTCTTGTTGTAGCCTCAACTGAAGGATGCATAACATTTACATATTGCTGTCTACAATATACTGTACTTATTTATACAAAAGCCAATTTCAAGTCAGTCACCCAAGGATGTTGTACAAATCACAATTAAAGGTCAACGCTTGCATACAAGTAGCAAAAAACAATGAATAAAAGCATTCCTTTATTCAGTCAGGGATGGCCAGATGAATTTGTATGTATGCAGGTTAAAAACCAGGCAAATAAACAGGCACGCACACACACACACACACACACACACACACACACACACACACACACACACACACACACACACACACACACACACAACACTACAAAACCAACAAATAAAGAAACAGATGTATACTGACACAAGAGCCAGAAAGAGAAACTGGACAAACCACATGCAAATTTAGAACCTATGAATAACCTCTTACTCAGCCACAGAGTTATCATACATTAAAAATGGCTTTCAGGACAAAGTCTGGCAGAACAGATTAAAGCAGCTAGTTTTAAGAGCACTTTTAGGATTAATTTTGTGGAAGGGTATATTTTAAACCAAACAATAGTCTGACCAAGTAATTTTTGGTCCTTTAAACCAGCCATGGTTTCCACCTGAAAGGTATCCCATGGTTTCCTGTCATGATGCTAACTGTGTGGCACAAACAAAAAATAGGACTGCACAGGTGCCACTCACGCCGAAGGTGATACCACAAAATAAAAAGAGTAAGAAAGCAAGAAACACTGGCAGTTTTTTTCCCCAGGATAAGGATTAAGAAAAAGCATTTGATTTCTGGGGTTTTTTCTGTATTATTGTAGGCTCTTTACCTTACAATATAAATAAAATGAACTTGAATTGAACTGAACCTAATAAAGCTTCAAGCAAAATGAAAAAGCAAGTGAAAATAAATTAAGTGACACCCATCACAGCTTTTTTCGTGACTTTCCCCGTTCAACATCCATTTCAAGAGAGAACCATTATTTATTGGTATCTAATAATACCCTCACTTTATCTCTGAGACACCAATGACATCTGTAAAAACAGCACTATTTGAAGCCCTGTGATTACGAAACATAATCAAAATGTCTTTCATTTTTAGTCTTTGTCAATTTTGTCAAATGTATGAGCATAAACGGGTGTTTATATCATCCATATGATTGTTATTCCCATTTTAAACATTTCTAAACAATAAAAGCTAAAACTCTTTCCCAGAAAATAGTTGGTGCAATAGGACATAAGTCATGATATGACTCACCTTCATCTTTGTTTCACTGTAATGAACCGCTGTATTAAGAATCTAATATTGTGTTTGAAAATATCTTCTTAAGCACACAGATAGATGAATCCATAAGTTAGTCCACATAATAATAATTGAATGTAGGAAGTGAAAGGCCAAGTATTATCGGTGAAGATAACTGTATTGGATGGTGAATAAACTGATTAAAGCTTGCTTTTGTGCTTTTGTCAGTCTAAAAAAGCAGACCTGTTTCATCTTTTCCCACCAAGAGCTTCTGTTTACAATTCAGCATGATGCTGCTAATGAATGATACTCTTAATTGCCCCGAATCCTCACGAGCTAAATGAATCATAAAATACTTATGTGACTGTGTCACCACTGTGCCAACTAAACAATAGACTAGGCTGGCCTGCATTCATGTCATGGTGACATAGTAAATAACCTGTTAGCTAATGAGCCGATGGTGCTTGTGGACTGCTGATCCTTGCATACAAACCAAGTTTTAGATTATTTTACTTTTGACATGCTACACTAATTTTATTTTTTCCTTTCTAATATATCCATTTTCTTCTCTTCATCCAATTTAGGGTTGCAGGGCATACCGTGGGCAAGTTGCAGGGCTGACACATAAAGGCAGACAACCATTTATACTTATTGGCAAATTAGAAGCCAATTAACCTAACCCCATGCATGTCCTTGTACGGTGAGAGAAAGACAGAGTACCTGAAGAAAACATGCAAACTCCACACAGAGAGGACTTGTGGAGTACATCCTGATGATGTTTGTTATAGTTTGTTATAGTTTGTTATAGTGTCTTGTTGCATGCTCAATCATCAACCCAAAAAGTTGATTCTGTTGATCTGGACGCAGTGTTTTTACTGGGAGAAATTTTTCATCACTCATCCAAGTGACTTGAGTCTCAGCTGCAGGTTTCCCAAACCTTTTAAACAGTACATTTGCATAATGATTCACCGGTAAGCTAGTACCACTGGCAAACAATGGGCTGTGAGGTCAGTTTCTTCATCATTCTACCACTCAAAACGCTATGTCCAGAGGAACAGAATCAACTTTTGGGGGTGTTAGTTTTAGCCTTAAAGTGCAACAGCCAGTGTGTATATATCTCTATCTCCATCTCCATCTCATATATGTATATTATTGGGGTAAACCTCGGTGATTGTACACGGTCATTGGCTGACAGATAGTGCACTCCTGGTGATTGTGATTAGCCGGGGGCTTTATTACCCTCTGTAAAACATTCCAGACTTTAATGTGCAATAGAGCTCTTTCTTTATACTGCTGCAGTGCACCCTGTTCTTCTCATTATAAACATGCTGCTCCTGCACTTGAACACCTTTTCAACTTTCTCGTGAATAGCCACACCACCTCCTTGGGTTTAACAGGGTTTAAGTACTTTCATATGTCACTTTGACACAAGCAGGGACTGCAGAGTAAACACTCTGTCAGGCATTTCTTCCACAGTTAGACAGTTCATCTGATACAGTTTGATGTCATGATTAGTGAGGTGGACAGCAGGCATTGTATTAGCTTGTCTAGACATTGTGACACAAATCTAGACGACACAATTTTTCCCAATAATATCTTCTTTTTAGAGTATTTGTTGCTCAGAACACATTTTGTGGCTTAAGGTCGATGCAACTGCCATCATGATGAGACAGCATAAAAAAAATAAAATTTTTAGATCTGGTTGTTCTTTTGCTCCAAACCACCTTTAGTAGACTAGCTTTACAAACCATTAACATGGAACACGTGTGACTGGATTGCAGTAACATGTGACCACATATAATAAAAAGCACCAAAAGTAGAAAATGTGATCCAGTTGCATTAACTACTATGTGATCAAGGACATAATTTGGCAACAATGAAACACTGTAAATGTGTCTCTGTTGTTGTCTAAGAAGAAAATTAGAATGCCCACTGAGGGACTCTTGTCCCCAAAAAGTCTTTGAATTAAATGATTATACATATAAGAGAAAAGATGCCTGCACAACTTGATTGATTGCATTGTCACCATTAACTTTCACTACAGTTACGGACATATTAGGGGAGAATTTGAAGAGCTTAGTGTTATGCGGCTGTCCTTTGATCAAATCAGTGCAAACAATGGGGATGCATAATGATGCCAAGTTCAAAGAAAACAGTCTGATTATGTGATGGAGTGATGGAGTCTTACACCCCGCTTAATGGCTTAAAGTGCTGTATTTAGATGAAGTGAAGTTCAAAAGAGTTTTAGCCAGTACTGACTGATATTAAATTTTTGTCTCTAGTTGTCAGTTTATCTGCCCAAAATTAATTTGCAAGATACCAATTCAAGCAGTTATGCTTGAACAATGAAAGTTTGGCAAAACAGAATGCCAGAGTTACCAACATGGTGATTAAAATGCCATGAATAGTTTCGGAAAGTCTCTAAATCTGATCCATCTGCTCTCTTGATTTCCCTTGACCTCTTTATAACATTTCCTGATGATGGTCGCAGTATTAATAAAATAAGTATTAATAAAAAAGAATTAGGTTGACTGGTAGGAGTAACATGACTTCTTCACTACATGATATCACAAAAATTGGAACTCTATAGAACACAAGGGACAAGGCTGAAAATCAGCATCGGAAATCTGAGATCTCAACTCTGTATTAAAAAGGTGCATTATTGACTGTCTGTGAACACAGTTCACTGCAGCGATAAACAGAATTGTGAAATTAATTTTGAAAACTATGGATGCTGCATCATCCATACTATAGAGAAGAAGGACGTGCAGCTGGAAATGGAACTAGAATTGGTAACGTGTACATCTGGAAAGGCACCATCAGTGCTGAAATTTTTTGAGAGCAACATATACTCCCATCCAGACAATTTATTTTTCACAGAAGGCCTTGCCTACTTTAGCAGCTATAGTGTCTTTATAGCAAGACATTTAAGTACTATTTATGAAAGAGAGTAAAAGTAAGCTAATATTTTCTTTTAAAATTTGTTTATTTAATCAGTTTCAAACATTTGAGATGTTATATTGTGAATAAAATATGGGTCTGTAAGATTTACAAATCACTGCTTTCTGACTTTATTTAACTTTCACACGGCACCACAACTCTTTTTTTATTAGGTTTGTACTAAATACAACTTGGAATTTGTTTTGTAAATGATGGTCTTCATATAGTCAAATAGGAGGATAATGTAAAAAAAAAAAAAAATAGCAAGTTTCAGGGACCTTAAACACCCACCATATAAATGTGAAGATTTACCATGATCGTTGTCTTCAAAGATAAAAGTGTTATTCTCAGAGAGACTATAATTGTTTGGTATAGTTCAAAACACAAACAAAGCGACAGGCAGCTAAAACAAACTTCCATGAAAGTTACTGAAGAAGAAAGGCAAAAGATGCCTCAGGGTTCAGGCAGGAGAAGGATAATGAAGAACAATCCAAATCATGCTAAAAGAACAAACTCAGGAATAAAGACAGGGAAGGATGTTAGCAAGCAGACGTGCTGACAACTAACAAAGGGAGGGATGGGATATAAATATACATAGATGCAGCTAAGCCTAATGAGGGAGGAGCAAACAATCCAAAAATGAAGGGAAAAACACAACGGCAGGAAGCAAAAGCATTAGAGACACAGAAAGTAAGTGATTACCAAAATAAAACACAATGATAAATGGAGTGGTACTTATATAGCACCTTTCTACTCAACTGCGCACTCAAAGTGCTTTCTGCAGCAGTCACTTTTTCTGTGCCTAAGTGCTTTCTAACAGTCACATACATGCTCACATTGGGGGGAAACTTGGGATTCAGTCTCTTACCCAGGGATACTTTGGATTGTGGCTGGACGATTTGGGAACTGACCCATCCTATCACCTGAGCTACAGCCTCCTCAGAAAGCACCAATACCAGATAGAGACATAAGATGAACACTGTTGGTGCTTTTCATTATGTTAAGCTTTTGTCTCCTCCTATGACCTGCAACGTTTGCTCATGGACAGTATCATGCAATCATGGACAGTATTCCAAGGTGCATCTAATATATAGGACATTGTGGCACAAAGTAGCCAAAACCCTTTGGATGAATAAGAGTGAACAAAATCACTCAGTTTAATATCATGTTTCTTTGCATATAAATGCCAAACTTTCATACTCACTGTTTTCACAGGCCTAACTTTGCACTGCAAATGTAATACAAACACATATATAAAGGAGAGGCAACCATCACTTTGTATTTTATAAATCTAACACTTCATAATTGCATCATTTAATTGGCTGGTTGTGGCTGGGGTTGATATTATCAATATTATTAGCATTATCTTTTGAGCTCTTTGCAGACTCCTCACTTCACAGATATCACGGATGCTTTGAGATGGGTGTCTGTGATCCTCTGCACAGTTTTAATCACTTACTGCACAGCCTTCAGGTCATACCAGTTTGTGACATTTCCCGTTACGATGCTTTCTATTGCTTCTTTGTGAAAGTTAACTTCAGATGAAGAACTTGACTTCTGTTTAGCCCTTTCAAGTTTCTTTCAGAGGTACAGACATATAGCAGCCTTCTTCACCATGGTGAAGATGTGCTATGGCCATAGCAGGTTCTTTGTGATGTCTCAAAAAGGCTTCCAAGACATCAAGTCAAATCCTAGACTAAAATAACCATCTAAAAGTTTTCTCAATCATGCTTTGAAATTCTCCTACGCTTAGTCCTGAATGAAATTGGCAATTTTCTGAAGGAAGATTGGTGCTTCTCTAGGATTAAATTGAAGCTTAAACTAAACCTCCAGGGATGTAGGTTTAACCACAGGTTAATGTTTGTCGAAGAAAACATATGGATTACTTGGACTGCATTAATTAAGATAAACAAGAATTTGATGAAAGGAGTTTTCAAGATCATTTTCAAATGCATGAAGGAAATACAGCGGAGATTATTTCACTTCCGTGAACCAAAGAGGACAGCCTGTACCAATTTGGCACCAGGTGCCTCTAAATTTAAGGTGTTTTTTGGTGACATCAATGAATGATTCGTATGTGAAGACATTCACAGTGTATGCAGTGCTACAAAAAGGACAAGCCATAGACTGCCTTGAGGCTAGCTAGAAGTTAAAATGAATATCCATGAATATGAGCCTCATACAAACAAATAAAAAAATGTATGCACCCTTCAGTTATAGTTTTCCACTGTTAAAAGGTAAAGTGGACATTGTAATAGAGTACTGCTCAGTGACAGTGGGTGTGCTCAGAGCACCATGCTTGCACCCCATGACAGTTGAGTAATGGCACTATAACCAGGCTCATGCACACACTTCATTGCAGCAACTGCACTGACCTCCCTCCCTTCATCCTTGGTTTAAAACAGTCTGATCCAGTCCAGATGTAGAATTAATTACCACAGAGAAACAGAAAAAAAACCCCAGATTTCCAGCATCAGTAATGAAAACGTCTACGTTTTTGAAATGAGAGGTGCATCTCTCGCCTTCATTTCCAGATCTACTAGCAGTATCTTTATTTTTTCATTTCCTGCTCCTCCCTAAATTACCTTAATTTAAGTTCATGAAATTCAATAGCTGGGCTTTCAATGGATAGTAAATGACCAGCACTAACCTTGCTACCCTTGCCTCTGAGGATTTGAAGTTTAAACTGCTTTGCAACCCTTTAGTTTCCTCCATGTGTTTTGTCACCTGAGAAATAGAATAATTCATACAAATTTCAAATAAATGTAGATTAAATGAGGAGATAGGAACACACATAAACAACAGAAAATTTAACAGGAGAAAATATGTGCAAACTATCTAGATGGACATAACCTGGTGTTGTCCAAAGGTTGCTGGCACTCCAGTATTCCTGTCAGTAACTCATCCAAGTGGTCTTCATTTGCAGGTCCCCCACCAATCTGTAATGTCTGTATTGAGCCTTCAGCAGCAGATATCTTTAGATTAATGTTTATATTCTTCCCCAACAGCTGTGTGGCATAAGTATTATAATGTGAATATATTTGTTTCACAGAAGAATAAGGAGATACTTGAAGTTGTTTAGCTGTTTGTTCTCAGTGAAGTCCTTACAAATAGACATCCTGGCTTTCATTTTCGTTGTTTCTACAGCTGATGCGTGCAGTTTATCTTCCATAGACTGTGCAGGGTTTTTTTTTCAAATAGAATTCTTCACATTATGGTACAATTATGCTAATCTGAATGAGGTGGAACAAGGTTTCTAAATTCATTCATTGTTTTATAAGAAACCTTGTTCCACCTCATTCAGATTAGCATAGGTGGTTTTAGTTAAATCTTCTTATAATTCAGTACTCTACAGTCCAGAGCGGTGTAGCTTGAAGAAACTTAAACATGGCTAGACATTCTTTACTAAAATAACAGTGTCACAATTGTGAGATACTTGCTGCTGCCTATCTTGGCCAGGTCTTCCTTGAAAAAGAGGTTTTTAATCTCTGTGGGATCTTCCTGGTTAAATAAAGGTTAAATAAAAATAAAAATAATGGTGGTTACCAACTGTCTTTCTATACACAAGCTCTTTGCTTCAGGTTATGTGTGAGCTTACAAGAAGGGAGGCTTGACTTTGACTCTTCTTCGGCACACACGGGAACAGCAGAGCATCGTTCACTCAAATCAGGACATGATCAGATGATTGGGTGATAAAGATCAAAAACAGTCAAATGCAACACTGTTGCTGCAAATAAAGGACTAATGCTCAAAATGATTTATCTTGTGAGTTTATGATTATCAGAAGCACACTGAGTGGAAAACATTATTATCTTGAGTTATATTTGCTTTACTGCTCAGTGCTGCTGTTTAACATGAGAGCTACATGTTACAGTTTGACACTCAGTGTCTTCAGGTCTGTCACTCTCCCACAGCCTTATAAAGGAGATGTGGAAATCACTATTCTCGTGCTGTTGCACCAGTAGCAGGTAACTGAAATTGATTTTATTGATAGTTAATTTGGGTGATAAATAGCCTACAAATGTACAAATGTGCTAACCCATTAATATTGCTTCATATTACACCTCCTCAGGAGTCAGTAGTCAGCAATTGTCTGTTTGATAAAGCTAATTTTATTTTAGCCTGGAATTAACAGTTTTCGATTAGGACCTGTTCCTGGCTTCAAGTCCTCTCTGGAAAATCGCCCCAAAATTTTCATCTATTTCCTCTCAGCTCCACTGATGGGGTATCTACTACTTTGTAAAATAATAAAGTAAACTCCCTAGTTGTGTTTTTATGTTGTGCAGTAGGCTGTAGATGCAGCTAACATAAGTTCAAACCGGGATGCAAATGCAGATAAACAAACTTGGTGAATGAATCCAAAGTTGAGCTTTACTTACTGAATAAAAGGAAGGGGGGAAAAGCTAATAACCACAGTCACATAGGACATACTCACAAACCAGATGATCCTAAAATAAAAAAAGACAAGGAAAGCCAAGGTTAAATGTACTCGCAGGGCTAATTTGGAAATAAGACACAGGTAGAAACAATTAAGGCATAGCAGACAATCAGGGAAGAAAGAAAAATAACAAAGGTAAGACCACAACGAAACATATAAGAAAAAATTACCATCATCATCAGACCAAAAGGCATATAGCTAACACTGAAAAATGAAAACAGACACAGAGGAACAAAGAAGAGCAGAAGGAAATGGAGATGCTAGTAGCAGAGAGAGGTTCAACAAACCCAACAGATAACGAGGACCAACCACTTTGTGGTCTAGTATAGTCTTGACAAAAATATTAATGTTTAACAATAATCCAAAATCAATAATCTAATGTAATGTAATGTAATGTAATCTAATCTAATCTAATCTAATATAATATAATATAATATAATAATCTATTTAAGACACTGCATGAATTTTAATCATAGCTGGCCTAAGAATCAAAGTATCCATTGTAAACATTGTTATTAATTACCACTGAAGCAGAAAAGTATTTTATTACATTTAGAAAAGAGCGTTTGTGATTTGCGCTCGAGGTTACAGGCAAAGTGTGTTACAGTTAGCCTCCTAAATGACTCTGAGTGGATAACTGAGGCCTTTATTACCAAAGGTAAATGGGCTGCGGGGCAATCTGTTGCTGTCGGTCCCATTTAGCCAAGCACTGCAATGGGGAGCTCATGTTTGGCGGCGCTACAAAAAGTGAGATTACATAGGTGCTCAAGGGGCTTTAGGCACCTTGGCAAATACGGGGCTATTCTCCATATCACAAAGCTGAAAAGGAAAATCTCTTCACTCTCAGATAAACCTTTTTTTTTTTTTAAAAGCACCAACATTAGAAATGCTCTTTCTGATATATTTCCAGACATGTCTGGCATTTTCCTGCTATTTTCACATGCTGCATGATGAGAAAATAGTGTGTATTCCCTCTTTCAGTGGGACAGGCTCTTTCATGATAGTGTCAGGTTGTGGAAACACATTGTATATTCCCCGTAGCTCTTCACTTCTGTGCTTGCAGTAATAATTTCAGTGTATCTGACTTGTCTCGCATGCAAATCAAACACCAATGATTATCTCCTCCTACCTGATGTTATAAAATATAAAGTTTTTTCTGACTACAAATGACTTTGTGACAATGACTCATCAAGTACTTTCTAATTGAAGTGTAAGTCTCTGTCTCAAGGTGTATGAAAATAGTCTGAAGGCATAATTTTTTACTGTCTGGAAGATTATAAGTTAATTCAAAGGTTGCGGGTGCTGTGTGCTCAAAAGTAATGCCCTTCCCACTGCAGTTAATGAAGCCAGGTTTTCTTTAGATGATTTATTTTTAGATGGTTTTTTTTTGTGTAAGTGACTCAAAGTGTATGCTGTTTATTATTATTTGCAAGTGAATTCTGTGTGATTTTGTGGAGTCTGTGGGTACACAGTGGCACGTTTCTCATCAATTCTTACACTTCCCATCCATCTTTCCAAGAGCAATCACTAAAAGTTAATGAAGCAACATTCACCTGAGAGCTTCCCATCAAATACAGCTTCACTTCAGATGTAAAATCGTTTATACAGCCAGAGGAGCATCAACATAAATTATACACTTTTAGCTTCGCTCACAGCTCGCCTACATCTTTTTCTTGTTTTTCATGTTGTTGTTGTTTTTTGTTGTGTTAAGCGATATGACAGTGTTTTACTCTTTGTTTCATTTACACTCCACTGAAACCTGAACCTCATGAATGATTTTGCTAATTAGCATTCACGACAAATGGTCTGAACAACAGCAGTTAAGGGTTCTTACAGTTTAGTGGTGTGATATGTTGACATGTCACACATTAAGTCTGAACCATATAGTATGAAAAGGTTTCTTTTTGGGACTTAAATATAGAGCAGAAGAAAACAAGACTGGAGAAAAAATTTAACCATTTTATATTTAGTATTTTGTAATATTGCATGTACTGGTTTCTTGTAGTTACAGCACGTTGGCAATAAAAAAAATCAGTTTGGTAAAAGAAGAAAAGGAAAAAATGGGCCATTTGCTATAATTCTCCCTTTTTTCTTTGCAAGGTATTAACACCATTTTCTTAAACTAAAAATCAATTATGCACAAACTACACTCAAAGGCAGCTAGCATTTTAAGTGGTCAGTGCCCATAGAAGAAAAGCAGTGTGTCATGTTAGGTTTTTGCTCTTTTCCCCCCCTGTTTCTTAAGGACATGATTTTCAGATACCTTTTGTCTGCTGTAGACAGTTTTTTTTTTTAGGCCTACTGCTTTTTCTTTTGTTTTTCAAGTATCCAATTTTTTAGTTTATTTTATTTTATCAGGTATCTTTGGCATTTTTCATAGTAGACATTTTTGCAACAGTCTGCTTGCAACAAATCGTTACGTGTAGACACAACACACATTCAATAATACAACTTTTACTCTGAAAATGCTGAAGTCAAGGGCTGGACTGAAAATGAGTTGGAAAACAGTCAATAAAATGTCCAATTAAAAAAAGCTTTGAAGGACCTTTTGAAAGCTAACTAATGACTTACACAGCTTAAAAAAATTACAACAGACTTTGGCTGCTTGGAAACAAAGTATAAAAAAATGAGGGGTGGTTCAAGAGTTTTGCACAACAGTGTAGTTTTCTCTCGAATGCTCTGCTGTTACTCCACAGTGCCTGGAGCTTTCAGTGTACGCTTGATAATAAACAGCATGTATATTTGAACAGTGAATAAACTGCAAAACAATGAATAACATTAAAAGGAGACATACATTGTTAAAATTAAGCAAAACGCAGCAGCGAGCTTCTCTCGCCAAAGGTCTCCAGTTATCAGGAGTTATATTCACAAGTCTGAAAAGTCAACAAGAGAAAATCTGAGAAATCATAATGCTTGTATCTTCATAATTTATATATTTATTACTTTATTTAAGGTTTACTGTCTGGTTACATTTTTATAAATATTCATAGATGTCAGGAAATGTGCTTTTTCTAAATTCATTAACAGATCCTCAGTGCAGACTGACGTACGTCATGTTTCTACTGTTTTTATCTGGAATGCAGCCCACTGTAGTGTCACACAGAGTGAGCAAATCCAAATTAATCACCACAGTCATCTCTAATCTCTTTATTGCACTGTACACTGTGGTTTCTGCTGGAGTATAGATTCCTAGCTTTTTAGTAGGAGGCTCTTTTCTATATTATCCAGTTGCAATCTTGCAACCAGCTGAAAGAGAGAGAAAAAAGGCTATTCAGTTCCCGTATTCAAAACAAAACTCAGATATAATGCAGATAACTGATAAGACTCTCTCATATATAATCAGAAATTCATCCTCCTGTGAAAGCCTGTCTGTCAGTACTTTATGGTAGCCAGCACATCACCAGATGGGATCAACCTATTAACTGCTGTTAAGGTTCAAAATTGAGGAGGGAGAGTACAAACCACCATTGGTCCAGAAGCTCTTGGTCAAACAATGATTTTAATGACTACACACGTGTGGGAAGACAACTCTGTACGCAGACAGCAAGTAGTCTTCAACTTAATCAAAGCATGAACAGATATTTTATAGCATCAGGGTTTGATTTACTGACGCCCCTTCATGCGTCACAGATACATTTTATACATAGATCAGATCAACACCACAATGACTTTTAACCCAGAAGATCATCTTCTATTTTCATGGCTGGTACTTTCCGTTCTTGTCTTAAAGTGAATTGTTCCTCTTTCTTGCCGAGACATAACTAATCTCTCTTCTAAATAAATCTAACTCATGTGTGTGTGTGTGTTGACCTCACATGCTCTTTGTGTCACCTCTTCACCTACTAACTGTCTGTGTCTCGTCCTCAAATGCTCTTTCTCAATTCACCTGTTGCACTTCTGACCTTTCACCAGACCAGAGGCTCACTGAGACTATATGTATGTCTTCTACTAAATAAATGTTTTAACCAAGAACCTCTACTAAAACCTTAATATGAAATGACCTGATATAAGTGTTTTGTAAGCATGTATTGCAATTCCTTCTATGTTCTAGTTTTCCCTCAGCATGTATCACCTGAACAGTCACGTCAGTGAAGCTTAAGACCTTTAAAGAACCTGAACATCAACTCAAATAAGCACAGATATGCATTGTGTACACAATAGTTATAACTGCATCTGAAATACAAAATTAACATCATCATAAACATCTTAAGGCCATCTTAAAGCTATCTGTTACATTGTTAAAGCAATGATCATACTGCAGATTATATTATTAATGCAATGGTAATAATGATGATTATTTAACAATAGCAGTAAAATAATTTCCCTGCTCCACACTGCACTCATAACAAGGTGAGTATAAAGTGAGGTATTTTCTTTTTATGCAGGGCTGGTAATGATAAGGCAGTTTTAATAATATTATATTTGAAATTTATCACTACTTGTATCAGTGCACATTAGATCTGATGGCTGCATTGCTGGTCATGAACTTTCCAAGTAGATCTCACCATATCAAATTGGCCAGTCACTCAGTATTAGCAGCTCTACAGAATATAATGGCAGCTAATGACAGTTCAGCCTTGATATGAGCTCTTTCCCTGACCGTCTGTTGTTAGTAATGGCTGAGGGAGTGGTGTAGTGGGCAAGTAAAGACCATGGCAGGTTAGACATCAATCTCCTCTTGTGGGGGAAAGGTCTCTCTTTGAGACTGATAAATGTTAATTACTCAATCCTGACATCAGTCAGAGAGCGCAACCCAGGCAGCAAATTAAGGAGCTGGTGATGGAGAAAGGGGAATTACTTGTGAGTATGAGGCATTTTTTTCCCATATTAGTTTGTATTTTAAGTATTTATTTTTTTTATTACCTTTTTATAAATCTAATTGAAAATCACATTCTGAGTCCAAAGGAACTGAATTAAAATGCTGGACGAGTGCAGTAAAATATTCACTTTGGTCTACTATCTATTTGGTTTATTATCTGGCAAACTTTAACAACTCGTCTTTACCTCACAAAGCCCCGTCTGAGTTTTTAAAGGCCAGTCTTTAAAATGCACTTTGCATTAGTTTCAGCAACCAAACTTAAGCCATGTTTAAACTGCCCACTCTGAACAATGCATGCTCATGTGGATGCTTGTGTAACTATAGAGCTGTGCGACTGACAGATTTAAATTACTGGTCACTTTGTTAGGTGACGCTTCTGATAAGCCAATTACATGGCAGCAGCTCTTTGCATTTAGGGACGTAGACTCTGACTGTGGTGGGTCTGAGTGTTTCAGAAACTCCTGATCTGCAGTAACTTCCCCACTCAACCATCTCTAGGGTTTACAGAGAACAGACTAAAAAAAGAGAAAATGCACAGTTCTCTGAGCAAAAATATTTTATTGATCCTAGAGGTCAGAGGAGAACGGCCAGACTGCTTCATGAAGCTAGGAAGGCAACATTAACTCAAACTTGTTACAACCAAGGTATACAGAAGAGCATCTTTGAATGCGCAACATACTGAAGCTTGAAGCAGATGGGCTACAACAATCAAGAACAGGAAACTGAGGCTACAATTCACATGGATTCTGGCCAATAGATGAAAATTTTTACCTGGTCTGATTGGTCTTAAATTTTTGCTGCAACATTCAGATGGTTGGGTCTAAATTTGGTGTACACAACATGAAAGCATGGATCCATCCTGCCTTGTATCACAATTCAGGACTGTGGTAGAGATGAAAAGGTGTGGAAAATATTTTCTTGGCATACTTTGGGCTCCTTAGCACCAAATTGAACATTGATTCAGTGCCATAGCCAACCTGAGTATTGTTGCCGACCTTTTCGATATTTGCCCATGGCTGCTTCCAGCAGGATAATGCACCACATCACAAAGCTCAAACTGTTTTTTTGAACATGACAGTGAGTGCACTGTATTTAAATAACCTCCACAGTCAAGGGATCTTATTAGAGCACCTTCGGGATGTGCCGGAACAAGAGATTCTTATCATGGATGTGCAACTGACAAATCCACAGCAACTGTGTGATGTTATCATGTCAATATGGACAAAAATCTCTGAGGAATATTTCTGGTACCTTGCTGAATTTAAACTCCAGAGGTACATCTAATAAAGTGGCTTCTAATTGTGTATTAAATTACAAAAATTGTGCCCTAGGATTGCAAAAACAAGAGTGGTACATTATTCAAGATAAAACATTTATTTCTTTTCATAATGGTGCTCTAATTTTTTATGTGTATTATAAATCCAAGGCTCCCCTTTAAATTTATATATCTCTTTAAAAGGTAAAACTGACAGAGTGGCTGTACACTGTAAAAAGAATAACCCTATTCAAATTAAAAAAAATGATGTCCAATTGTCACATCCAAAATATTTGGCTTCAGAGAATCCAAATTGAGTCACTTGATTTGACCTGATACTTTTATGTTGATATAAACAATATTACTAGACTTGACTGAAACTTTAAATTTTGCATTGATCCAAATTGATTTTTTTACATAGAACCATATTTTAATTATTGAACCAAGCTAATATATTGAAATTTAACCAACCTAATGTATTCACATCGAACCAAATTAACATGAACTAATATGTTTGTGTTGAAGCCAGGTAATTGATTTACATATATTCAAACTATATTTTTTACATTTCATTTTATTTCAGTTCAAAAACGCTCTGCATTTCCTATAAAAAACAAGACAGTTGGCCAACCAATTATTTCAAAATTATTTATTGTTCCAAACCATTTTAACTATAATCAATAGAGAGGATTAGTAATATACAGATTTAGTGCTACGGCAGAAATGATTAGAGAAATGTTTGTTTTATAAAACCTGCAACCTTTTGAAAACCAGTATAAAACCTGCAACCTTTTGAAAACCAGTATAAAACCTGCAACCTGTCTAAAACTGGCATAAAACCATTATAAAAACTCTTTTTAAACCAATTTGCAAGTACTCAAAAATGTTTATATGTGCACTGTGCCTGTACAATGTAAAAAAAAAATCTACACATGTATCAATGAAATCAACTTAAATCTCCCTTTCAAATGGGTGTTCTTATAATTTTTGAATGTAGAATACCACTGCAGGCCAACCAAGAAAATAACCAAGCACACATGCACATGCATGTGCACATACACATCCACACATGCATGCAAACACACTACTGTGCAGTGTTAAGTTCACAATTAAGTTTGCGAATCTTAGAGGTCATCTTGTTAAAGTCAAGCTCCATCATAATCTTTTGAAGAGCCTCAAAGGTGAACCTGAATCCTCGTGGATATTCCATATTAAGAGCATAACAGAGTCCAAAGACCATTGCCACTCCAGCTGCCACAGAAGGCAACTCATTCAGGACTTCCACACCATCAATGATTATCCCGATGTCTCGACGCTGATGTAGGAGGCTTGAGTTGTCCCTGAAGATGAAGAGTGCCATGGTGGTTACTCTGCAGCTCTTCCTCAGCTTCATCTTTCTGGGATATCTTGAGGTAAAATATGGAACAAAATGTACAAGTGAAGAACTGAAGTCTGGCACACCTGATAAATCTTTGACCATAATAAACTACTATTTTGATAGTTGTTTGGTCACAGACTATTAGAACAATTATTTGACTAATCAGATTGTGAATTGCATAATCATTAAATTAAATCAATGGTGGAAAATTTTCATAAATGTTCCACAAAGCCCAAGAAAAAAAAGAAAACAATACAGAACCCTAAGATATTAACTTGATGAGTTGATTAATTGTTGCTGTCCTACATTAATCACTGCATTTAATAGCAGAGTTGTCAAATTTACATCAAGAGACTGCATCTCATGTAGAGACAGAACAGATATGGACATACCATGTATTCTTTTATCAAGTCCTCAACACATCAGCAAGGTGAATGAGAGGATAATGATGGAGGGTCTAGATTATTATGAAATGTTTAAAAAGGATGTGCAGTGTAAATGCAAAATGATACCTGTTCAGATTAAATGAAAATGTATGCTTCAGCCATGGAATGGATGGAGCGATCTGTGGTTCTGAAAGCATACAGAAAAAAAAGAATAATGTTACTTCTCTATAAAACACATAACATAGAAAAACCAAGAAATACGTAACATGACATACACATCCTTATAAAAAGCTAGTACTATAATTTGATTTAGGTTTACCAAACAGTCTACAGACCAGCCATTAGCGACTAAGTTTGGCATAGGGTCAATTTAATGCTGTTAAAATTAAAATTTCTTCAGAAAATGCACATTTTTCCGAGCCGCGCCTGAAAGTCAATTGAAGGAATTAGTCTTATGTCATTGATCTTATATGCTGGCGTGTTATTTCTGTCTCTAAATCATGCACATTAATAATTATCTTTTGCGCTCGGTGTACACACACATAACACACAGATATTTATATGAAGAGAGACAGAGACAAACGTGCGCGCACAAACACAAGCTTGTGTCTAGAAACCGCGCGCTCACCAGAAAAATTCAAACGAAGCGGAGCACGGAGTTATACTATGAATGTTATGAACTATGAACTTATGCTAGCTAGCTGTATCCACCACCGATGCATCGTGGTAACGCTAGCTAGTTAGTATACTGGTAAAAAACGGCTTTTTGCCTAACTTGCATTCCTGACTGTGATGGTCGGTTTCTGGTAACCAGTTCTAACGTCGCGCCGGATAGCTAGCTAGCTTGTAGCTAGCAGCTACAATCATGCAAAAATTAGGGGTGGCTGTCGACCCAGCTTAAATGGGGTTATTTTCTGCAATTTTGGCAATACAAATTATAAAAGCTTTTGTAACACACTTGGCTTTACTTACGTTTATTTTCAGATGAAATTAATCAAAGATGTGACACGATGTTTCCAGCAGCCATGCAGAATAAAAATGGGTCCTGGTCTATTTCTGGTGGGCGTGTTCAAGTGCAAATCACTTTGACTCAAATTAAAGATATTATCTGTTCAACATGAAAAGAAATATATGTTTTGAGAGAAATCAAAAACTTTGCGTTGTGTCCTTTGTACAGATATTTAGTTTCATCCAAATCAAAAGTGGTATTTTAAAATGCAAAAAGAAAGGGTTTCACAATCAAATCAATGATTTTATTCTGTTTTGAATGGCACTTATTAGATTGAATGAATGACTGCATGTTAGACTTTTTTCAGTGTAGAGGGTTTTCAGCTAGAGCTTTTGAAACAAGAGTGTCAAAGGAACAACAAATATGAAAAGCATTAGGGCAGGAAGTTTGACAAACGCGTGATGTTTTAGAAGTTGTGCTGCTGTGTTAGTATAGTCATGGTATTAAAACTGACAGAAATAGAAGATGTGAGGAATAAAAGCGAAAGAAAAGAAATTTTCACCAACATTGAAATATAAAAATAATAAAATCGATAGAGCTGTACTGTCAGCACTTGAACACACTGACTGTCAAGCAGTCTGCATTGGAAACAAACAACAAGAACTGGTTCACATCTACATCTACTACTGGCTATGGGTAGCCAGGTCTTAATAAACCCATGCATATTGTCAGAGAGCAAATGATAGAGGTATCCTTAAAGGTTTTGAACAATGGTGGAGCACTGTGGCACAAACCACGCTTCTCAGAAATACATACAAAATAATCAAAAATGACCTTTCAGCATGACCCAATAAATGATCATAAAACAAATTAAACAGGAGTAACTATGATTTGAGGTTTATGAACCGGAACCACTTAAGTCAAAGGCAAAAAAAATGAAGCAAGTATTAACCGGGGGAATTAAATAAGTATTTATTTGGTGCAGGGGCATATCGTCCATCTATTTGTCCTCATTAATCAATATAGCAGCTAACAGCCTTGCTCTGAGTCTGCCCAGTGGAAGTGGCAAGGATGTGATACAGCTAATCAATACTTCAGTGATTTTGCCTCGAAGAGAACACATGCTCTGTGAGTGAACCAGCTGATGAGTCCTCAAGAAATTCTAACACTAATCACCTGAAAAACTAGAACCGCTACAAGAGAAATCTTTTCTTCAAATTAACACACAACTTGATGCAGGCTCGACATTTTTGTGCATGTGAGCTAGAAAAAGAGAGACACAATTAGAGAAGAGCAGACAGCCACAAGGATAGACTACAATTAGAGCTCACTGTATGTATAGCAAAAATAGGATCAGGACTAAACTGATGTTAATGATATTGAGATAAGTGTGTGCTAATTGAGGTTTCTTTGGCAGTGTTTGTGGACATCACCCACATCTATGCAAGCTGTTTAAATTGGTATCCTGTATATGAAAACAGCAAATAAGGGAGATGCGTCTCTTATATTTTATTTTATATGATGTTTTGCAGCCTGTGTTAATTCTCTTCTACCATGGAAACACGCTACAGTCAAAAGGAGGTTCGTGCACTGATGCGGTTTAAATGTTGTCATCATTTGTTAAAAGTCTGTTCGTGGGAAGTTTCATCCTTGCTTTCTCTTTTTAGAGTTAGCTCTTTTCTGTGCTCTGTGCACAAATACGTTTTGAAAAGAAAAGGCTCCATCGTGTCTGTGTAGGTTCTCAGTCATCCAGGTCATGTTAAGGAGCTTGGAAAGAATGGACAACTCCCACTAGGGATTAAATACTTGGGACTCGCCACCATTTGGTTTTAGCACTGAAGAAGCTTCTTCAGGAAACTTAAAGAAGTCCAGCTGATTTATTTCCAAACTCCTCACACTAAAGGCTTCATCTTTTTTCTGAACAGACAAATGTGGGTGACTTTCAGTAGCGATTTGGAGTATATCCAAATATTGTTTGCTTCAAGATGAGCAATGAAGCTGGAAAATATTGGATGCACTTACAAAACTGTGCAAGCAGAAACCTGACAGAGGAGTCAAGATAGATTTCTAATCAGGCCATCAGTAGGACTCACCAATCAAAGAATTATGGTTTGTAATTAAGAAATGTGTTTATTTGTATTCGTGCAACCTCACAATGACACCACACCTATAGTTAAAAAACACTGCTGTATGTGTCCCCACATTCAAATTATTCTTTTTTATTTTAGTTTTTTTTTTCTTCCACTAAACAACTGAATGAGGCGCTCCTACAGAGATCACTGTGAACCAGGCTATTCATTTCTTCAGTTCTGTATACTGAAACAATACAATAATTTGCAGGTATTGATCTCACCTAGCTTTACAAGACAGTGAGCAATCATTTTGCCTTTGAAACCTTTGGCTTTCAGGAGCACTCTGTTATTGTCAAAGTTCAAGCTGGCAGGAAGCTTCCAACATGCCGTTAACTTCCAACTAAAAGACTGCTGGATTGCTTGGCAGTAACAGTTTTTCTGAGAATGAGTCTGAAAAAATTTGACCCCATCCATTCGCACCATCACATTATTGCATCAGGTTGGATGTATTTTCCAACCTAGCACAGATTTAGGGGAAACAAATCCCTGTACTAGTAGTCAAAGTGGAAAGCATTGTGATGAGATAAATCAGCTTGACAATATGTTTCCTTCACTAATGGTTTTCCTCTATCTCTTTCTCATTCTCAATGAGTTACATTGACACTCTGTCTCTGAACTCTTCGGTCCTTCATTTGCATCGAAGAATACCTAAAAGGTGGATCTCAATGTGAAGGAAGACGGGTTTCGCAGCGGCATCTGATCTTTTATTCATAACGCATCGCCGTCATTGTGCGTCTGTCTTTCCACTCTCATTCATCAGCACATTATGATATTGTTTTGTTTGTGTTGCCCCTGCTGCGAGAAGGGCATAAAACAATTCTCTTTTTAAATCCCTAATCAGGTCAGCCTCTGGTAATGACCCTAAATTGTGTGTGTGTGTTTATGTATGTGCATGTATGAGAGAGATATTGGGGGGATATTTAATCATATCAGTGCTTACTCACTCCTTTTGTCTCCCCTTTACTCTTTAAGTAGGAGGGTTCAGGTTTTACTGCATTATGAAGAAAATACATGAACTGCGGTATCTTTTGTTGTAAAACCTTAACAATGGAGCTGGGCTCACAGCTAACCAGCTCAATTTAACATTTATAGAGAAAGTGCAGTGCGATTAATACTCCACTCAGCCTTTACACTCACCGTTTAGGATTCTTTCAGCGTCGCCACTTATGCTGCTCCGTTATGATGTATGGGTCACTGACAGAAGAGATGCTTTACTTCATTCCACTGCTGCATAAGAAGCCACACAGACTTACTTGAGAACGGAACCGCACCAAAGAAATACCACATAAGTGTTTACCAATGGATCCCAGCTCACAGGAACTTTAGTTGTAATGCCAGCAGTATAGGCAAACAGATCGAACACGACACATTATCCCAGGCTGGCAGAAAGCTGTCAAATACATGACTGCAAGAAAATTCGCACTGCAAGGTCTGTGCACTTTAACAGTGCCCATGTCAGACGGACGACCCTGTAAAAAAGAGATGAGACTCTGAGTCGTGTTTATCAGAGTTCACTTGAAAACTTGTAAGGACTGCTGTAAACCAGACACAAGCATCTTAAGTGTCTTGTAAAAATGATAATTTAAGACATTACATTACGATCTAACTGGGGTTGGAAGGAAGACCCCCTCCATCCCAGCAGCAAAACAAAGCTCTGCACAGTGTGGCTCCTGCACTTGCCTCCTAAATGTTGAGAATATCTGCAATTCTTTATGATTGTAAGCAGAAAAAGAATCTTTTATTTAATTATTTAATTTATAAAAGTCGATAAAATGCCACTCATACATAGACAGGAGTGTTTCATTTTTGCTTCATAACTGGGTCTTTTTTAGGCAAGAAAAAAAAACTATATTAATATGAATTATGAACTCATACAATGACTCACTCTTTTGCAAAGGTAATTATCCCGCCAGACGCAAATGCTCTTCTCCTCTGATGCAGTGTGCATGCAGTCAGGTTGATAAGCATGGAGGAGCCTGAAGAGAAAAGGAGGCTGTTATATTAGGACATTATATGGATATTATTACTTGAGGAAAGTAAGAATTACAGAATGCTTACTGCTGACTTATGTGATATTCCATTACATTGTGAATTGCCACCTTCTGCCTGTATTTTGTGTGTTCACTTAATTGACACATTTCCATAATATATTGATGTGCACATATTGCATAAATTTCTGCGTATCAATATGTGATAGAAAAGTCTTACTGAGATTACCTCCATATATTTTATGCACAAATCGCATAAAGATTTGATGCACAAATTGTATAAAATTTTCATGCACCAATTTTAGGCACAAATTGGTGCATAAAAATGAGCCATAATGCAGTAACTGAAGGATATGATGCTTGAAATATCCACGAGGAGCCCCTCTAGATGCCAGTTTTATGCATCCATGCCAATGTTCCATTAAAACCTACACAAATGCATACTGCTGACAGGACATAAAAAGTTCCTGAACTTAGTGGATAAGGGAGCATGGCAATCATACAGAGATCATACATATATCTCTGGACAAAAGTGTTGAGCCATGCCTCTTAATTTTAATAACCACAGGAACTCAGCCACCAAGTGGACGACCAAAATTAAAATTACAGAGCACGGTCGCCAAGCACTGAGGTGCATAGCAATCCCCCCCCAACACACACACACTCAAAAAACAGATTCAGGTCCTCCTTTCAAAGAACACATACAAATTTTGTTAGTTGTTCATAAATGTAATTAAAAAATACCAAATTAATTTGATTTTCTTTGTGTAAACCTAAAATTATTCTAAACCAGCAGAGGCTGATTCTGAACACAAAATGAATGAGTTTGTTGGGGCACTGGGGGTAGGAGGAGTACATTTTTGCAATTAAGTATTTGTAAACTCAAAGAAATAAATTCAAGCCCCTCTTTAAGCTTAAACATTTTTTTTAATCTCATTCAACGCAAATGTAGCACTCCAGCGTTACTGCAATTATTATTCGTGTGGTGAACCTAAATTATTTTCTCTCAAAGCAGTCTTTGTTACAAGAACACAAAGTTATTGAGTTACACAACGGTCCGCCTTCTTTGAAAATTTTGCGCTCTTTCAGGATCACCTAAATGAATGCAGCTGCTCTTGGCCTTTCTGTACTTTTTGGATAAAACTACACCTTCAGGTAAGGTAAAATATTATTTTTTCATATATCCAATTGTGTATTTCTTTATCGGCTAAATCTATGGCAATGCTATTTATCATAGAAGCTTGTAACAGTTGTTTTTTGAACTTTTGGTGGTGCTACCATTCTCTTCTCTGCTTGAATACTATTTTTTTTGACAATATAGCCAGGTCTTTTCAAAAGTGCCTTGTTTTAGAGGAGAAATTGTGTAGCTGCCAACTTTTAAGTCGGAACGTGTGCTAGCTTATTAGCAGCTAGCCATTGTGCTCAATGAAAGATGATGTCCTATAGCTAACTTCTTTCTTACTGTTTTCTTTTTATAATCTAAAAATTATGTATTCTGTGTTTATTATTATATAATGCCATTTTCTAGTAGAAAGTATCGTTTTGAGGTGTCTTTAAAAGCACTACATAGTTTACTGAGGGTGCTACCAAAAGCGAACCATGTGGCCGGAAGAGTAACTGCAGGCAGCACAATGCGCACTCCCGTGATGTTCAAACCTATTTATTATTATAAAAGATTTCGGCTACGTCCACACTTACACAGGTATTTTTGAAAACGGAGATTTTCCGTTTTCGTTTTAAAAAATAATCCCGTCCACAGGTAAACGCAAAAATGAAGGAAAACGCTGCTAGGAACATGCCAAAGCAACAGGTGGCGATATATTCCTAAACTCAGCTAAAAACAGTTTAGGTCTTGACAAACTTCACTGATGGTTCAAATGTTTAGCAACTTTCAGTGTGTTGATTCAGCAGTCTGTATTTAAACTTCTAGTTTACTATATTTATGTATGTTTTATTTCCAGGTGAATGCAGACTTCCTGCAGATCACTACAAAACCCCTGCAGGCGAAGTTCTTGGCTCAGCTGGACAATTTAACAGACAAGCTGATGCAAATTTTTGAGGGGAGCAAAGGAGCAAAGGGCCAAAAGATCAAGGATATCATGGCGATCAGTAGTTTGGTCAGTACTAATGATAAACCCATCAATTAAATGCAATCAATCAATTCCATTTTTTTCACCCTTTTTTTCCCACCCTTGCATTAGTGTGATGACATCGACATAAAGAGGGAGCATACTCTTAAAAGCCTGGTGATCTACTTTAATGAAGATCCAGACCTACTGTTCAAGGAGTATCTGGTACGCTTATCACACTTTCTTTTCTAGATTCAATTTGAGTTAGGTTCATCGCACGCAAAATGCTCATATATTCAAATAAGACAATATAATTGTGAAATATGTATTACTCTTAATAGTCATTGTTGAAACTTGTACTGGAGAGCACCTTTTAAGGGGACAGATTCAGTAAAAATTCAATTGTTCATTTTTTTGGGGCTGCCATGTAGGTATCTACTGCCTCTATAAACACGGTAAATGTGAAGAAAACATTCATCCACTTTCTGTCAGTGTTTAAATTCAGTTTATTTATATAGCGGTATATCACAACAACAGTCATCTCAAGGCACTTCATAAAGTAAACACTCCAATGAAATTCAGTTAATTATGCCAATTAGTAAAAAGTCTTCTATATAAGGAACCCAGCAGATTGCATCGAGACACTGACTAGTGTCACTGGCGTTACAGCGATCCTCTGGTTTCCGGAATAATGTGCCTAAAACAAGCTGTTTCAAAAGGTCCCCAATTGTCATGAAATAAGGGAAATTGACCCAGCCCCCCCACACACACACACACCTACACCTATAGACACTTGAGGAGCTGCTCCTCTATTTCAAGCCCCTCCCAAAGGGAGGTACATAATACCTTAGCCCAAACTATTGATAGAGAACAGATTGATGGGTTTTATTCATGTTTGGAGTGTTTATAGAGGCAGTAGAGACCCATGTTTCAGCACAAAAGGATACAAAGCTGAGTTTTGCATAATATTTCCCCTTCCAAGTGACAGAGCCCTTAAACCTGAAACATCCTGTTTTTCAGACCGCCTCCACTGAGGATGAACAGTTGAGATCCACTGCAGCAACTGTCATGGGTATTTACACCATCAGAAGAGAAGGCATTCAGGAGCCAGAGGATGTTGCAGTTGTCATTGAAGGTACTACAGTTATGAACAACCTCGGTAGTGTCATCATGTCATTCATTGTCCTCTTTGGACTGATTTATGCACTTGATCTGAGCTATCCAAATGACCTCAAGTACACTTTCGAGTTATGTCAGAAGAATTTAATGAATCTGGATGGACAAAGGCTCAGTACAAATGCAACAAATGAAATTGAAGATGTTTGCTTAGGCAAACAAGACCCCAGCACAAAATTTGATTTTGGCCTTTTTATCTCTTTTGTTCAAACTGTGACCTTTTTTTTCCCCTTTTTTTGAAAAATAGAAGTTGTCTATTTTTGTCTGCTGTTCTGTTGTGAGTGATGTAACCTTTAATCTATACTACTATAGATGGATAAAAGGACTGTGAGAATTTAGCTCAAAAAAAATTCAATGGTTGTAACCAGCATCTTCCTTTTAATTGCGTTTGGGATTTTCGAAGAGACAAAACAAATGTTGACAAGTTTGGTGTCTTCCAGTGTTTTAAAGTTGGTGTTCCCGTTCTTATAAGCTTGTAAAAGTTTGAATTAGAGAAATAAAGGTTTTTTTTATTAAAATACCTCCCCTTTGGTAACACAAAATGTTCTTAATGAAAATCTTTTATACATATATATATATATATATATATATATATATATATATATATATATATATATATATATATACATTATATATTTGTATTTAAGTATTTTTGGGTTGTTTAAAATGTTCAGTGACTGGCATAATATGGTGTGAATTGCAATGTTTAGTAGGTTATCATTGTGAATTTGCTGAAAACCTACCTGCAAGTGTCACTATAAATATATATACAATGATTCTTACGTGAAATCGGATTTTACAAATTCCAGTTTGTTTTCAGTCTTGCCTAGTAATACAAAGGTGTGTGCTTTTCAGATTTGATATTCATTTCAAATGTAAGGCACTTTTTTGTGAGCACTTTGATTTTGTTAAGGTTAATTTGACCATGTGAAATGTATGTTTATTCACAAAATATTCTGTTTCTGCTTTTAATTCAAGTGAATAAAACTGAGTTGAAAAAACCAATTTATTTTGTCATTATTTTAATAATTAAATTAGTTTTCTGGTAATTAAAATTATGATTTAGTTGAACTTAAAATAATCATTTCAATTCGAAAGAAAATCTAGCTCAAATGAATGACATTGTATTGAGTTGAACCAACCAAAACCTTTCACATCTTATTAATGTAATTTTTTTCCTTTTAAATCGTGTTCTACTGACTCAATTTAATTAAATTGTCATGATGTATGTAGATTTGGTTGAACCAAAATAAATGTATTACGTGGAAAACCTGCCATCAGTCAAATTGAGTTCATCCAATGACTAATTTTTATGAGTGCACACACACACACACACACACACACACACACACACACACACACACACACACACACACACACACACACACACTAACTGCAGAGCTGTGAACTACCTCTGGCATTAACATCAGCAGGAAAACTGAGCACCAGGAGCGTCATAACCTGTTTTTTTATGGCTGAACAGCTCCAGTGTGCAGGTGGCCCAGTACATTTGTCTGTATGTTGTAAGCAACTTCAAGAAAAACGCAAGATAACTGAGAGGCACAACTAATCACAAATACACAGTTAACAAAATATAAACTTAAAAAACTAAGATATGAGTAAAATAGTTGTCCCTGAATAACTACAGTTGCTAGTGACAGATCTTTTTTGTCTCCGATCCACAGAGATCATTCATCGTGTCACTCTTGTCTTGATGATAATTTAAATGCATAGCTCCACTGCTGAAAGGCTCTGTACTGTTCAATGGTTAATGGGTATCCACAGTGTGTAGGGGTGGATTGGATTTCCCTGAACCACCCTTTGGTACTATATACTATTTTCTACTATGGGGTCAGATTGCTGGAGCAGTCCCACAATGAACTGAGCCGCTCATCTCCACTCATCTCTTTTTCTACTTGGTCCCATAGTTTATGTTTTATCCTGGTCTCCCAATGTTCTACTTTTTTTCTCATCTCTTTCAGCTGCACCCTCCCACCCCCACCAGCCACAGTAGATGGCAGTGATCTCTTCCTGTTTAAAGGGAATTCTTCCTTTCCACTATTGCCACCTACTTGCTCATAAGGCAATCATCTGTTTGTCTCAGATATTGCAGGGCCTTCACCTTGCAACATAAAGCACAGTGAAGGAACTGTTATTGCCTCGAGGTGAAGTATAAAAGGTAAAGTGTGAAGTATATAAATAAAACTGAGTTGAACTGAATGCTTAGAGTTTGTCCTTCTGGTCATGCCTGTTGTATGAGACAAACATCACAATTTTTGTGGCTCCTTAGAAGAAAGGGAAAAAAGAGAGAGAAATGCTAAGAAAGTCAACCCATTCAGTGAACCTCTCACCATTTTGCAAGCTGAGCTGATGCCTTGAAGCATGCAGCATAGCAACCAGTCCCAGAACAAAACCAGGAGACGCTCAGAGCAAACAAGTGTCATCTCATGGGACTCATGCTCACCAGGAGGAAAACGGCAGTCAAGCTTTCTCCTGGAGGCTGTGTGTCTGAGCAGGATCATGCCCAAACTCATCTCTTGCCTTACACTGGCATCAGATAATCTGTTTAAGTGTATTTTTGCCTCTTCTATCATTTCTTTATTAAACACTCACTGTGCAAACTGTTAGGTGAAACCGATGACTTTAGTTCTGTAAAATTAACAGTAGTTCAATTCTTCCTAATGCAGCTATATGCAAAAATCCAATTCATGAACACCTTGCGTGTGAGTCGCACAGTTGCTCAAACCAGACGTTTAACATGTGATATGTTCTCATCAACTTGCAATGCAAGTGCAATAAACTTCTCACAAGCAGCCATAAATGATTAGTTTAGGTCGCAGCCACGATGTTTCAGAATATGTCTGCGACTGTAAAAAAGTGTGAAGAGACGCATAATCAAAGAGGAAGGAAGCTAGACAGAGAGGCTTATGTAAGAAACAATTCAAGGATACTTCTTTTTAGCTGGTGACATTGTTTTGATTGCTGGTTCTAACATGAATATTGGCAAACACCTTCCGCCACTTAGCGATCTGTAAAGCATTAATTTGGCATCATTCAGGCATCCTTTTTTTCTTTTTAGAGTAATAACATATTACAGGACATATAGTGGCTTCTGTAAATAGAGTGCAGGAAATGATAATTATATGTTTGGATTTGCCGCTTGAGAGAAGATGTGACACGCCAAGATCCTGAAAGCAGCTGAAGCCGTACATCATCGTGGAAGTCAGCACAAGACTCCAGCAACAATAAAATGTGCCGTTCATCTTTTATGTTAACCTCGAATCAGATGTGTGTTATGGGAAGATCTCCTCTGGCGCTGTGCTTTGCGGGGGAAAAGCATAATTTGTTTCTCTTTTGATATCTTATTCTACTTGAATGGTGCTATAGGAGCAGGGAGCAAGAAGCAGGAAAGGGGATAAAGGAGGGAACTTTTCTCCTTCAAACCCACAGGGTCCCTCCATTGCTCTGCTGATGGTCTTTAATCTGTGTTTGGCACTGATGTGAAGAGGCTTGAGCTGCAGGGTCACCCTTTTGATACTTTTCAACATGACTCTGGTTTGTGTGCCTGTTCACTTTTCTCTTAAAGAATAGTCAATGTGAACACTGACAGCTTGGCCATTGGGCTTTCACCCAGCAGGGAACGCTGACTTTAAAATCTTCACTAGCTAACCTTTTTACATACTAACAAGAGTACTGTGGCGAGATTTTGGGATAAACATTATTTTTCTTTATTGATCGGCTCCATCCACTGAAAAAGGCAGAATAGAAAAACAAGGTTAAATGCGCCATCTTCTAAATGTCACTGATTTCTTTAACCCAGAGCTCAAGCTTTGATAACAGTAGTGTTTATGGTGTCGTTGTGCCATGTTAGGTTGGCCATCATGTTCAGCCTGCAGCTGATCTAAGACACACTCATAATTATGCAGCACTCTCAAGGTCTGAGTCATGAAGCTGAGCCAGGGCAGCTGTTTGCAGTCAGAGGTGTCCCATAGAGGGCACTGTTGGTTCTCATGAACGACCTGTGGCACAACAGGTTGCAGTGCTCCACTCTCTCTTCGCCAAGTGTACATTCGCTGTCCAGCCAACTTGACAGGCACGAGCGGAGAAATGGGAAATTATGTTTTGCCATAATTAACCAGCTGAACCTGATTTTTTATTTTTAATAAAATGCTTTAAACGTAAACGCGTGCCTCAAGCTGTCTTTTCCTGCAAGGCAGTGCACATGACATTGAGCTTTTCATGTAAAAATCGGTTTATTCCAAACAGTGTTAAATAATTCCTATCTCCATTCCCCACTGGGACAACTCTAATTAGTGTCTATTCCGCCGTGAGTCACGTGTATATGTTCATTTTCGCCCCCGAACCAACAGCGTAATTACCCTGCATCGTGAGGTGCCAAGCTCCTTTCTAATGTGCCAACTTTATTTATTATGATTACTATTATCTTTATTTCCAACGATGTGGGACAGAAAGCGCAGTCGTCTCGTGATCTGAGCTTTAGAAAACTGATGGGACTATACTTGCTGACGTGACTCCCGCAAACCCTCTAATTTGCCAATTCAGCCAGGAGTGCGCGTCCCATTCCACCTCCCTCCACCTCCACCCCCTCAGTTTCTGCACCAACACTCTCCGGTCCACAACTACAGGCTACAGAGCGGCAACAGGATCCGCTTCACCACCGCCTTTCTCCCGCGCTCGCTGTCATCTGTGCACGCGTCTTCGCCGTGCGCAAAGTTGCAGGACTATTTGTGAGATAATACAAGTCCTGTACGACACTTAGCCCTCCGCGTGAACTACAAAGGCGATCTGGACCGTTGTAAATCCACCACTATGTGAAATACAACAAGAAGAAAACAGAATGTCTTACAAAGTGTTTGGATTTTTTTTTCGAGGATTGTTTTTTTTGCTGACCTCGTTGATTTAGGGAAAACATTTATATATATGTACAAATTGCAGCCTGATAAGGAAAAGCCGCTCGAATTTCAAACCACATGCCAACATTGGATGAGACCGCGGCGCCCGGATCTTGTGCAATAAGAGAAATGGTAAGAAGCCACAGAGAAACACCGCAACACTTTCACACACTTGTTCTTATTTCCTTTGATTGACGTTTGCGTTGCTTTATTCGCTGCCTCCCACTCGACAGTTGTTGAAAAAAAACGTGTTTATTTTCTAGAAAGATAGTGAGACTCTAAGCTGTTAAAATTATGGCACAAATTCAGCAGAGGTCTGCCAAATATTGAGCATCCTTTGGGTGCTGGGTGCGATTTGTGACAGACGGTTTGTTTTCACGCGTCCCAAAGCACCTGTTTTGTCCTGTGGGTGGAAAAAAAAACCTTAAGCTGAAAGAAAAAAGAAGTTGATTAATATAAATTCTCCATTTTGGGAGTGAAAACGAAAAATGCGGACTTTACTTCCCTGCTGTTTGCCCTCTACATGCTCTGTGTTTCACTGGGGTGACGCTCTGTGTTCATGTCTGTGATGGCAGGTGGTTTCGGACGGAATACAACAGTTTTGCTTTAAATGGAGAACTGCTCAGAGGGGATAAATTGTGTGCAAAGTTGTGCTGCTTTCTGCTGAGGGAGCTATCCATCCGGCTTCCACCGAATTACCACGAGTCCGAGGAGAGACATGGGGCCGCTCCGGTGGATGGGACTCACCGCGCTTCTCCTGTGCACAGGTACGACCCCCATGCGAAACCACAGTGAGCACTTGTGTTCATACATCTGCACAAGATTTATGGAAATGAAAGTTAATGGTCATGAAATAAGAGACACTATAAATACATCAACCTTTGCTGAGTGATTTCATTCACCTAATGAAATGCAAATGATGTCCTTTCAGCCAGCAGGACATATATAATTTATGAGACATATAATTAGCTGTAAGCTGTTGTGGCAGAATACAAAATGACGTGTAATATTAACATGAATGAACAATGACAGTTGCCTAGAGAGAGTGTGGGTTTGGTTGTTGGAGCAGGATGCAGTGTGTGAGTGTGGCACTGCAGAGCACCAGGAATAACAACAGGCTGCAGACACAACCCAGCAAAGCAGAAGAGATGCATCTTTTCATTAAGTTTGAGCTGCTCTGCTCTTGGAAAAAATAATATATGAGGGTAAATGTGTACTTGTGAGCGACAGCCATTGTGTTCAGGATGCCTAAGTGTATGCATTTTACTGTGAGATGAAGCTTTGTGTGACTTTAAAAATTGCACAGGCTTGTGGAGAAATTCGATTTAAAATGCCAATCCAGGGAAAATCAGTTTAATCCAGAGTGTTTAAATGCTATTTGAAGCTCTATGTTGAACATCCTCTCTTACTTTGCTATAGGTAGAAATCATCTCTAGCCTCAAATACAAAACACTTACTCTGTATTTATGTGTAAATTTATGTGCAGATTTTTGAACGCAGACAGCTTAAAGTTGGATTTATTAACACACAAACTTAAAAATAATACACTAGTAATTTAACCTCATTATCCAAAGCATTCATTTGCATAAATACACAATGTATCCAAAGACTATATTCAGGTAAATTAGGTTACGTTTAACTTTTAATAGTATGTAATGCTTAAAGAGTCACTTTAAGTTGTTGGGCATAGCTAGTTTTTAGTAAAAGTTAAAGTAGGCTACAGTATTGGAGACAAAGTTAAAGGAGGCAAGGGTGAGATGGTCTGGACATGTGCAGAGGAGGGATAGTGGACATTAGTGAAGAAGGCAGGTGGAAAAGAGGAAGACCACAGAGAGGAATGCACTGAAGGTGGACATGCAAAGGGTTGATGTGACAGAGGAGGATGCAAGGGATGGAGTGAGATGGAGGAAGATAATCTACTGTGGCGACCCCTGAAGGAAGCAGCTGAAAGCAGACAGCAGGTTAAAACATGTTACTGAGTCTTCCTGGTTTTCTGTCACCTTCAGAACGAGTCAAATCTTTCTGTTTCCAGTTTTAATCCAAGGCAAATCACATCTTTCCTGGAATACAAAAGACATAAGCAGAGGCATTTATATTCTTTTAGGAGAAGAAATATAACTTAGAAGTGCAAATAGTGATAAATATTCATAATGTGACCTAAACTCTTGCTGTAAATATCTCTCAGATCTACTGTATCAAAGCTGCTTTTTTGCTGAACCTACCAGAGCTGTGCGTTTTTTGATGCTGGTTAAACTGTGAATTTGCTTTAACAAATCTCTGTGATCATGTAACGACTTTCCTCATTTGCTCTAATGGACTCCTTTCTAGTGATGATGCCCTCTGTGAATTCCTGATTAGAAAAAAAAAGTTTTTCGTTTTACTGAAAATTGTTTTGGGGGGAAAAAAAAATTTCTTGAGGGAAGTGATTCTCCTCACAAGCTGAAAGCCACTCCAAAATATGAAGGTATCCAAAGATTGATCCATTTCTCATCAGTTTGGTCAGCCTCTTCAGGTGAAAGTGGAAAGGAAGAAGAAAAAACAGATCCTGTCCTGTCAGTCAACCTCCTGCTGTTCACAGTCTCTGAGGATATTATGTCTCCAGCCACCTGATTGCTTTCACCCAGAGGTTGTCTCTGCGAGGCGAGCACACTGACAGGCACATACTGTAGAGCATACCTACACACACTCACATACTGTCAGAGTAGTCATCAGGACATTTGGAAATATCTACAGCCTGGCATGCAGTAGGATGTGGTGCTGGCACTTTTTGCAGATTGGAGCTCTTTGTCAAACAGAAAAAAGTATCGGGGTGAAAAATTACCTTTACAGGGATGTTTTTTTTCCTTCACTTTGTCATATGGCACTGCCATTTAAATTGCCTTATTTGCACAATGTACAGTTTTTATTATCACTTACTCATCATAGCACTAAAAAGATACCTAAGTGCCTGGCATAAAGGGCACTGTACTAAACGTGGGAGGATTCTCACTTGAAGTTTGCCTGCTCTTTGTATGTGTGTGGGTCTGGCCAGAGTCGATGGGGAAATTGGAATGGACAGTTGAAAAGTTACAAAACCAAAACACTCATTCAGCATTAATTTAATAATAGCTCACTTGTGCTCTCACTTAAACACACACACACACACACACACACACACACACACACACACACACACACACACACACACACACACACACACACACACACACACTTGCCTTTTATATCTTAGCGAGGACATCTAATTGACATAATGCTTTCCCTAGCCGCTTACCCTAACCCTAACCATCAGAACTGAATACCTAACCCTAACCCTCCACATTTTGAGCCTCAAAAATGCCTTCGAATTTGTGAGGCCTGGAATTTGGGCCACATAAGGGGCCGTTGGTTCCCTCAAGTATTGTAACAGTCGAAATTTTGTTCCTCACAAAGATGTATAAACATGAGCACACACACAAACACACACGCAATATTGTGTTGAAACAATAACAGTAGAGTTGATTTACTCATATAAAGTACATAATGCCAGTGTAAACACAGTTTATTTAAGTCTATTCCAGTCTATCATCAAACAACAATGTTAAAATTATATGATTCAGTAAAGATCATCCTCTTTGAAAATGTTACATGCTTTCTTTCAGCATTATTTGTCCATGGCAACAAACAGAATAGTCAAAACACAACAGTCAAGTTAGTCATAAGGATTAGAAATGTTTGATTAAGGTAGAGACTGATAGCTGCTTCCAGCTAATAAAAATAGAAGTCTTTCTTGCATCTCTGAGATGATACAGGGAAGCTCAGTCTGAATTGTTCAGAATTTTAAAAAATGACATAGAAATTGTTCACATATTTAAGTGCAACAGTTCTCAATGTAAATAGAGCATGTGGGGGGCTCTGTAGTAGATAATGTTATTAAAATATTTGAGAAAAAATGTAGAAATCTCTGTACACAGGGGACAAGGCTAAAAACCAATATTGAGTGGCCGTGATCTCTGGGCTCCAAAATCACTGAGTGGTCTCAGGAGGTCTGTAACCCTTTAAAACCGGTCAGAGCGGGCACGCTCCGTTTTGCGCAACTACTTTTAAATCCCAGTAGCACTGCAACCACGTGAGCTAGCGCAATAATTTTTTTTGCATATGAAACCAGAGGAGTTGTACTTACTTCTTATGCCACCAGCTTGTCCTAGGTCACAGTTTCCTTCCACATATAGCTTTGCAAAAACTGCATAAAAAGCACTTGCAGCAACAAAAACATGATATTCCAGAAACACACTTTGCCGCTCCGATCAGCTGTTCATAACACTTCCTGCAACGTCAGCGCGAACTATCGCACGTCCGCCATGACCTGCCCGAAACCAGAAGTGACGTCATTTTCGCGGAAATGTAGTTTTTTACCATCAGGGTCTCATGGGCCTATACTGGTGTTTTTAAAGGTTATGTTTGACTTTATGACTTTCTGTGTCGTTTCTGGGATGCTTAAGACTCATATTGCACTGCTGGAAATAGTTTATTTTGATCCATATGCTGTTTTTTTGCAAATTTGCACTATAATATTTATTTTCGTTTTTCCTGCAGTGTATAAAAATTGGTGTATTTCAAAAATAAAACTATGAAGACACTCAAAATAAATTTCCTGTGGTGGGAAACTAGTTTGTGCAACATTTTGTATTTACAGTTTTGAGGGATAAGCCTCTTAAATTTCTCTAACTAGAAATATATGTTAAAAAAAACAAAAACGATTTTCAATTTTTTTGTAGTTTATTGCACTTTTTTGCAATTTATGTAATTACTATGCACTTAATGCAGACATATTATTAAAATCTAGGCTGTAATGGTTGTATTGATGTATAGCAACTTGAAATGCTCCCAAAAATGGCTCCACACCATGTAAAAATATAATATAAGCTCTGGCGGACTTGGTTCTATGGTAGGTCTTAAAGGGTTAAGAAACAATTTCAGTTTGTTGCTATGGGAATGCAAGTTACGTTATTACCGTACAAGAAAAAATATGCAAAAAAAATCTTGGAATACCGCTAACTTTTCCTGGCCTTTTTTATTTTTATGAGCTTAATTGAGATGCTCTTTCTGATTTCTTTCTGGAAATCGTGGATGACACGTTCTTTGAGCTGAAGAGGAGAGCAATCATTGGCTTGTTCAATAATAATATGATGCTACAGGGGTGTATTAGTGGGTAACTTAGGTTCCATTAATGCTGAATGATATATAGATGTTTGTCCTTTTCAGGGGCGGTCTTGAAGACTTTATCAAGGGGACGAGTGCTAAATACCATAAATATAATCCACTGAAAACATTTAATCCACTGTGGAATGAAAAATTTAACAAAGAAAGCTAAAATTTTATAACGAGTAACAACAGGAAGCACTGGGTTCATTGGTTTCTGCGGTTTTCAAACAGAGCTGTTTTGGAACAAGTGCATCAGATTTAAAATGTATGTATCATATATTTTTCAAATAAAACACACACAAAAAAGTGTTTTCAACACTTGATGTCTTTATCTGCTTTATTTATATTTTACTGAGTATCCCAACTATTTGGAAAAAGTTGTTGTACATAAATATTAAACTCACTCGTCTCTTTGTTAGGTACAGTTTGCCCTTGCTTTCAGAACCACCTTAATTTTTTATGGCATAGATTCAACAAGGTTGCTGGAAACATCCTTCAGACATTTTGGCACATATTGATGTGATAGCATCACACAGTTACTGCAGATTTGTTTGCTTAACATCCACGATGACAAACTCCTGTTCCACCAAATCCCAATGGTGCTCTGTTGAGATCTGGTGACTTCGGAGGCCATTGGAGTATCATGTACTATTTTTCATTTTCAAGAATCCAGTTTGAGATGACTTGAGCTTTGTGACATGTTGACACTGTGGTCATAAAAGACATGGTTAGCATAAATGTAGGGGTGGGTTTTTATAATCGATTCATCGATTAAAATCGATTCTGGCTTGGATAACGTAAAATCGATTCATTAAAATCCTGAATCGATTTTTTTAATATAAATTTATTTTGCCCGAAATGCCAGAATCTCTGGTGACATCTCACAAAATTTCAAGAACCACCAAACAGTTAAGACAGTAAATGAGAGCAGGTACACGGATTCTGCACATAGACTTAAACACACAGCGCGACCCGCGGATCAGAATCAGTGAGATGTCGCCTTTCTCACGGTCGGGGCTGAAAGCCGACAGCTCGCCGATTCTGATCTGTCGGCGGGTCCGCGCTTTGTGTTCACGCCCTTTATGAGCCGATTCTAAAGCTGTTAGTTTGATCTCTCTCCAAACAATATTGACCGAACCAGCAGCAAAAGAAGATCCAAACGCTTCACATAAACATCGTCATGAATTCACTCTGACTTTTACTGTTTTGCTTCCACCGCGATGCACAGCTCTCTCTCTCTCTCTCTCTCTGTACTTCAAGAACAGTTTCCCTTTCTTCATTATTCGCTTGCTTGTTACACAAGTCTACTGTTGTTTACAGCGCTGTCAGCCGCTGCTTTTTTCCCTTTTACATTCTTCCGAAAAGAAAACCTCATTTCTGCTGTTCAATACTGAATAAATTTAAACTTTTTAAAATTATTCAAAATGCAAAACGCTTAACCGTGTCTCTAATAAAACCACTGTAACGTCAGAGGTGATGTTCATATGTTGATTAATGGTTTTCTTTCGTTTTTGATGTACTGCAGAATATTTTTATAAAATCCCAGGCCAGGAAAACCACCTTCATGTTTTTCTGTGTTTTATCTTCAGCTACTTTGACACAAAAGCATCTGCTGTGATGCTCACACCTTTGATAAAGTCTTGCGAGTGTCAGCTTCCTTTTTATAGATACAAAAATATGTAAATGTACTGATCTGAATTATAATATTTCTGACTGTCAAAATTTCCCAGATTTAAATCGAATCGAATCGAATCGAATTAAATCGAATTAAATCGAATCGTGGATCGAATCGATTCGGGACCTTGTGAATCGGAATTGAATCGATTCTAGAAATCAGTGACGATACCCAGCCCTACATAAATGGTACTCAGGGATCCAGACTGTGCCCAGAAAATATCTCCCACACCACCACCGAGCTGAAGCATTGATAAAAAGCACAATGGATAACTGCTTTCATGCTGTTTACACCAAACTACTACTCTCTGAATATTGCAGGAGAAATCGATGCTCATTATACCAGGCAACATTTTTTCATCTGGTGGCACCTGGTGTGATTTTCTGCTGCTGTAGCCCATCTGCTTCAAGTTTTGACGTGTTGTGCACTGACAGATAATCGTCCACAAACTTTGGTTGTAATGACTGGTTATTTAAGATACCGTTTCCTTCCTATTGGCTCGAAGGAGAGAGCGAAACAGGCAGAGAAAACTTCTCTGAGGAAATAATCAGTTTCTGAAATATTCAGCTGGTGGCAATAACCATGCCACACCTTCTTCCACATTCTGATGCTCAGTTTGAACTTAAGCAGGTCCTCAAGACAATGTTTACATGGATAAATGCTTTGAGTTGCAGCCATGTGATTGGCTAATTAGAAATTGGGGTTAACGAGATCCGCTTTGATAAACAGGTGTTCCTAACAAAGTGCTGGTGACTTCATGTTCCTTTTTTTGCCTTCTAGTTTGGCAACAGGCTGGAACCCCTATAAAAGCTTAAAAATGGTTCTTGGGCAAACATAACCTCTGTACTCCTATAAAAGGTTATAAAAAGTGGAAGGTTTATGTTTGAAAGGTGATCCTTTGTATGTAAAGTTCAAAAGCCCCATTAAGAAACTCTACATGTGCCCCCAGAGGCAAGAGATTATCTCCACATTCTATAGCTCAGTGAGTTTTGATGCTGTTGTCACAATATATTCCATCAGGAATTTTAGTCAGTTCAGCTTCATTGACAGTTGTTGTGATAGCATAATTAGAGTTTGGTGACGTTCAAGCATCAGTTGCTGTTGCCTGCTGCGTCAAATTTCACGGATGCGTTTTTGTTACCCTGATAAATTTTTATCTTCACGTCAGAGGTAATGCTTTTACAGCGCCCGCGCCGACTTGCTCAGTCAACGTCTGTATATTATTTTTTCCTGTAACTTTTCCACGATTTTGAAATCGCAAATTAAAACTCGTACTGACATCAGCTGATTTAAGCAAACAGTGTCTTCGCCACTTTTAGATGCCAAAGTGTATTTGACAGGGATTAAAGTCATTCTATGGGGTGTTTTTAGAAACAGGCCAAAAGCTGAGTTAAAACTGATTATCTCATGCCACTGTGAAAGAAAGTGAGAGAGGAAGAGCCCAAAGTGACCCTGCACACACATTAAGGCTGTGAAATCTAAACTGGCAACTACCTCCAGGATAGTAAAGTCTCATGGGATATTACTTGTTGGCTCTTAACATCTCCTGGATTAATTCTGGGAGGGAGTTGGCAGGGATGTGTGGTTCTGGGCAGTGATTTTACTTAAAGAAACAGCAGAGGCCTGTGGAATTAGCTGACTTTGTCGAAAAGTCTTATATAAAATAACCTCTCGTCTTTTCTTCTCCGTTTTCTCCTGTTTTCCCTCTAATGGGTTCTAAGTGCTATAATGGCGATAACCATAAAACAAAAACGTAGGTACTTTTTACTGAAGGGTTTTGTCCAGGAAGGAAAATATTGAGCGAGTCTTATTGAGGGTCTTTCCTGGGGCAAAGTCAACATTTACCACACTGAAAAAAGACATACTGCATTGTTTCTAAAGCTATAAGTCAAAGGAGAAACATAGTTATTAATAATTTGATAAATCCATTTAAAAAAAGAAAAAGTACAGTGAATGAAATGTTGCATTGTAAGTTGATGGATGAAGCTTGGGTTATCCTGCGTGGCACTGTAGTTACACGAGGCTCCAGAGAGGAGCAGCAGGAAATGTTACACCAGGGAGCCATATGTCATTTTGTATGGATCATAACACAGAGACAAAAGTCATAAAATGAAAAGAGATGTAGAGTTATGTTGAGAACAAATTGTAAGACAAACCAATCAAATTTGTATGCTTCAAAAAGCTTCTGCGCACCATTGTCTCGAATAAAGCAAATTGAATTTTATACGAATCCTTCAGAGAGCAGCAGAAAGGAATTCTACAGGAGGGAGCCATAAGTCATGATATAAGTTTTATATGGATTACAGCACAGGGAGGCTAGTCACAAGATGAGAAGTATGGTAAAGGCTTGTTGCATATTTTTATCATGAAAAGATGGAATTTTTTTAGTTTTTATTATTTTATTTTTTTAGCTCTAAACATAACCGGTGCAGTAAAAAGTAAAAAAAAAAAACAGTTTATGACCACTCTTTGCTAAGGTATGCTTACACAGCAAATTCAAAAGTGTTAAATGTTTTGGTGTTAATAGTCTTCTTGCAAAAGTAGAGTTAATTTTACTCTAAGCAGAGTCACATTCTTTTAATGTAACTCTGAGGTGTAAAATGATAGTAGTTAAAATCGAGTGTTAAAAATGAGTGTTTCTCTGTCAAATCTGGAGGTGTTACAATGGAAACATTAACTCTTGACCTCTTAACTCTGAACTCCTACAGGGGCTATGACACCAACAGAGTAAATTCACAGACTCCGCCCCCAGCACGGCTCCAATCGAAGCTGAAGTGAAGCCGTTTCAGAACATTTTGCTCTACATATTTGAGTTGTTTGCCATGCTTGGTAAGTCATTTTTTCAAAGATTGTTTCAATTATTATTATGAGCTTTTACTTCTGTGGCTCTTTAGAGTTGAGACAAAGCTGTGTGAAAGGCATTAGCCATGTTGCTCGCTGATAGCATAATATTCTGTTTTAGCTAGCTGAAAGGTATTGTTTGCGGGCAAATACCACAGCCTTGAAAAAAGCTTGCATGTGAATTTTCAGTCAAACTTTTGGTCAAATACACCTAAAACAATGTCTAGAATGTGAAATGTTGGTATAATGGTGCTACTTGAAGCCTGAAAACGATCGCCCATAAAAATAAAAAAAACACGAGCAAACAGCAGTAGCTGACGTCCTGACTGGGTTCTACGTTAGCATAGATCCCTCCAGAGTTTTGTGCACACGGTTTAGGTAAAAATGAAAAAGGTTGAGGTTTTACATTTAGTTCAGTATTACCTGTTGCCTGTGTCCTTGTCTTTTGGGAAAATACTTTACACAAGTAATGGCTCAAAGAGGATTCCTTTTTTTTTTTTTTACTGTGCTGCAATTGTTTACTGGATTATTTGTGCCATTAATTAGTATCAACTA
This sequence comes from Maylandia zebra, assembly GCF_041146795.1. Lineage (NCBI taxonomy): Eukaryota > Metazoa > Chordata > Actinopteri > Cichliformes > Cichlidae > Maylandia > Maylandia zebra. Next base: position 43,345,971 of record NC_135173.1, on the reverse strand, counting down.
ATTTTTATTCAATCTCCACACAGGATATGCTTGTGAAGATGGAATATGGGGGAGAGCAGAAGTGCGCTGAAGTTCCACAAAGGGATGAATGAAGGACATGCATATTGTATTGAAGCAATAAGTGATGAGATGCTGTTATTTGCATTTACCAGCTCAGACCTTTTGATAAACAAAATTCTAATGAAAGTGAGAACATGTATACTGTTACGTCTTTCAGAAAATGTTTTGAAATTGTGGTGCACAGTTCAGAATAAATGTTTTTCAAAAACCATTGCGTCTTTTTAGTAAATGTTTATTTCCAAAAGAAATTTCTAGAAGTTCAGAACAGTAAAATTCCCGCTTTTTAGAGTGAATTAGAAGATAACTCTTACGTGGTTAAACTAAAATACTCTTTGAGAGTTAATATATAAACTCTTAACACCAAGTGTTAAATTATCAACTCCAGACAGATTTGGTGTTTAACACTAAATCAGAGTTAACGTACCAACTCTCCAAAAAGAGTTAAATTAACACTCTCTGGTGTGGACCCATATAGACACTTTAATAGTGTTGAAATCAAATCCGACAGTGTTAATTTGGACATGCTGGATTTGCTGTGTATGCACAATCTTTTTAAGGTACTTGGCAGGTAGGCTGTTCCCGACATCTTAGAGGACTTGTCACAGTTCGTCTGTGGATTTAGGCTGTCGCTCAGTTGCTTCCATCTCCTCATGTAAGCCCAGACAGACTCAGTGATGTTGAGATCAGGGCTCTGTGGGGGCCACACCATCTGTTCCAGGACTTCTTGTTCTTCCTGCTGCTGAAAAATATTTTTTTATGACTTAGGCTGTATGATTGGGGTTGTTTTTCTGGTGTTGCAGAATGGGTGGGACCAAGTAAACATGTAAATGTGCGCCAGTGCTACTCTAATGGGAAAGTAGTAAATTATGATATAAATGATTAACCATACTATAACACTTAAGCTGCATTGCTTTTGCTTTGCTTTCATCGACGTACATTTTGGGTCACGATGTTCAGATAAATGCAAATCTTAACCTTCCTTTAGCTTTGTTTTAACCTCTGCCAGTTTCTAGGAAAACTTTTGAGTTTTTAAACTTAGTTTTTTTGTGTGTTATTTCCCCCTTGTGTTTTCTGCCTGTCACATTGCACCATGGCACAATATACAAATATTTTTACGAGGAAAATTATTCAAAAATATCACAAATGACAAGTTTGAATTCAGTTTGTGCTCTGTTTACTTTACCTTCGCTCACTGAATGGTTAGTTTTGGGTGCTAAAACTTCTTGGTTAGGTTTAGGAAAAGGTGCACATTGAACAGTCACTCTTAAAGTACAGATATCCAGGAATACCTTGTGTATGTCCCTGCAGCAACTATGACAGATTGGCAGTATCTGATGCTCTAGAATAGGCTGACATTTTGTAAGAAAAACAACTGAATATTCACTTGCAATGATTTTTCCAGAATAGAAGGTCCTAAGATTTTGTACCACATGCAAGTCATAGGGTTCACAGGGACATCCAAAGTGCAGGACTGAATAATCATCAGAGTCAAATCTTCAAATTCTGAAGTCTTGTGGTCCTGGATATGAATCCATCTGCTGGCCGGTGTCTTTCTGTGTGAGATTTTAAAGTTCTTTCTCTGCCTGTGTGGGCTCTCTTTAGGTCTCTGGATTCCTCCCACGGTCCAAAGAAATGCTTCACAAGGTCAACTGGTGATTCTAAATTGGCCGTAGGTGTGAATGTGTCTCCGTGATAGCCCTGTGACTGGCTGGTGACTTGTTCAGGGTGTACCCCACTTTTTGCTCTAAGACAGGCCCAAGCCTAGAAGAAAATAGATGGCTCCTTTGCTTATGATAGTTTAAAAAATGTATTATGGTTGCATAATAAAGTATGTAGCATTCTATCCAAAACTATAGTTACATGTTTCAATGGTAGAGCAAAGCTCCCAAATCTAAAAAAAGTGCATGTGTAAACCTAATTATAAAAAAACACATCTACTCTTTAACTGTTAAAAAATTGTGTGGTCCAAACAATGTTTCTATGCATTACAGGCAAATTATTGTTTACCATTTTACCCAACATTTCCACACATTATATTTATTGCTTATTTAGGCTGTTTTGATGGCCATCTCCTGATCATAGACACTTTAATGTTCTCTTTATCGAAATTCTTGTTTTTCCTTGTTTTCTTCACATCTTACATGCTAACAAATAATTCACTTATTTCTATCAAAGTATATGCCTACTGTAACCTAAATCCCTTGGCTTTTTTTGAACTTTTTCCCCTCCTCCTCCTCATCATAACACTCCTCTGTAGAACTATCCTCACTTGCCGGCTCCATCGCAGTGCTGCCTGAAAATGATTTCCTCCTTTTCATCACTGGAGTCTGTGTCTGAAGAGCATGGGGGGATTACTCTCATCCTTTCTTTTGTCGAATAATGTGCTAACAGTGATGGCCTGCAGGAAAATATATGGCGCTGTCATCGTTTGCACAGAGTACCTGAGCATGCTGTTAACATGTCTTTTTATTGCTGAATAACACGTGCTGACCAAGAAGAAAAAAATTTTTCAAACCTGAGTTTCATGAATTTAATTGCATTGCTTTAACCTTTATGGCTGGACTCAAACACAGGAGCTTATTGCTGTGAGGCGGCAGTGTACCACCCCAGTTTATGTCTCCTGGTTTTGCACTCTAGGTGACCTGAGCTCTCATATTCTGTCATAGAAACGTATAAAACTTGTCCCCAAACTTATTAAAAACAACAATTCAGGGTTTAATGTAATGCTTGTATATTTTCTTAGTTATGAATTGAAGATATGTGTTACATAGACTGTAAGGTAAATATTAATCAGAACATAGATTAAATTATAACCTGTGGAAAACCAACTTTGACAGTTTTGACACCATCTATTAGGCCAGTGGTTCCTAAACTGTTTTTGCTAGGCCCCCCTTTGTTTTACAAGAAAAATGTTCGCGCCCCCCCACCGCAGAATGGCAGATAGAGACAAAATACTGTTAATCTGACTATCTTCAGGTTTTACATGCTTATATATACACACGCAGTTACTGTCCCTCCATTTACAAAGGCAGAGGCATCACGGGATACTGTTTGTCCGTGATTTGAACCGGGGGAATAAATTGTGGCAGGATCAGCCTGATATTATTTGTATCCCACTGTAACTTTGCTGTATAAAGAGCTAACATCTCCAAAATGTCAGGAGTAGTTAGTCATTACAACAAGTGTTTGTGAACTAAAAATCAACAATGTGGGATACTGTTTAAACAGCCCAGCGGTGCTCCCGACAAAGGGAAAAGCAATTCTGCAGGGGAGACCTACCTCGGCACTTGTGCAGGTGAAACCAAAGGGAAGATATTCTTCACCATATTTTCTAGTCTTTGGCTTAGAATGAAGTTGGTTTGGAAACATATTCAGCGATGCTTCATCTCCTGCTTTGCGTTTGTGTGGGCGCCCGGGCTAGCAGTGTTCAAGCGTTTTGTTTTGTTTTTCCCCCTTTTCATCCCGCGCCCCCCCTGCCATGGGCCCCACACTTTGGGAAGGTCTGTATTAGGCAATGAATGACTTTTCATTTAAGGGGTTTTAGTAACATCATATTTAGGTTGTTCTTGTCATGTGGCGCATGCTGTATAAGATTTTGACACATTTATAGTAACTATAGCTGCTGCTTAAGAAAAGAAAGTTATAACAGCATCAGGCTAAGGATGCTGTAATTGAAATTGATATTGACTTTTTTTCCCCTTTAGTTAGCTAAAGGCATTAGCTAATATCATTAGCTGTGCATGCTAAGTGATTGACGAGAATTGGCTTTGCTGTTGCATGGTGACTTTACAGTACAGTGACTTTCCATCACATTTCTCTGTGCTGAGAATTAAAGCTACAGGAATATTGGTGACTCTTGTTTTTCCAGACTTGTGTCCACTGTAATTGCTCATTTAGTTGCATTTTCTCATTAGAACTTGTACAGTAATGACAGAGAATTGTGTTGTTCTCCTGACGTGATGCTCAGTCTTGCCTGACCCTATCCTGCAACAACAGCAGAAATAGCAGAAAAAGTGTTTTTCTTAAGCAATATATTTTGGGAATTAGGAATAGGATTTGACAAAACAGTTTTTTAACGTTACATTGTAGGTGCTAAGTTTTATAAATAATTTAGCTTAATTATTTGCAGATGGTAAGTGGTAAACTATATTTTAGAATCTACTAATTACAACTAACACATTACTTAATATTACATATAAGTAATTTAATTATTGTAGAAGATCATTATGGAACTGTTAAAAAATGAATTTTGGATAATGTGTTGTTTTCATTACGCAATAAAGAAGAAATGAAAAACCGAGGGCCCGCTGTTAAACAGATTGAACGGGTCATTGCCCACATTTTAAATTTGACCTCACAGTTGGCTAGAATAAAATAAAAAAACAAATTTTAATGAATTAATTATTGTAATAGTAAAACAGTCAAAGTTTACTATCTTGCCCACGTCTGCCTCCACTTCTGCAGCCGCTCTCTCATCCACCGTGCACACTGCTCTGCCAGATGTTTAATTTATGCCACTGCGGTTGTGTCTGTTTGCAGAGGCATTTGCCTATTTCTCTCATGTAGTCCTCCAAAATCCCACCTATATGGTGCTCAGTGTGAATGATGCTGTGCGTTGGCCGAATGCTGATTTGTTTACAAGTGGGCTGGAATGGGGAGGGGAGCGACAGCAGAGTTCATCACAAACACAAAAAATGATCAAAGATCAGAAAATGTAATACGAAAAGTACAGACGATAGCTGCAGTGGACACTGCCTATTGTTTTCAACACTTAATTTCAGTTAGTTCTTTGCACGTTATGAATTTTGCTCTTCTTTTTGCTGATGCTGATGGAACAATAAGCCCACACACTGATCGTCCCATATATTTTTGACACTTCACCTGCAGTCTCACCACTGCTGAACCCCATCAGTCTGATGCCCTTCTCAGCTTTGTTCCTCAGGCCCTAAACACTTCCAATGAGTTTTAGACCATCAAATAAGTTTTAACATTAAAGGTGAAGATAACACAAACAAATACAAGATGCAGTTTCTAAATGATGATTTCATTCATTAAGGAGAAAAAGCCATTTAAACCCACCTGGCCCTGTCTGAAAAGGTAATTACCCCCTAACCTGAATATTTGGTTGCGCTACCCTTGGTGATAAGAAATGCAATCAAGCTTTTTGCAGTAATTGGCAATGAGTCTTTCACATCGCTGTGGAGGAATTTGCACAATTGTTGTAATTCAGCCACATTGGGGATGGGGGGAGGGGGGTGTTTGAGTATGAGCAGCGTGTTTAAGCTCATGCTAACGCATCTCAATCTGATTTAAATCTGGACTTTGATTAAGTCACTGGAAAGCCTCCATTCTGTTTTTTTTTTGTTTGTTTGCTTGTTTGTTTGTTTGTTTATGTCTTGGATCACTGTTCTGCTGCATAAGCCAAGTGCACTTGAGCTTCAGGACACAAACTGGTGACATTCTCCTTCAGGATTTTCTGGTGGAGAGCAGAATTCATGGTTCCATCAACGGTGGCAAGTTGTCCAGGTCCTTAAATAACAAAGCAAATCCAGGCCATCACACTACCGCCACCATGTTTGACTGCTGCTGTGATGTTCTTTGTATGAAATGCTGTGTTAGTTTTTCACCAGATGTAATAATGCAACAAGCGTGGCAGTAATCAGGCCTGGGTGTGGTTAATCACAGTTAAATCATGATTTAATTACTTTTTGATATAGGGCCAGGTATTTTCACTCAAATACATGACATCTTAATTTAAAACTTGTGTTACTCGGGTTATCTTTGTGCGATATGAAAATTTGCTTGGTAATCTGAAATCAGTGTGACAAATATGCAAAAGAAAAAGAAATCAGTAAGAGAGGAAAGGCAGCTCTCACTTATGTCATAGCATATATCAAAATGTAAACAACACGCATTGCTAGGCAACCAGGCATGCTGCAAATGTTGAGCGCAGCATTTTACATTGATGTGTATTGGACGGAATCGGCCATATTTTTTTATCCCATGTACCCCAAGAATAAAACAACTTAAGGAAAAGTCGATGGGGTTTTAATTTTAACAAAGTCACATGATTTTTAAAAAAGTCTTTTTTGGCAGTTCTAAAAATTGAGGCTCCAGAAAACATGTCATAAAGGGATTTTACTCCTCTGTGATTAACTCCACTCTTGCAGCATTGTCGTCTCCTTTTCCAGAATTCCACAGAAAATTCGTTGAAGAAAAAAATGGATGTAAAATTTCTCTCTTTTCCCACAGGTTTCTCTTTACTAATAGGATGAAACACAGCAAAGATGAAAGGGAGAATAATCGATATATGACAGCGTAATGATGAAATGCTTCCCTGCTTCCCCTCTTCACTCTTAGTGTTTGGAGGATTGGGATTACACCATGCCTAACCAAAGCATGAAGATCTGTGCTGATTCACCTCAACACACATAATCACACACAGACGCGTGTGCACAGAATCATTAAAGATTTTGTGACACATTGTAGCTGTGCACTGTAAACACACACACACACACAGGCACACACAGCCTCATCTCCTTGGGCAAACAACTTCACAGCCATCCAACTAGGAAAAGATCGCACTCTGCGGGAGGTCTAGAGACAATTAGCATAACTAACAGAACACTCGGCACACACACAGTAAATCAGAAGGAAATGGGAATGAACCTACCCACTCGGAGCATTGAAAGAATTTTAACAGCATTTTTGGCACCTCCTGCAAGACAGATTGACAGCGAGAGATCACATATTTATCTCACTTCATCAGCTTTGGTCCCATAAGACAATGGAGGTACAGTACGTGCTTTCCTCTCTTGCAAGTCTGTCACCTGGGTTTCATCCCCCCCACTGAGATGTCCTCACACTGCATCACTTGCCAGAAGAGTAGTGCAATAAGTTGTCAGAGAAAGCCAATAACCGTTTTTTCTTTTCTTGTATTCTTGAAGATGGTTATATCATTTTTGCCAGTTTTTGTGTGTGTCAATGCGGCAAATATGGAGGTAGAGGAAGAGGGGGTATTACGTGCCTAGGTCAGAAAAGTAAGCAATTCCCTGTGTTATTTTTCTTCTTCTTCTACTTCTATTAGTGTGGAAACAGTGCGGACGTGTGGCAACGTCAAAAGATTTTTCTTCTTAAGTCCCAACGCAGTTCATCTTTCGAAGTCTCCTTTCTTCTTGTCTGTCTGCTGCCTGTTTTCATGCTCATTATTGGCTGCTTCACCTGAGTGTCAGTCTGCGGTGAAGAGCTGATCCTCATTATTTAATTTACCGCCCAGTTCATTAAATGTTAAGAGACAGAAAAATAACCACTGGAAAAGTTTAGCCTCAGCACAAAAAACACAAAATACAAAAAAAGAAAGAAAGAAAGAGGAAGTGGAGGCAAATTTTAATTTCCAACTTGATAGACACTACAGAATTGAAACCTAAGGGCAAACTATTCCACACCTTTAGGAATGTGATTCCCAAACCGGGACTCAATTCCCTTACCAATTTTCAGCAACACTGCCTCAAGAGAGGTAAACATTACTGAGAGCCCTATCCAATAAAAAAAATGTATTAGCAATAGGACTTCCATCTTCCCAAACCTATATCTGTATAAGTGCTAATAGTTTGATCCAGTAAGCAAAGGGGAGCTCAGAACACTTCAACCATAGTGATGAATAGATTTAAATAGTCTGGCACTTTTCAGACTTAATAATTGGGTACTATTTGCTTCAGATTATCAGAAATGTGCACTAGTGCGTGTAACTTCTGATAGCCAGATAATACTGGTTCTTCAGTATTACTTTGTGCGGGAACAAAGTATAAGGTCATAAACAGTTTTATATAGTACCAAGGTTTGGATTTCAGTAGCTGCATCTATGTGTATCTGTGTTTCACTTGGCTGGCTGATACATTGGCCAGAAGAATGAGACACAGATATTGATCGATTTGTGGGCTTCGGGCCAGACCTGGGCTCAGAATTGTGAGCAGCCTTAAAAACTGTTATTGGTCAATTTCTTGTTAACGTTAAATGTGCTGATGGCCAATTGGTAGGCCCTATTAGGTCAGAAAATTGCAGTCTGTGCAACAGTGGAGCAGATGCCATCATGAAATGAGAAAAATCTGTTTTTGAGCAGAACTGTGTGTGTGTGTGTGTGTGTGTGTGTGTGTGCGTGCGTGCGTGCGTGCGTGCGTGCGTGCGTGCGTGCGTGCGTGCGTGCGTGCGTGCGTAATAGCAACTCTGACATACACATGTCTGCTTCCCAATTTCGGTGTAGCCTTCCAAAGAATGAATCTGATTTGCAATAATCAGATATGTTGATAAGCACATATGGCCCTTATTTATTTTATCCCCCCATGTATTCTCTTCCTCTCGTCCTCCTCATCCATCCTGTGCTCAACCCTCCTTTCCCTGCTTACTAGATTTCCCCACCACCTCCACCTTCACATCTTACTCTGAGTCCTCTTATCCTCTGTGGCCTTTTCCCGCTTCATTGATGTTTTCTCTTTTCCTCACATGAAATAACATGCGCAAATTAAAGTGAAAGATTAAAAAGCAAGATTTGTGATTTTCCTCAATGCACTGGAATATTTAAGACTGTTAGGAGTGCAACTGTAACATTTCAAGGAAAAAATAATTAAAAGACACCCCCCCCAAAAAAAAAAAAAAAGAAAAAAAAAAAACAGGGGTGAAGACATTAAATGAAGTTCAGCATTTTGGTAAATAACTCTTAATTTTAATCTTTTTCTTGTGTGTCTATTTTATATAAGAAGCTCCAGCAAGCAGTTAATTAAGGTAGGATCAGGACTGGAAACAGGAAAAATGGCACATCTTGAAGCCAGTTACTAGTGAGCCCCTTGCTGCCTTATTTGAAACAAATAACCCACGTTGCATGGGTTATATGTACAGCCTTCATCACTGTCAGGTTGTTAAACCACCAGGACCCACCAGGAATACAACTTTAGTGTGCTAAAGGTTGCCTATTTCAGACAAAGACAGGCTAACCTTCTACCCCAGCCTGGGCTCACGGCAGTTCCTGATATAGTAACAAGCTTTAATCTGTTTATTTGTGTTGCTGGATGGGAATTTTCTAACATTGTTTTGGTCCACATTATTTAATTTTTTTGAACTCCAACATTCATCAGTTCCTTTCATATGTACCGATCAAAGGGAAGAGAAAAAAAAGTAATCATGTAAGTCAGGATGGCTATCACACCAGAGACCCACGTTTGAGTTGGACACATTATTCTTTGTAATATGTTATTATTTACAAATATGTTACTTGGTTAGGTGTATAATTGTACAAGGTTAGGCATTCAAACTGAAATAAAAAATATGGTTTGGGTTCAAATGCAACAATTGGCTTTAAAACTTTTTCTGGTTGCCATGGCAATACCCGCCCTACTATCAGCATAAATGGTACGTACATAAAATATTTGCATTAATCACAGTTGCTTTCATTAAAAATCACTGATTTTTTGTGACAATATCATGAGCTTCCATGCGACTGGGTTGTTCACCCTGAAGTCAGTCTTAATGCTAAGCAGAGACGACTGCCTGCTGACTACATCTTCAACTTTTTTTTAACATGATTCACAAGGATAATGCCAGTTCTGTCATTTAGCTCTGTGAATTAAAAGTTAATAATAATTTACACCAGGTAAATACTAAACCACTGCATTAGCTTCAATGAAGAGATAAATAAAGAGTTATTGTCAATGCACTGACACCTTAATATTCGACCTGTTTATTTAATATATGCCATCTTTGGTACTATAATATTAGGAAAATATCATATAGACATTATAAAATTATCACAGATGTTTGCTGGGTTGAGTCCTTGTCTTACAGGATCTGTACATCTTGCTTTAGTACTGTAATCCATGCTCAGACCATTTACCCACGTTTTCACTTTGTCCATCATGCATCCACCAGGCCGCCTCCATGAATTCATTACCTTTACCAATTTACTCAATTTAGAATTTAATTACCAAAGGTAACCAGACCAACTAACATACATTCTCACCAGAATCAAAGAGGAATAGCCAATCCACCACCTGCTCTGTATGGCTGCAATGGCTCCATTGACAGACAAAGTGAAGAAGACAGAACTTGTTTCATTGATATTGCAATTTCCTTCCTGTGTGCCTTCAGTAAAAATAGACCAAGTTATCTCTTTCTGAGGCCTCTGACTCATCTGGATGCTGTGCTAGCATTTGTCAACAAACAGATTTGAGGGCTTTGGAAAATTGGTTGATCAGATTAGCCTACATATCTGATCAGAGGCCATAATGTGCATTTCTATTGCTTTAATCTATGCTTAGCGTGTGCCTGCACCCTATCCAAGGCCGTAACAGTGATTTAATGATGCCTCTTATTTAGTCGTCTTGTCCCCATTTTTCACAAGAGTGATACACAGTGCTGCACTGAGCATGCCCAGGGCCAGATCTGGGCACAGTGCTTCAGTAATAGAGGATAAATCAATTCCTAAAATGTCCATACAGAGGGAGAAGAAAAGTATCCAAAGCTGAAGGATTCAGAGACGTGAAATCCCCTTTGTTTCACTGTGGGTATGAAGCTGAGTATCTGAGCCCTATGTGGGCTCTTGGTACCAGTCTTGGATCTCTTTGGTGGCAGCATTTTCTAGCAGGTAATCAGGAATCTTTCGGTCAGTTAGTGTAATCTCCATAAATACAGTAAAGGCGCACTCCTCATTTTCCAAAGATGTGGAAGGACACGTGGCACTTCTATTTAAGGTAACGGATGAGGTAAATATCTGGAGTGACATGGTCCGCTCAAGTCTTAACACCGAGGGCCTGAGGTGCGATTTCTATCTGCACTTTAATTTTCTTTAGCTTCTCGCCCTGTTTTAGTCCCCTGTGGTTTTCTTTGCTTGATGGTTTCCAGGGAGATTCAGTGACCGATGTTGACTTTTGCTTTAAATAATTCCATATAAAATAGGTGTATCATCATCCTTTTATAATCTTTGTGGAAACCTTTGTGTTTTCTCGAATGTAACATTTTGCCAAGCCAAGATTCGACTGACAACTTGGCATCTGTCTAATTGCTTGTGTCATGAATGTTTTTGGGAAAAGAAGCATCCTCCGGAGCCAGAAAATGTTGAGAAATCCTAAAATACATTTAGACTCAGTACTCAGCACAGTACGCAATACAATTGTTAGCCTGGCAGGAAGATGTTGTACACTAGGCGTGTATTGTGTAGGATCAGGATTTCCATGTAGTGACTGCCTGTCCTACACGGTTATCTGCAACAGCAGATGTGTAGCCTTTGTTTAAACAACCGTTTGTCAGTTTGCTTAAACAATCTGTTCAAAAAGACAGACGTCAGTGAAAAAGAAAGATATCAGTGAAACATGCAGTATAGATCACATTGCAGAGGTTGTTTAAAGTGGAAGGACTGTTATAAGTCATCAACTGTGGTTGCAGTGATTGTTTTCAGTATTGATTAGGTATATTTTTAGAATCTCCTCCCCTCAAAGGTGTCTTATTGCAACCTGCAGTTATAAGGTTGAGCAAACTCTAGAGAGTACAGCACTGGTCAAAACTTCAAACGCACTCGCATATTGCGTCCAAACTTTTTTCTAGTTCTGGATCTTAAATAAAAAGAACTAAAATGGAAAGGTATGGTTAAGAATTGTCTCAGAGGATAGTTAAAGTGAAAAGTCAGGTGCATTTGAGGAAGTAATGCTGTCAAGAGCTTGTGCCTTTTACGCAGTTTATGATTCTGACCTCTTCTTATTCATGTTGAAGGACAGGCAGTCAATGAATGAAACAGTCATGCAACAATGGCTGAAGCTTGTTGAATGCAACCACTGAAAAAAGGATTAATTAGAAAGCTGACTGGGTACAGTTTGTTCTTTAGCCTCTTGCCACACTAGCACACAGCTTATGATGTCCCGCCCCCTGGTTACTGTTACAAGGCTGTGGCAGGAAGTAGCGCCCTGCTTCGAAGATGGCATACCTTGTCCAGCAGCTCATTATGAAGGTTCATTTGTAGATGATTTCTTTCCTTTAGCTCTATTTGGCAAAAGAAGGCGCAAACAACAGTTGCTTCGACATCTGTGTGCCGTACAAATTAAAGAAAGCTGTGCTAAGCAACAGAGCATTGCTTATGATCTAAAGCAGATGCTGCATGCCATCAAGGCAAACCCTTCTAGAGACAGGTATGTTGCCTCTATAAGGTAAAATAAAAGGTAGTGAAGCATAAAAAACAGGACCAAGTGAAGGAGCTGAAGCTACAAGTAAAGATGTGAGAAGGTAAAAAAACCCCAAAACAAAATATGCATCACCTTTTCTGAAGAATCGTGGCACTGAAAAACTGCATTTTGATTACTTGAAGGTTTTTCATTAAACACTTCAAAACCCGTTTGCTGTTTCCTCGCTCTTCTAAAGTGTGTTCTTGGATAACATGATGTAAACTTTTATCTTGAGATTCTTATGTTGGATTTCCTCCAGCCTATAAAACAAAATACCACCACGTCCATCATGACGCCGTACAGGCCGTACAGACGCTCTTTCATATGTAGATATGATTAAATTATGCCATGGGTAACTCACTGGATTGCATTTACATTTAGAAATGTTTTTGTGCTCCATCCCCCCCCCGAACCCACTTAAGGCGGGTACTACAATCACAGGATTGTGATGACCTAACATTTCCTGGCCAGTTTTCTACCAGCGCAGCACTGCATGCTTACAAAGTCTTGTCTGCTCATCAAAGCTAAGAAATGGCACCATGCTGCTTTTAAATTTATGGCTCACTTTGCTATATTAAACACTCTCATAGTTTTGTAATGGGTCTGGCTGGTTAATTAAGTGGGTCAGAAAGGAGATCAAAGAACTATGGTAGACAGTCAGTATTTTGGGCCACATCAGCTGTGTAGAGTCAGAATACCATTTTTGTAGGTGGGTCACTTCATTGATCTTTTCTTTTTGAGAAAATCAGAATGCTTTTTAGTTTAGAAGCAATTAACTCATCCTCAAATTGATTGTTTTGAATTAAAATTTGATGAATGGGATTTAATTGTGAAATTAACAGATTCACAGGCAAAAAGCTTTACTTTGTGGATTCAGAGCAATAGTCATTACATCACAGTTTCTATTTGTTTAAACTGTTTTTGCTGAAATTTGCCTATGAATGAATCGACAGGGCGACTGACTGTTTTAAGTTAGCTTGTTTAAAGAATACAGTGGATCTAATCGTGAGAAAAAAAGATTAGAGAGGTAGCCATCAATCACGAGCCCCCGTTTTTCCTGCTGTCAAACTTCCTCTGCACCAACACCACCCCCGACCGCAATTTTATAGGGGAAAAAAGGAACACTTTATCTTTCCAGCTGTCAGAGGAATGATCGGCTAGCTGATTATGATGTTAGTGAGGCAGTATGCAACACTAACATCATGCAGTAAGAGGTAAGTTTAACTGTTAAACATTTACGGCTGAATAACCTGCCGCACTCCCTGCAGTGCTTCCAGCATCCAAAACATGCAGGATGAGGTGTGTACATGAATATTAGCATCACAAATTGACACTGTATTTCCATTTGCCTGAAGTTTTTCTTTCATAATGATTTTTTTTTTCAGCTTTATTTTCCTGATTTGATAGTGCGCTGAAGAATAATAGTGGTAGAAATAAAAGGGAGGACTGAGGGCTTATCTAGCTCTGCAGGTGAGGTATTACAGGCTTCTCAATGGGAATCAGACTTATGGTGTGAAGTATAAGCTCCTGCACTGCGCACAGAATTCTGTACATAATCCCAATGCACTTTCCCATAACTGGGAGCAGGGACAAAAATGAAGGGCACACAGTTCTGTTGGTAGTATGACGCTGACAAGCAGACACTGAGAGGGGGCATAAGTGCTTGTCGAGCTTTGTGCGGCTGTGATGCTACTGTGGCGCAGCATAGCCAGGGAGCTTCAAATTTTCAGTTGAATGTAAAGGATGTTTTTTCCCCTTTTCTTCCTCATACAAAAGGAAACACATACAATGATGGGTTGATGATGTTATTAAAGGACAAAGGGCTTTGCAAGCCTAATTTTGCTTTACGAAGATATTAGTTTAATGCGGCTTAAACTACTAAATATAATGTAATCATCAAACAAGCTTATTATGTATTATTAGTGATATAATACTTTTGGATGGGTCATCCTTCAAAGCTATGTATGAAAGGAAAATTAATGTATTTTCATCTAATTTTCATTATGTATACTGATCTATTTTGGTGCACCGCAGTGTTGTTTGGCTTGGCTAATCAAAAATCAGTCCCAAACTTGTGTTATGTACTCATCTATTTTCATGCACATTGTGATAAAATGAGGCAGTGTATCTGGACCACTGAATATTCAGTGAGTCTTTGTAGACTAATTATAATGTGTGTCTTCATAAACTTGGGGACTACATGCGGTGACTGAATAAGGCAGAGCAGAAAATAAATTGATTTCTTGCTTTGATGCAGCTGTGTTGTGTGCACAAGTGTCTGATGAGGGGCTGCGTGAAATAAGAGAATCTTATTCTATATTTCTTTTGTATGGTAATGTAGGTACAATGCATCGCATTGTGTCGAGTCCTTGCCTCAGCACAAAGATTGCTGAGAATCTATTCTGGGCTGTGATCGAATTAATGGAACACTTTATTGGTGCAGGTCATGTTCGTGGTGTTGCAGAATTGTAATGAAGAAGAATGTTGTGGGATGTGGGAAGAGGAGGAACATTAAAATGCCCCCCCGGCAGGTTCTGAATGGGAAATGAGTCCATCATCGGACAAGGTCACACAAAAAAAAAAGTGATGATCAATGGGTGTTTGGGTGTGTTTGCGCAAAGGGTTGCTCATTATGAGAAGCATATGGATACAAATATCAAAACATCAAGATTTATCCAGTACAAATCAAAATGTCCACTAATATAAACAAATGTGCTTAGTAGCTATTTAAGCATCCAGTAATTTTGCCTGGATTGATGCACACAATTACATCAAGTCTAAAATGATAGCCACCAAGAATGTCTTCTTTATAGGAAAAAGAAAACGTTTTTTCCCTATATTTTCACGTTTCTCCCAAACATAAGTTTCATTTCTGCTCACACAGAAAGATGGTCTGATGGATAAAAATACACTTGGGGAACTGCTTGTGTATGTCAACCGATGTTAATGATCATACATTTGTACTTAAATTGAAACAAAAAACTTTAAAAGTGCTGTAATTTAACATAAGCATATCATTTGGCACATTAATATTGGGACATTGGTGTAAGTAATGCAAACAAATGAGACCATTAGATCTCAGTGAGTATTTGATTTGCATTTTAAAAAGTGACTAAAATTCAACGAAGAAGACGGTTTTGTCTCAAAGATCATAAGAAGGAACAAATACTTAAAAAACAAGTGTCAGCAAACAATAAAGTGATAAAATCAGTAGTAAATGAGACAACGTGTAAGGTATTTAAATCCCTAATGGAGATGGGACCCTGCATCAGCACCATAGCACTCGTGCAAGCCAACAACCCACAGTATGAACTTTTCTCTACCTTTTGTTGGTACTTTTATATCAGAGAACTAGAGACAGTCAACTTCATCCAGGCATCTTACTGAGCCCCGGGGCTGCAAAAAGAAGCCACACTGTTTGTGACAAGGCCTTAGGGAAAACTGTTTGAAAACTAGGGTCAAAGAACTATTCATGCAGCTGCTCCTCATTCAGTGACGACATGACCTTGGATGTCTTGCCTCAGCTTTTAGAGAAGCAGTCCACAATCTGCATTGCATCAAGTTTCCCACCGGCCATCTCTCTGAAGAAGATACATATTACACGTATCGTAAACAGCCCAATGACCAATAAACAGAGTAAATAACACCTGAAACAGGGGGATCGGGCCACTTTCAACCAATCTTTAACATACTTTAAACTCTTTGTGAACTTCCAAGACTACATCTATGACTCTAGACAGAGTTAAGTCAAAGTAAAAATAAATTTCACTTGGCCAGTCATGCCACTGTCATTACTGCACAAAGTAAAGAACGTTACAAATTTGAGTCTGAAACAAAACGTAATCAATTCATGGGTTTTTTCATTATTAAAAAAACCCCTAACTTACTAACCAATAAAAAACCAGTAGCAAGTTGTCTGTACAATACAGAACAATAGCTGAAGCTGGAGTTGGGCTTCCCAGCAGACTGTGGTTGCTGAGTCAGGTCAGTCTGTATTGCCAGAGGGCATCCCATCAGAATATGGAGGATGTTCCTGCGTTAATATTACTGTTACTGTTCACCACTTTTTCTTAAAGAACGTCTTGTCACACTTCCTGTCACAGTGCGCAAAGGTTTGAGTCATGATGACCTCATAGAAATATATATGTGTTTTTCCCAGTTTTGTGCCATATGGAGCAATAACAGTGTTCTTGGCTGTGTGTTGTATTGAGCATGGTATATGACATAACTATGTAACAATGGCAACAACAAATCCAAAGCGAATATTAAATTAAACCTGTAAAGTCAGGTAGCTGTTAGGTGATTATCAGAAATGTATCCTATTCTTGGACATCATATTAGGGTTTGTAGAGCCTGCTTGCTTCAAGCTACAGTTTCTGTAGAAACTTGTCAACTAATGCTTCTGCCTACTAATCACTTCTATCATAGGTCACTGCTGTCGCCAGCTGGGAAATAAATAAACAGCATTTGGCCACTAATTTTCCTCATTAAGTGTTAAAGATTACATCCTAACCTTTTAGTGTACGACGACAACAACAAGAGCTGACCCTGCATGTTCAAATCAATGTGTTTGAAATACACGCGCACGCTAACACATAATCAAGCATCCAGTTGCTGAACGATCACTGCAGCACTTGTCCCAGCTGATAGTAATTGAAATAGTTTGTAAATACCATCTGTGTCCAGGTGCGAAACCCTCGCCTTTACAGGTGTGTGTGTGTGTTGCAGGGAAATGACCAGCATGCTGCTAACAGACAGCAGATTAATGCCAAGGAGCTGCTCAGTGACCCATGAAAAAATATGACAGTGTCATAACAGCCATCTGCTCTGCCTCTATTGGTTCTATGAATAAATATCCTGACTAAGCAGAAGGGAAAGCCAGTGGGGCATACAGAGCAGTTTCATGTCAACATGTCAAAAAACACTCACTTAACTTTTTTCTTCCCAATGTCCTTTACCTCTGTGTCTCTCCCATCTCTCTCTCTCCCTCTCTCTCTCTCTCTCTCTGTCTCACACACACACACACACACACACACACACACACACACACACACACACACACACACACACACACACACACAATTATTAAATTTAAAAAAATTACAATGTCAAAAATTCATGAAAATGAATAATTACTTATTAATTATCACTACTATCTCTTATTTAATGGATTATCCACATGGAATTCAGAGGCTCATTTTCAATAACCTCCACTTCTGTGTTCAAATGACACCCTATGTTACCTAAATCAACTTCAATATGTTAAATGGTTAATTGCTCATTAGAAAAACTCTTTTAGCTATGTCAGTGCAGTCGAAAACTGTTGCGCTCATTAAAGAAGCAGTAAATTTGGCTTTGTTGTGTGGAGCATCAGCCCTTGTGGGTTTGATTATACACTCAAAATGGTAACAAAAAGAACTTTCTTCTGAAACTCATTAGATTATTATTGGTTTTAGAAATGAAGGCTGTTATGTATAGAAAAATGCCAAAAACACTGAAGCTTTTATTAAATTGTGTATGCTACTCACTTCACAGAACAGCTCAGACTAGCTTCTAACCACAAAACATGCAGAGATCAAAGTTTCAGATCACTGAGCAGTGCAAAACTAAGCAAGGGGACAACTACATCACTGTCTTGCAGTTTGAGAAACAAATGCCTTGGAGCCGCTCAAATGGTACCCGCAAAGCACCAGTTTTAATGGATGCTGGCCTTCCAGG
Source organism: Maylandia zebra (assembly GCF_041146795.1). NCBI lineage: Eukaryota > Metazoa > Chordata > Actinopteri > Cichliformes > Cichlidae > Maylandia > Maylandia zebra. The sequence goes on along the minus strand of NC_135173.1, from coordinate 43,327,993 downwards.
CAGTTGCAAATGAAGTCATCTGAGACTAGCCAGTAAGAAAAAAGGTCAAAATGGGTAAAATAATGCCTGCGCTGAACAAAGGAGGATTAGGAAAAAAATCATGTACAGAGAAATCTTATTAGTTGTAGTTTGGGTTATAACAGCCAAAAACAAGACATTTATAAGACATTAAACATATCAAAAGTAGCATTCACCCAGTATTCTGTCAGTCACTGATTTCACAACTGTTGACCTGTTGTGGGAATGGCTTAACCATATGGCATCTGCAGGCCCCATCAAAAAACAGTACAACTAGTCGGAGGTCCTTTTTGGTGAGCATTTGCTAACAAAATGTCTTTAGATTACTTCTAGAAACTGACAATTAAAATACCAAAGATCTCCGTTGCTATAAGTGGACAGCTCATTGGCACATTCAAAATTTAAAGGACGAAATTGTCATTTCAGTTACTTACCAATCACTTTTGAAGTCATCTGATTAGTTAAATTTTGCATAGACATTGCTGTAGTTCATAGAGTTGAGCACGTGACCCTAACACTATTGCAGAGGCTTGGGTTAAAATCTGCCCTGAGCTGTTTGGCTAAGACCAAAAGGTCTCAAAAATACTTTAAAAAGAGGCATATTTGGCTTGATCCCAGATTTGTAGTGAAGTTGTCTTTCCATCACTCTGGAAGCTATTACCACAGGTAACATAAAATTGACGACTGACACCAGCGGTCAGGTGTCCTTGCTAAGTTGGAATAGTGATTCAAAGAGGCACAAACAATAACTCAGGCCCCCAAGTTGACACCCGGAGACAAAAGTCCTTCTGAAATATTGAAATATGACTCCAATTTTATTCAGATCTTTATATTTCATTCAATTTGGTGCTGCTTAGAAATAATAATAGCCATTAGCTCTATCAGCAATTACATTTACTGCATTGTTAGGCTAGAAACAGTTCAGTTACAGTTTATGGTCCTTATTTAAACTAATTCAGAAAAGGTTCTCATTAGTTTTATTATTTTGCTTTGAGTCAAACTTTTATCTTGATGTATTGGCTTATAGGCCTGTCACTGGAGATTGATTTCAGTGGGAAAGCAGGGCAGGGTGAAAAGGATTGTAACAGAAACCAAAACAGAACTGTGTTTTTGGCACACCATAATTATATTTCAATCATGCAAATCAGCTTGGTTTTGGTAGTTAGAGGGCTGTTGGAGTGTGTAATTGAAAATGCAAAAGATTGTCTCGCATCAAAATGTCGAGGAATGCGCTGGCTGGCTGCTAATCAGAATGGCCCCCACGTGCCACGCGCGCTGAATCGCTGCCTCAATCTCTCTAGAATTGAATCGTTTTATCTTAATTAACTGCACAGAATCCATCCAGGTTTGTTTGAGTGCCAATTTCTTTCACCCTTCTCCCTCTCGCCTTTTCCAGCGTGCACATAGTAAATAAAAAATAAAATAAAATCTGCTCTTCCTTTAATAAATATTTCTGGGCCCGACTGTGATATTGACTAGGAGCAGTGATCGAAGGATGGGATGCTGTCAGTTTACTGTAGCTGCATAGACTGTATCCTAAACAGATTGTCTGCTCTCTGCTGTCAGCGGAGCTGCAGTAATTTTGCTTGGTGGTGAGTTGCGCTACACCCCCGCTCAGTTTCTTTTTTCTTTTTTTCTTTTTTTGCATTTTATTTTCTCCACCAGAAATTTCTCATGTGGGTGATTAAAAAAAAAGTTTTGACCTGTTTAGAAGCTGATGAAAAAAAAAAAAACTTTCTACAATTCACATCATTATTACATGTAAGCTCCATTTGTTTTTGCGTGTTTGTTTTATAACTTCACTTTGTCTTCTCTTTATTCTCTCTTGGTAGCAGCATCTTCCATTAATATCCCCATCAGTATGGTTTTAGAGCTGCAGGAATGTGCTAGATTTGTGTTTTCATTAGTGTGTTTGTATCCCTTTGAAAGCCCAAGTCTCCCACTGTGGAGTTCAGCAACTGTTTCAGGCAGTTACAATGAAACAATTTTGGGAGATAAATAAGGGAAAGTGACACAAATGTAAAATGTTTTTTCTTCTGTGCAGATGTGAATAAAATTCTTCCCTTCTTTCATATCGTTACTCATTGATAACCCCGAGATATTGCAGATAAGTTCCTTAATAATGAGCAGTTTAATTAAATCATGTTTCCAGTCTGATCCCACTGCCCAAAACTATTTGAACATGTAATTTCACAGCTTTAATTGCTTCCAGCAATTAAGGAGCCTCTGTTAATTGCTCCATTATTGAGACATTGAACATGAATAATGAGGAAATTAATTTAAATTCAGTTTTTACTTTGCCCATTAGATAAATTCATTGAGGTGATTTTGCTATAGCAAATTGGGCATTTTCCCCCAAGCATCTATAGACCTACTTCTAATGCCCACGGCACTAATCTCAATTAGAAAAAAAGTTAATTTGATTTCAAAAAAGGGAAAACATTAGGTCTTTGTTGGTGTAGTGTTTGACAAAAAAGAGACGGAGAGAGAAAAAAGGGAAGAAAGGTGAAGGAAGCTGAAGCCCCTGCAATCTCAGCATGATTATTACATACCAGAACCCTCCCATTTGTGCTCTGAGCCAAGGTCACACCAGATGGTTTTAACAGTAATTCTACACCTGACTTGACCATCCTGGCATCCTGTGCAGATTATTTTGTAGTGTGAACAGGCTCTGCAAAGCAAAGCAATGCACTGTGGGCTGACAAGATATTTTCAAAAGTGTGATTTTATCTGTTTCATGTAGAGTGAAGTGGTACAAGACTCACCAGGGCCAAAATTTGAGAGGGGCATTGACAAAAGATGATTAGAGTTTAGACGCAGGGACAAGAGATGAAAAGGAGAACAAACTGGAAATTGACAACAACACTGTTCACTCAAGCAGGCAATCACCAAGACTCCAAACTCTTTGTTCTGCAGTCAACAGGTTGCAGATTTCTTGCAACTGATTGCAGGTAGTTGTCGAGACTAAATGGTCACCAAGAGGTTTAGCGATGCCTTTAGTCATTGCACTTTTCATAGCGATTGCAGGGATCACCTACTGGGAGGCAACTTGTCCTTAAATGGGGCGATCGTGGCTCAAGAGTTGGGGGTTCGCCTTGTAATCGCAAGGTTGCCGGTTCGAGCCCCAGCTTGGACAGTCTCGGTCGTTGTGTCCTTGGGCAAGACACTTCACCCGTTGCCTACTGGTGGTGGTCAGAGGGCCTGGTGGCGCCAGTGTCCGGCAGCCTCGCCTCTGTCAGTGCGCCCCAGGGTGGCTGTGGCTACAATGTAGCTTGCTATCACCAGTGTGTGAATGGGTGGATGACTGGATATGTAAAGCGCTTTGGGGTCCTTAGGGACTAGAAAAGCGCTATATAAATACAGGCCATTTACCATTTAAATAATTGTCTACAGTCACACTTGGACAGATTGGAGAAGGTCTGCAAGTAACTGCTAATTTATAAACACAGACAGATTGCCATCATGTTGCAGTCAGTCTGCACCAATCTGCAACTCATCTGCAATGCATCTCTTCGCAGTAGGTAACACAACCAACTAGTGTATTCATGTTGTATATAAAAGAGAGGGTTGCTAACAACCTTGCAGTTACAATCCTGTTCTGTGGATTTTTGTGTATTTAGCCAGCAGATTTCCAGTTTTATGTCAGTGTAACATACTTCATCCTCACATTATCACAAACAGATGGCATGTAGTTGACAACTTGACCCTATTTAATTGAAAACTGATTTCAAACTAACTCATCTTTTTGCTTTCTATGCTGGTGCACCAAAGCCACTTTGAAGATGGCCACAACAAGACCTGATCCCTGTCTTTGAAGTAAACCAGCTACTTCAAAGACAAGTTCATTGCACAAAGTCACAGTAATTATGGTTTCCAACCACTGTTTTCCCTCATGTCACTGTAGCATTAGTTATACACCCTGAATATTTATTTGTGTCATATGACTCACTTATGTAGGTGGTAATTTCCAGTGAAAACATTATTCAAGCTTCGGTACATGTGTAGCATCAAACAAAGAATGGTTGAACAGAAACACTTCACTGTGTTAAATGGGCAGCTGTTTTCTAACAAATTAGCCAAAATGTAGCCATATCAGTATGCGTTGGTGCGTTGGGGAATTGCATAAACAACTGTTGGAGTGCTTAAAAGAAATTAGCAAAGTTGTCCATTCATCCTTCCACACATTTTTTTCCACTTAGGTGGGTCGAGTCACAATAGCAGCAGCCCTAGCCACCTCCTCCAGGTTCTCCAGGGGAACACTGAGGCGTTCCCAAGCCCACTTAGAGATGCAGTTTCTGGTGGGACATGCCATGAGGAAGATAGTCAAGATAGTCAAGTGCTGTGAAACTTTCACCTATGTTTATTTTCTGCTTATTCGCTAGAAGATGAACATCGAACAAAGCTTTGGCTATCGTCACAGACTGACAGCCAATTTACCAGATTTCCCTCACAAATTCAGACATGAAGAAAGGGCCAAAAAAGTTGTTGTTGATATTTGTTTCTTTTTTCTTTGTCTTTTTTTTCCTTTTTTTTTCTCAGCTCGAGTCGTCGAGTGAAATTGAAAACGACGGCTGCTGCTTGCTTTTCTTTGATGGCTTTCCCACACTTCAAGCTTGGATAAATGAAAGACAAATGTGTCTAATTAGCCAAAGCAGCAGGTGTAGTAAAATGGTTGGTTTTAGCAACAGGGATCATCTCCACTGGCTGGCTGTAAATATTGACTGTTGTAGATTGGGTTTATAGTGAGCAGAGCACATTGAGAAAGGCTGACCGTGACAGTAGCTGTGACAGCCACTGTACACTTCCTCTCAGCGTGCCATACAAAGTCTGTTTTCGTGTGTGTTTGAGGATGGATCCACTCTTACTCAGCGTTGGTGTATGGATGAGTCTCTGTTTTGCTTTGTCTTTCTTTGTCGCTGTATGTATACAGAGTCAATTTATGATACTGCCCGTAGCATTTTGTTATAAATAGGGGGATCTATAACATTGTTTAGTGTTCTGTGTATACATGTTCCCTTTATATCCAGAGTCTATTCGTGTACACGCATGAAACTATGCATACAATTTTGTGTGCTTTTGTATGCATGTGACTGACAGGATGTCAGGCTATACTGCAGAGGGATGTCACTACACAGTCGGTGTGAAGTGGTGCTGATGGGAACCTGGGGGAATGTTTCTTCAGGGTTTAGTTATAGGCTGAAACCGAAAAGGGAAGAAGAGAAGAGAGACAAATAGAAGAAGTAAGGCTGAAAAAATTAGAATTCATAGGGGGCTTATGGAAAGAACATAGGAGAGAGATAACGGGAGGAAAAAAACTGTTTTGATCAAAAATACTCATATTTACTGTGCATGAACTCCTAAAATGAACTTTATTCCATGAAGAATAAAAACCAGTGCACCTAAAAAATGAATTAAATGGATTTAATTAAGTGTCAGCTGGAAACTCGGTAGAGTGTAAAGATTTATACATTTGTTTAGAAGAGCAGCGATGCTCGAGACTATGCTGAGTGCAAATGCCATACTGGAGGCCTTCTGTCTTCTTTAAACAAAAACAGTAACATGTAAATTGTCCCTGTATAATATACTTGTCAAAAATCCATTGGAATATTAGCTCTTTGAATTCAACAAAGCAACCGAAAGACAGAGAAAATCATTCGCTTTTACTATAGCTGCCAGATTGCTGCCGCAATCACTTCCAATAAAGACTCAGGTGCACGTTAATCGGATGTTGAGGTTATATTTTCATTAATCCACTTTGCTCGGTGTTGAATAATGAAGGTTCTCTTGCATCACTCTTTGATGTCAGGAAACACTGGAGTTGTAAAAATTTGCTTTAGCGAGGAATAAAGAATGACATTTTGGCTTATAATTAGAGTAGATGTCACGGGGTGGAAAGGGACAAGTCATCTAAGTTTTTCTACTATGCATGTTTTGCTGCGTTTTACCTTTTTAATATTTTAATATTGTACACTGGTTTATTTTTATGAGTTTTACTGCATGTTTTAATGGTATTTATTTGATGACTTGTCCTGGAAAGACTCCGCCCCTACCTGATAATAAACTGATCACACCTGCGAGAGATCCCAGAGAGGCCAATAAGAGGGCCTGGCAGACCAAAGGAAGGAGTTCGACCGAGAGGCTTGAGAGACGGCCAGGGGTAAGTGGTGCCAGGCGGCGGCGGCGGCGCCTGCAAGCCGAGGGGGCTGGTGGAGCTGGGCGTTAGGAGAACTGACAGTACCAGTGCACAGGGCACCAGTGCAGAGAGTGACAGTACCAGCGGGGAGAGCGGAGACAGCACCAGCGGAAGGCACGGGACGGCTGTGTGGCTTTGCAGTTTTTAAGAAGCGGCGGGCGGAGTTGAGAGCTCTGCCCACCCGGGCATATCAAGACGCGAATGCGGAAAGGAAGGAGAGGACTCCGCTGGGTTTCCCTTTTACTTCGCTGGATTTCTTAACTCCCTGGGACTTTTATGCTGTGGTGGATTCCACTGGACTTTTAATGTTGTGTTTTATTGATTTTTATTGTGTTATCCCTTGGCCAAGGTTGTTTTAATTTATCTTACATTTTTAACTATTTAAATATAATAAATTATATTTTTAATCTTACAGTTTAAATTGTGTGTTTCCCTTGGCGGCTCCACTGCTCTGCCCGTTTTTAGGAAGGTTTCCTTCCTTTAAAAAACGACACTGTGGGAATAAAATCAGCACTTTCCGCTCCGTTACATAAAGGCTGTAATCTCAAGTAGAATTAGTTTTTATACTTTCTTAGCCTGAATGTCACAGATGTACCAGTACTGAAAATAATTTCTGGTTAGTCATTCAGATGTATGTAATTAACAAATTAATTTACATTGGGTTTTCATCTGTTTTTATATCGCTTCACATCTGTCTTATGGTTTAAAGAGTGTAGATTTTTAAAGTGTTCATTCCAACCAGTACCCATCATCACACAGTGGTATCCTGTAACTCATTAGCTTCTCGTTAACCTCAGTGCCTTCTGTTCAAGCTATAACTGACTATATCGACTCCTATCCAGTCTTTATCACCAAAAGCAATGTTTCTTACATTGTTACATTGACTACAACAGCGCTCCAGTCTGTGGTACTAAAGCAGATAACAAAGGGCTGCAGGAGTCTTTAGTTCCCAGTATTTGTCCCTTGAACCGAACACTCCAGGATCTCTGTGTGAAGACTTACATTATATGCATTTCAGTAAAATACTTCCAGTAACAGTCATATGCGTCTTGGAAGGTACTAACAAACGATGTCATTCTGACCTTATGTTTTCTATAATAGCTACAGACGCTATGCACTAGATGAAAAGGACAGTTCTCCAGAAGACAGTAAATGATGCATGAAGGGAAAAGAGAGAATTTGAATACGAATTTGAAAGAGATGGTGAATAATAGAAGGCAGCACTACAGGTTTGGGTAGTTTCTGGGAATAGCTTTGAATCGTTATATCGAGACAACTGAGAGTTTGTAAGCGAGAGTTGTAATCCAGAGATGCCCGCTGCTAATTTTGTGGCATCTGTAAGATCAAGAGAGACAATAGTGGAGTGACTTGGGACCGTGCGTTTCGAATTCTAAGACCGCCTTAAGCTGCCCAATATTCTTTTTCATATCCAAGTCACTGAACAGTGTGCGCTGTCAGCTCAGCTTCAGCGTGTGCTGGTAGGAACAGACACTCCTCTGCATGCCCCACTGATCTCTACAGGGGGCTGTATGAAGATCTGGAACACACACATACATACATACATACACAAAAACCCCACTCAGATAGCAGGTCCGTGTTTTGTTCTGAGGTATTCATCTACAGCCGCATCTGCAAACACAGGTACAGATACGTAATACACATTTAGTACACCCACTGACCTGTATACGTTTACGCACAAAACACTGGAGGCTCGCGCACTCGCGATTTCTATTTGTGAGCCCAGCAGACCTCTCATACAGAAAACAGTGTGACCTTTGAAACCATGTCATCTCTGACCGAATGAGGAGCGCGAAGCATCCTGTGTGGCTTAGAAATGAGTTCACAGTGATGCTGAGTTGTGAATGAGAGCCCTGGAGACATTGCCCAGCTATGAACAGCATCCTTGTAGAGGTTTTGGGTTGCGTTCGGTAGCCATTAATGGACTGCAGTGTGCTGAAGGAGACGAGCAGATCAGCTTGCGTGCGTACTTTGCACTGGAGTGCTTTCAAAACCAGTTTTGTAAAGCGTCTGTTTAAAAGGCGCTTCTACTGTTTCTGTTTTTGATAGTGTGTTCTGTTCGGGGCTTTTCATCATTATTTTGAAGAAAAAATAATTTTTTAATTTAAGTATTAAAATAACTGACTGTTAAAATTGACCAGATATGTAACATTCACATAATTTATGATGCAGAAATGTTAAAGATTTATCAAATGTGGAAATGAGCTGATTATATATGCGTTTGGTGCTGTTAAGGTCAGGCAAAGCAGACAACTGTAAGATGAGGAATAAAATGCACATTTCTTAATGACTTGGTAATGTTACTTTAAAAAAAATACCTGTAGAAAATAATTTTCTTCTGCCTTGCTGACCAAGGTCAATTCATTGTCATGTTTTTGTTGAAAGACGAGCAAAAATACTGCCTTTTGATTTTTTTTGCAGTAGTAACGCAGTACCATGCCTTACGGAGGGAAAGGGAATAGGGAAGCTGATGTATTGTAAGCAGGAAAAAAAAGTGAGGATTTGAATGACTTTAACAAGGGTCACATTATGTTAGGTTGATGTCTGGGTCATAGCTTCTACAAAACGATAGGTCTTGTGGGGGTTCTCAGTCTTCAGTGCCTACCAGAAGTGGTCCAAGGAAGGGCAACCGGTGAACTGCCGACAGGGTCACGGGTGCCCGAGGGATCAGTGGACGAATGTGACCTGATGTGATGAATCACGTTATCTTTAACATCTTGTGGACAGCGGGTCGCATGTGTATAATTTGTCTGGGGAAGAAATGGCAATTGGTTGCACTATGGGGAAAAAGGCAAACAGACAAAGTCATAGTGATGTACGAGACACTTCCTCATGGCATTGATATTATCTGATGGTGGTGTCCCCTTTCAGCAGGGCCGTGCACCCTGTCACGCTGCAAAAGCAGTTTAGAAATGGTTTGAAAAACATGACAAAAAGTTCAAGGTGTTGACTTGGCCTTCAAATTCCTCAGATTTCAGTTTGATCAAGCATTTGTCGAATATGCTGGAAAAAGCAGCTTGCAAGACTTAAAGGATGTAGAACTCGTGTCTTGGTGCCCAACTTCAAAAGTGTTGTGAAGACTTTCAAACAGGGATGTTTTGGACCTTCATATTATTTGATGATTTTAATGGATTTTGCTTATTTATGTATTTTTTATGTTTTCCCCAGTCAATTTGTTTGTATATTATATTTAAAGAGAATGCATAAGAGACACTGTAACAACCCCAATCTGTCCACTAATAGATAGTCTTATATGTTTTATTTGCCTGAATCTGTGCCATTGAATTTAAGTTCTGCTCAGGGAGCATTTCTTTTCTCCACTACTAGATTGGTACTTCTAGCTTTTAAAATTTCATGACTGTTGTCTCTGTGTGACAAAGAGCAACTGTGCTTTTATCTTTGATGGCTCTTGCTGCTGAAGTGAGAATATAAAAAAACAACAAGAGCTTGCTGGTGGCCTGGGGAGCTATGCCAGACTGCCAAGTTGCTAGGCATGATGCCCAATATGAGGCTCATGAACTGCTCAGCTGGGCTGTTAAAAAACAACTACCCATTCAATGTGAAACTTAAGTTAACGATACTGCGCGCAAAGTCATGAAAAAATAATACATCTTTTTTTTTTCTACAGTGGATTTCGGCTGTTGCTTGGCTTGCCACATGCTTGGAGGTGCTGATCACAGTCACAGTCAAAGATTGTTTTTAGTTTATCTGGACTGATATGATTACAAAGAACATGTTCAGGGCCACACAATCTGTGTCAGATTGATCTAAGCTAACATAAACAGGCCAGGTCTCTTGTGCTGATATTTAGGAAAGGCCATTAACTTGTGAAAATCATTTTTAGGTTCCCAGTTTGGTTGGAGATAATAATAGACAGCTTAGATATTGATCTGCTCTCACCAACAGAGTGGTTTTCTCTGAGAGCCTTCTTGGTTTTCTGGACTTCAGGACATGTGATATGAATACCAATGCATGTAAGAACAAATGCCCTCGTGCAAGCCCTAATAGAGTTAATTAAAAGAGGAACTATATAAGTGTAGTCATTATAGCCCTTGCCTAATCACAGGCCATTATGGCTGTGTGCCCATCTTCTTAATGCACCATTTTTTATCAGTATCAACAAAAGTGTCCAGTCAATTATCCCTTATGATAAACAGATTAATGTTAACATTAAGAAGTAAAGAGAGGGCAGGTTTTGACCTAGATGGCATTTGGATGATAAAAAGTATGAGAGCGATTCTGAGTGATTTCCAAGGACACCAATCAGTGTGGAAGTGCTAGGCTGTGGCATAAATGTCAGTGCGGCTGCATGTTACTGTATATGTCAGGACATGCGTGTAGTTGAGAAGGCTATGGAAAGAATGATGATGTAAGAAGAAAGATGAAGTGAACGTATGACAGCAAAGCTAAAAATAGATCTGTGGTAGATGTACACATTTGCACACATAAATTATAGCTTTCTGCTATAATGGTTGTGCTGACCTTTACTGGGTCTTTTTACCATACAGTACAATATATATACTTTACTGTATATAATGTAACTTTGTGTTATTGCATTAAGCTTTAAATCTTTTTCCTACTTTGTCACAGAAGAAAGACACTTACTTTATAATCTCAGACCAGTGTTTTATTGTGTTTTGTTTCTCACCCCATATAGCAAAAAGGTCAGTTTTATTACAAGTGACACAAACATATAACCACTTTAAGATTCAAATATTGTCTATAAAACAATATCACCTCATCAACTCACCAGTCAATACTTGTAAATGCTCAACTGGTGTCACAGAAAGAAAGAAAAACACAACCAAGTGCCCTATAAAACCCAACATCATTGTAATGATGAGGGGAGAAATGAGGACCCAAATGCAGAACATGCGTAGCAGTTAGCCAGGATGGAATGCAACTAAATAAATAGAGAAAGGAAAGAAGTTTAACGTAATGCAATTTATAGAATGTGATAACAAACACTGAGAAAAGTAAACCAAAACAAAAACTATATTGAAAGCTCACACAGTACAAACAAAGTCCAAAGAGTAATGGAGTAAAGAGTTGCTGCATAACACAAGTGGGCGTTCTACCTCTAACCTTAACCAACCATGTATGTCTAGCTGTTGAGGAACACCCACTCCTGCTCAACAGTGGAGCGAATTTTTATAAGGTTGGTCAAGCTGAGACAATCGGGGTGCCACAGAAACTGATATCTTGTTATATATATACATCCATCTTCCTCCATTTATCCAATTCAGGGCTGCAGGAGCCTATCCTAGCTGTCATGGGGCAAGAGGCTGGACAGATCACCAGTCTGTTGCAGGGCTAATACAGAGAGAAAACATAGGACAATTCACACTCTCATTAACACCTGCGGCCAATTTAGAATCAGCTATTACCACTAACGTCATATCTTTGGACTGTGCTAGCCACTGCGGCACTATACTGCCCTAGAAAGAAAAAATATATATCATAATAAACTTTTGTAATGTAGCCCTCAACTGATCAAAAAATAGTACAGTATAAGTCCTTGTTGAAAAGTATACCACAAGAATGCAATACACAAATAAATAAATTGTTTAAAAATGCAAAAATGAAAGCAAAATTTATGGCTAAATTCTTTGAAGAAACACTTTGTGTGTAGTCTCTCTGTCCTTGGGACAGACATAATGCTCATGCAAACAGTAAGGCTGTCAGAGGTTACTTTGATCCTTTTTCTGAATTGAAGCTTCATATTTTTAAGCTTGTAATGAGACATTTTAGATGCATGTGTTGTGAGCAAGCTGGGATAGGCTCTAGCCACCCTGCGTCCATTAATTGGATAGGCAGAAAAGAATGGGTGGACGGATGCGAATGGATGGATGAATGGATAATGTGAGCATAAGATGAGCACAAGACCCTCATTCATTCATGCACATGCTCTTTATCCTCAGCAGGGGGATAGATTTAATTGAAAGTGCAGCATGATAAGTTATAGTTGTCCTCTCTATACCATAAGACTTTTCAACTTTTTCAAAACAAATTCAAGTCAAGAGTGTTTCACTTTTTCTAACTGAAAATTCTCTCGCCACATATGCCTCCTGTAGTTTCCCACAACCTGTTATTATGGAGGACCCACAGAGTTCTCCTTTTCGTGCGTGTGAAATGACTGCAGGGGGCAAATAAAATATAACTTTCTCATAGTTTTGCCATCTGGAAGAAGATGAAATAACAGATTTTCAATCACTTACTTTTGATTTATTTTACATTTATTCTGTGTGCCCATAGAGCGGGTGACCTTGGGCCTCTGTATTTCATCCATGAGTGCTACCAAAGAGGGACAGCTTTTTTTAAAGAGAACCATAGTGATGTAAAGACATTTTATGATGTGCAGATTTTTAGTTTACGACTGGCTATAAAAAAATGAAGAAACTTTCTAAAAAGCTTTTTCTCAGCAAAAACCTAAGGCGGTTGTGAGGTAATTATCTGACTAAACCTTTCACAGCTTCTGTTAGTCACAAAATCTGGCAAGAGAAGGATGGAGCTGACAAATAAAACTAGGTCTGAGCATTGAGTGAAAATGATAGACAGCCTTTCTCTTGGCATCTTTATTTCCATTTTCTGCTTATTCCCTTAACCACTAAGCTCACTCAAAGACTCAAAATTCTCCGTGGCACTTTGGGGGAGGATATGGATAAAGAAATGCATGCCGTGAGCATTTCTTGCTGCAGGGAGAGACCTCTGAGTTCATCTCATTTCAGAATTTCTGAGCAGCCGCGAAATGACTGTCTGTTCTCTCCCTCGGCTCCTGCTGGAGCGTGCAGTGGACTTCCTCGGGGCCATGGGCTACCAGGCTCCTCTGTTCCACGCTGTTTACCACCTCACTGCTGTCAGAGGCACACAACTCTCATCCAGTGCCACTGATCAACACAGTCCACTGTATCTCTGCCAGAGGCACCGCACTACACACATTCCTTAACTCTCAAAAAAATACATCTGGGCTAGACAGATATTATAGTTAGGCCTTTAGAGGCTTACCTTCTGATCATCTGGAGTTTGACCAGTGGGGTACATACTGGCTCTAATTCCAAGTATCTGTTGACACTGCTTGCCTGAGGCTATATGACAGTAAGGCAGGGGTCGGCAACCCTGGGCACGCGTGCCACAGCTGGCACGTGAAGGGTTAACTGATGGCACGACCAAAAGCTGGACTGGCCATCGGGCATCTGCCCGGTGGGCCAATGGTGATTTTTCGTTTTTATGGGCCGATGATTTTTTTTTTTTTTTTTGTAACGGTATAAACAACGAAAGGTGGTGGATTGACCAGATGATTGCTGATGTGTAAAAATAACTCAGTTGTTTGGTGGTGGCTATGGCGGAGCTGCCACAGAGGCCAGCAGGTGGATTAGGGAAAGGGAAGGCAGGGGGAGGAGAGACCCGAGACGGCCGCCGGTCCGAGTGTCAGGTGAACTGAACTTCAGGTAAGAAGTTATGACCTGCAGTTTGTCTGGCTCAGATATAAACCAAGTTTAGGTGGAGTTTATTTTCGTTGTGCTGACTTTTTACAGTCAGTTAGAATAACTCGTACTGCGTACTAGCTAGCATGACGGAGTTTCTATACAGCTGGGTGGGTGCTATGATGTTACTAGTGAATAGTGAACTTTATTTTATTCATAAGGTTTGTTAGTAGAGTTGCCAACCGTCCCGTAAAAAAACGGAATCGTCTCGTATCCAGAGAAAATATTATGCTTTTCGTATTGAGCTGAAAAGGAACAGTTTGTCCTGTACTTCAGCTAGGATGAAAAAAGACACAAAGCTGGAGTTATTCTGCACAGCTGCCTCTTCTTCTCTCATTCGCTCCCCTCCCTCTCCTGTTGCTACTTCAATCATGAAACTGATCAATGATCAGCTGATCGGCTTTTCTCTCTTGTTTGTTTATCGCCCACTTTGCGCCAGAAAGAGGAAACCAGCAGATGTCGCGCTAAACAACAGCAGCACGTTTAAGCTTGATCAGCTGTTGTTAGAATTTATTTAATATTAATTTCTAGTATCAGCTGATGTTTGCTGGAGCCACAGCTGTAAAGCTGCTGGTCATGATATCGTGATGTCTCTGCAATGTCTTCAGAACATTGCAGAGGCCTAATTGACAGTATTTGGCTCTACATGTCTGTGTGAGCAGATTTTCTCTCACATGAAGAGTGTCCTCAGGTAGCCGCCTGAATGCTGGACACTCGGAGACCTGTGTCTCTGAGTGGGAGACCAGAGATCACATTAACTTGTGTATCCCTGTATTAACAAACATGCCATATTGGCCCAGTTTATTTTTCTTATCATTGTTGTGAGGAGACTATAAATAGCATTTGCATTTTCCGTTGTACAGTTCATTTGCTGTTCTTCTTATGGATAAAAAGTGTCTTTTTTTGTTTCAAAATAGCTGATGCCTATTCGCTGATAGTTGCCAACATCTACGAACAAATATAATTCTATAAAGTTGTTCTATATAGTGTGTAACTGTTAATATAGAGCGTTATTAAATTTATTGCTATGCGGTCATATGGCACATTGAATTCTGAGGAAATTTTAGATGGCACTCATCATCAGAAACGTAGCCGACCCCTGCAGTAAGGTAATCCAAGTGCGTTCATGGTCAGACAGTCGCACTCACTCACTCACTGGCGCACATAAACAGGGATATAAACATGAACTCTGACACACAAAAACAGCAAAAAGCAGCACATGCATGCTGCCACACACACAAATACACACAGGCATTATAACCATGGACGATCTGATTTCCTCGTGTCAGCATTGTTCCCACATCATCATAATTAATGTTGTTCCAGGTTCAACATTGCAAGTGACCAATCACCTTCTTGTGACGTCATTCCTTTGCGACTGGGAACAATGCTGACACGAGGAAATCAGATCGTCCTTATAACCATATCTGTCTTATCTCTCTTCACCCCAACCGATTGAGAAAGTCATCAGACTCCCTGAACCCTGAATAGATCTTTCTATACTATTGTTCAAAATATCACAGTGTATTTGCATTATGTATATCTTTATTATTGCTACATAAATGCAATGAAATAGAATTGAATATAACTGAACTTTGTACATCTTTGTACACAGTCTAATTGTAGGATATTCCACTTTGAGCTACACAAATCTTCACACCAACTGTTACACAAAGAGCACATCTGATATTGTTGCAAACACCTCCTAATAACTGTCCAAGTCATGTTTAAATCCCCCCTACAAAAGGAAAGATCCTTGAGCTGTAAAATTGCTTCTGCAGTAGTTATATTACGAAATATGTTGCTTTTTTTTCTATTGTTGTTTTTATCTTTGCCTGAAATTCAGTTTTTTAGAGTCACTTGACGGCCCACATTTCTTATACTTAATCACAAACACTCAAGCAGAACAGTTGTATATCTCAGCTCTTTTCACCTGAATTTCTGTAACCCGGTATCATGGAAGGCCAAGTGCAGTTGTCTTTCTGCTTGAGCGAGAACATGAAAACAGTGACACTTGTATTGAAGAAGACAAAATAACAGACTGCCATCCTCCACTATTCTACCTTTCTAAAGTATAAATAAAACTTGTCAGAGTATTTCTTGGAACAGACAGCTGTTCCGTGTTCAGGAGACATCTTTGTTTTCTTAAATTTAAGCACCAATGCTTTATCTTTACTCTCAGAATAGCACTCTTCAGTGAAAAAAGTGCTTTCTGGACATTGATCTTGCAAAGTTTTCTCACGTCATTCGCTCATCAAACCAAGGGACCAATGACCTTATGCAGTGTTGAGATTAGTGAGATTAATGAAACGGATGAACCAGAACTGGTTTGTAAAAATGCTGCAACTTCAGTGGTGTGGAACTGGTTTAGCTTTCGTCCATCAGATACACAACAAAGCACTATTTTTGGTAGAGCATGCTAGCGAGCTGTCGTTATTACCGTGTTTTTTGGAAAATGCGGCACACTTAAAATCAATCCTTTGATTTTTCTGAAAATCGACAGTGCCCCTCATAAACCTGTGTGCCTTATGTATGAATTCTGGTTGTGTTTACTGACCTCGAAGTGATTTTATGTCGTACACGGCGCTCGAAAATCTGTCAAATGTTTTAGTGCGACTTTTCTAAGCTACGAAGCCACACCGCTTGATGGATTGTCGGAGCAATACGGCTACCGTAGGCAGGAGCCTCATGGAGTGATACGTACTGTGCTTCAACATAATATTACTGTACTGTGTGTCTGTATAACCTCTTTTTAAGTTTTTGGATATTATACATGGTTGTGCTGAGGATATGTCGGCCAATTTCCACTGGAAATGCCTCTTGGTTAAACTGTCAGCAAGGAATTTGCATTTGCACTGTAAAATTTTTATATAACGTTAATGCACATAAAAAACAGCTGCTTGTTTAAGTGAAAATACATTGATGTTTGTTTTTTTGCACTAATAAAGTCGGGGAGTTGTAAAGTATTTTGTCTAGCATCAATTATATCGTCAGTTATATCGTTATCGCAAATTTTCAAATGTATAATATTTTTGGTCATATCACCCGTGCTCTATTCTGTACTATGACTGACCGATGACAAAGTATAACTTTATTTCTGTACTTAAGACATTACAATAAGAGTTGCAGTGATTTTATCTTTTTCTATTGCCTAATAATAGTTTCACAGTACAAAAGACTACTGAAGCTGTGGTTTGACTTTAATTGCTGACATCAATAAACACCTATCCCATCCCAGTCTTTAGTTCATAATAGTCACCTGGATGTTCTTATGATAATCTCTGCCCCAGTTATTCCTTTAAATGTATCATAAGTCATAGCACATGAAGCATATTTAACAATGTATTGCAACTGATCTTCATTTAACTGATATGTAAATGAAGTTTGTTTATTAAGCGCTTTTCATAGACAGCCAGTCACAAAGTGCTGTACACAAAAGGCTAAAATAAACAGAATGTTAGGTACCAATATAGACACTACCAAAGGTTAAATAAAACACAGTAAGATTTTTTTTTCGGTTTATTCTGTAATGTAAAGCTGTTAAAATTGTGTATATATATATATATATTAGGGCTGCCACAAACGATTATTTTGATAGTCGACTAGTCACCGATTATTTTTGCGATTAGTCGACTAATCAGATCATCATCCATTGGACGTACAGCTTATTGCACCAGCAGCATCTGGTCTTATATAACTATCATTAGCTTACAGCTTGAAGTGTTTGTGCTAACTAAAAATAAAGACAAGATGGTAGTTTATTAATTTTTAATGAAATTTGCAGATTGTTTCGGTGAAGTTTAATAAACTCCTTGCTTTCTAAAATATAACAGGACACCGGAGTATATTCTCCAGCGTCTCACACTTCTGATAATCAGCTGTCTGCTTGACAGTTTTAGCTGTGCAAAAACTATAACTTTAATCTCAGCCAAACCGATTTACTCAGGAACAAATAAAATACTGAAAAAAGCCAAACAATAACATTTAAGTTATCTAAGTGACTTATATATATGTTTAACCTGACTAGCAAAAGACGGCGGTGGGTTTGAAAACGATTTGCCGGGAGTCCGGTGTTCTCACGGCTCTAGTTAGCCTTGCCCCCGCCTAGCTAACGAGCTAGTGGGTAACAGACGTCTCCGAAAACGTCAGAGCGCTTTTGAAAATATGTGGTGTCTTGATAAACTGAGCAGATATTTGAGGTTTACACAGCTACATTCTCGCCTGAAAATATGTTAAACGTTTATTTTGTGACCCAGAAAGAATAATAAGAGTAAAGTTAAAACTAACTAGCTGCCGCCATTGTTGACAACTGCGCTGGGCTGCGCTATGAATCCGGTTGTTCAGTCTGACGTCACTAGCCGTGTCTGGGTCTAAACTCTGCTGCGGGTCCATATATCAAACGATCACTGTGGCATTACTGAGAGTTGAAAAACTGTCTAAAGTCTTTCATCTTTAATAAAATGATCAGCGTTCTGCTCTACCAGGTGTAACAATTGAGTTTAACATCCAGGCATCCATGAAAACGGAATTTATGATATTTAACAGAGTTAGAAGTTAGCAGGGAGTTAGCTCGCTAGCTTCTATCTAAATACAATATAGCATGTCCTGACTGCGGGGTTTTGGAAACAAATTAAAACGTACAGCTCTGCTATCACTTCCAGCATAAATGAAGACAGAAAACTAAACAGCAGTGATGTTTGTAGGGTTACTGAAGTTGGGCTAGCTGGTATATAATGATGTGCTACGTGACCGCTAGCGACATAGCTATGTTAGCATAATATAAACAAGCTAACTTTTTTTTCCACTCGATAAAAGTTAACGTGAGTGTTCTCGGTGGTCAGAAACAAATGTAATCGCATGGCAGGATGCTGTAAAAGGACCAAACTTCAGCCAGGAGAACAACTGAGATAATCCATCCACAATACGAGGTTAGTCATTCATATACTGCTGCATGGGCTGGGCTGTAGTTACATCCTAAGGTTTTAAAAACTGAGCTTAAATAAATGATTAGCGGTAATAAAAGCCGAGGGAGGTCAACAGGGATCACTGACTGTTTTAGGAGCTTTTTGAGATCAAATAGAAGAAAATACATAACATTAAACATGTTAACAACACAAAAGCCATATTAAACGCAGACTACTTTAG
Organism: Maylandia zebra; assembly: GCF_041146795.1. NCBI lineage: Eukaryota > Metazoa > Chordata > Actinopteri > Cichliformes > Cichlidae > Maylandia > Maylandia zebra. The sequence continues at coordinate 43,309,135 of NC_135173.1, read as the reverse complement.
ACCCGGAAGTAGGATTCGTCGCGTCATCACTGAACAACCGGATTCTGGGACACAGCTTCTTCTTCTTCGGGGTTTAACGGCAGCTGGCATCCTTGGACATGCAGTGCTGCCATCTTCTGTTTCAGTCCGTTATTACACTCTTAAATCCTACTACTCATTCCTGCGTCCTTTGTGATCTTACAAAGCTTCAAACGATGCGTCGACTATTAAATTAGTCGTCGACGATTTTAATAGTCGACATAATCGTGACTAGTCGACTAATCGTGGCAGCCCTAATATATATATATATATATATATATATATATATATATATATATACATACACCTCCTAGTGTAAGTAAAGTAAGTAAATGTTGAACTTGTGCCCATCCCCTGTCCTAACCATAATTAATATTGTGGTTTACATTATTTGAGATCAGGGAGCCGCTGCAGTGCCTGATGTCCAAGGCCCATTGACTTTCTTACAGTATAACCCTGCTGGAAATGCCAGAACATTACTCACCCTGCTCGTTTTTGCCAACTCAATGCATTATTCTTACCCACTTAACTGCATCTGATTGTATATATTTGCAAAAAAGCACCCCGGTGTATAATATGCAGTATACCTCAAATGGATTCACTTGAATATGAATACCTGAGTACTGAGATTCGTTGTTATTTATGACATGGGACCCCCTCCATCCAGGCACAATGCCGCATCATCTGTCACTGTCACTGCTTTTATTTGACTCACTTTCAAAGTGTGGTTACTTCAGATAGGGAGAGAGCTGGTCACATTCATAAGTGCACCGAGGCAATCTGTGAGCCTAAATGACAACAGCAGAGCACACATAGTTAGAGTTGAAGCCTTCGATTACCCCTGTGGGTGCCCTCGTAAGAAGGCTAACTGCTGCTCTGCTCTGCTCAGCACATTTCCCGTTCCTTCAAGAGCTCTCGTCTCTCGCTCATCTCATCTAAACAACCGGCGGCTCCTCTGTGACTCCCAGTGCCGCCATTCTCCTCCTCTCTTTCTGACACTGTACAATGCACAACACTTGGCCAAAAAGAAAATGGACAGAATTGAAGTGTCATAAAAAGCCCATTTATGTCCCAAATGTGTCTTCAAGGCAGAGAGCTTTGAGGTTTTTCTTTTTTTTTTATTTCGGCACAACTGGCAAAGGGATGTTGATTGCTGTTTCTCAGTGCTTCCACCAGGGAGATGTGATGCCTTGCAAAATGACTGAAAAAAAAAGTTTTTTAAGCAGACAGAGAGATGTTTGGAAGCTAGTGAAATTTCTCCCCAGTCAGGCATAACTAATGCTCAAACAGGAACTTTAGCTTTTTTGTTTCCATTTTGTTAGGATTCCTGTGATGCTCAAATACATTATTCTCACGCAAGCAGAGAAGGAGGATGGGTTTTAAATGCCATTCTCTGTAGCAGTCACCTTTAGGATCTAATTGAGGCAGGTTGTGTTGCAACACATTCGTGGTTGAAGATATGGCAGCCTCATTTCCACGACTGCTTTGAGCATGTTATATGGAATTACATTTTTGTATTTGGGCAACCAGTGAGCAACCTCCAGTTGCTATGGAAGAATGTATTGTAACGGCTCAAGGGGAGGGGTCACTAACCCAAAGACTCATGGGACTGTTCATGCTGGTGTTCATGTGTCATAACAGCTATTCCAGTCATTTTGTGTTGCTTTCTCATTGTTATTGCTGTGAATCGCAGCTGTAATTGTGCCCTAATAGGCTGGCCAGTGCTAGATCCTAGGAGAACTGGTCACAGAAACCTCCTTGTGATTACTTTGGTTGTTAGCGTGTTGTCAGAGTTGCCTGTAGATTGCATGGATGACAGTGACTTGTCTGCAAAGTTGCTTGATAACTTACCACAGAGTGACAGGGAAACTTTACAAAAATGCAAATCAAAGTAGAAACGAAGACCACAAAGTCTGAAACCAACAAGTATCAAATGGCGCAAACTTTAGTTTGAAGGTTAATTATTTTCATTTACAGTTTGTATTGCTCTCCAAACAGTTTCACAACTTCTCAGTGAGTAGTTGATGAGTGTTTGAGGACAAGTTAGTGTCTTCCATGCAAACTACAGAAGGCTACAACCAAAGCAATCGCAAGGACGATTCTGGGCCAGGACCGCATAGCTCTTTGTGACCATATACAATTTTTGCCTAACAACCGTTGGTTATCATGAGGTTACTCATCAGTTTTGGGAATGGGTCTTAGCAAATGATTTCACAGAAGCTGCCAGCAACCTCCAGCAACCATTCTCAGCCAGTTGGGTAATACTCATATTCTCTAGTTGCGAGGTGGTTGCTAACTGGCCTCTAGTCTGTGCGAATATGCCTTGAGAGAAAATCTAAATATGTATTTTTAATATTTGAAAGAATATTTATTCCTTTATGATGGAGACTTGTTTAGAATTGCTGTTAGTTTACCTGTCTGTCTTTCTAAGAGTAAATATCTTTAAATCTGTTGACGTTCGATCTCATGTGTATGTTGTGTGTTTGAAAGGTGAGTTGAGAAAGACAGTTTTTTTCAGACTCAGATTTTATCGACATAAATAACCAAAGGCCATTTTGGAACTAAAAAGTCTATATGATTTGTCAGAAGCAAAAACAACTCAAGTCGCGAACAAACACAGGGCACAGACTTATCGCTGCTATCTGTAGGGTATGAAGCTATGCCCTATCCATCTCAGTCGGGTCACAATACTTCATTTTCCCTCATTTTTCTGAAAGGGGAAAATATGATTCCACCTATCGATTGCTGCGTAAATGTGTTGCCTAGTGATGAAAGATGAGGTGTGCTTTGCTTTTATGTGATCCAATTAACCTCCAGCTAGGAGAGGGCTTTCTGCTGTGCCCTGCTTCTCCTGCAGTGTCGGAGTGCATGTGATGGGCACTTGGAGTGATTAGTGTTCCTGTGTGTTTGGATTTTGTTGACATATCATCCATGTCATTTCTCTAACCAGGGGATTATATTGCTATGGAGCTTAGCTTTATATCTAGTAGCCAGCAGTGAATGGAAGATGGCAAACTTTTTTTCTTTGTGGCTGTAAAAAAATAGGCATTTGTAAATTAGGTGATTGTTTTGAGCAATAAACAAATAAATTATGGGGTGATGATGCATTTATGTAGCTTTTTGAGCGGTTGGGTGTTGTAATAGCATAACACTCGTTTATAACAACTGAAATACCTTTCTCCAGTAACTTAGTGTTACTTAAGTGGTGTGCTGCTTAGTGGTTTTGGACACATTCAGCCTATTTCTCCCCTTTATGTGTTCATAAGGCTTTATCAGAAGCTGTCTTTGATAAGGTTTAAACTTCTTGACTTTGCCAGTGGCATTTTCTCTATCTGAGGAGCAGCTGACATTTATATCCAGCCCTCCATGAGCTCGAAAATACCTTTTTTTTAAGATTTCATTGTTCTGTGGCTGAGAATAAGAAAGTTACCTCTCATGCTGACCGACAGTAGGTCCATTGATAGTGACTTCGAGGTCCCTTAAGCAGTTTCTCTACAGTGCACATAGAGCAAATGTTTAACCAAAGGAAATGCCATGTAAAGATCACGTCCTAATGTTTTACCTTGTGGACTTATGAAAATTTGGGATTTCAAAAGCTTTTTAAATGTCAGTATTAGAAGAGGAAAAACAAGATGTGCCATCTTCTTCAAAACACCATAATCAGTAAAGTAAAAATGTGGGCACCACCTGATGCAAAAGTGAGCAACACCATTAGCAACCATCAAAATAACATATTGTTGGTTTTTTATTTGTTTTTGGGTTTTTTTTTTAAAGACTGTTTTTTGTTTCTCAGAAATTTTGAATAGGTGCTCAGATTTTCTTTTTGCATTTCTTGTAGAGTTCTCTGAAAAGCTTGACTGTGGTTTGTTTGACAGATTTGTTTAAAAGTGGACTTTGAAGATATATTTTTAACACTAAACATAATTACACCTAAATCATTTATTTATACATTTTTGTATAATTATTTTGATAGTCGACTAGTCAGATCATGCATCAATTCGACGTAAAACGTACAGTTTATTGCACCAGCATGCATCTGCTCTTATATAACTATCATTAGCTTACAGCTTTAAGTGTTTCAGGTATGTGCTAACTAAAAATAAAAACAAGATGATAGTTTATTGAATTTAAATTAAATTTGCAAATTGTTTCGGTGGAGTTTAATAAACTCAGCCGTCTGCTCCTTGCTATCTAAAATATAACAGGACACCGGAGTATATTCTCGAGTGTCTCACACTTCTGATAATCAATTGTCTACTTGATGTTTATTCAGTCATGTAAAGACTATAACTTTAATCTCAGCCAAACCAATTTACTGAGGAACAAATAAAATACTGAAAAAAGCCAAACAATATAATTTTTAAGTTATCTAAGTGACTCATATATATTTAACCTGAGTCGCGAAAGACGGCGGTGGGTTTGAAAACGATTTGCCGGGAGTCCGGTGTTCTCACCGGCTCTAGTGAGCCTTGAACCCCGGCTAGCTATCGAGCTAGTGGGTAACAGACGTCTCCAAAAACTTCGGAGCGCTTTTGAAAATATGTGGTGTCTTGATAAACTGAGCAGATATTTGAAGTTTACACAGCTACATTCTCACCTGAAAATATGTTAAACGTTTATTTTGTGACCCAGAAAGAATAATAAGAGTAATATTAAAACTAACTAGCTGCCGCCATTGTTGACAACTGAGCAGGGCCGCGCTACGAATTCTGGGACACGGTTTCTTCTTCTTCGGGGTTTAACGGCAGCTGGCATCCTTGTACATGCAGTGCTGCCATCTTCTGTTTCAGTCCGTTATTGCACTCTTAAATCCTACTACTTATTCCTGCGTCTTTTGGGATCTTACAAAGCTTCAAACGATGCGTCGACTATTAAATTAGTCGTCGACGATTTTGATAGTCGACGTAACCGTGACTAGTCGACTAATCGTGGCAGCCCTATTTGCAACAATGCTCAGTGAGTAGTTGAAATGCAGTTATTTCCAATACAAATCTATACAGTGAAGACCGACATTAAAGGCGTAGCCCAATTGTCTAAATGCATCATCTGTTTTTCTTAGACTATTCATTGAAAAAATAAGAATGGAAAAACAAATGAGCATTTTTGCATTGTTAGTCCTTACCTTTCCTTTCACTATATTAAAATAATACAATAAGGTTGGATTTGGTCTGAAAGCTTGAAAGTCAAGGCTGGGGTGACTCATATCTCCGCCATTAATATAAAAGGAAAAGATATTATGGCATTATAGGCATTTGGATTGATATTTTCTGTTGAAGTCTTTTCCAAGTAAGAAGACAGCTGACGAGCTTTGCATGGTCTAGTTTCTTGGCAAATGTTTGCAAAATATCCTGTGAAATCAGTCTAACCTTAAAACAGTTTGGTTTGAATTGTCTCTCCTGGGCTTTCCTATTTGTCATCCTCAGAACTGAAAGTTAATGTGTGGAACCCATGGTAACGGCTGAAAATCGCCTCTTACATCTGGTAGATTTTGGAAGTGCGTCTTAATGGCAATCACAAGTCTCTTCAGAGTCTCAGGAGAGGCTCCTGTGTCTCCTATAGTTTACACCCTCTGAAATCTTCAGTCACTTTTCTGGTCAGGTTGCCAAGGAGGTCATCTTGTGCACCCCAGACTCATCAGACAAGACGAGCTCTTCACGCTTTTATAGGCAACTAGACCTCTTAAGGTGCCTCAGTAATTGAACAAGGTTGTCAGTGAAAAATTGAAGCTATTTATTTTCCCTGCTCTCTTAACAATAATGCTTACACCTTAAAACAAGCTGGCTAAAATATACCGTTGAGCCTTTGGGGTTGACTTGCAGCTCTGCATTTATATAATACAGTCAGAATTTTCTATTGTCTATTGTTTATGGCAATAAATGAACACGTGTTGTTTTAGTGTCTTTTTGTGACTACTGCCACTACTCCATTGATCTGTTATTTAGAAAAATGCATTGCCGGTGCTTTGTCACACAGTGACAACACAAAGTCTATGCAGCTCAGCAGGAACTTTATTCCATTTTACAATCCTTTATATACAGTCACAGGTCAGTGCCTTTCCAGCTATGGTGTTGCTTGTCCAGCGATCATCACTTTCATCAAAGTGATGGCAGATTTCCAGCGTCTTTGGCCCTCATGATTATTTGCTAACCCACAAGGTTAAGAAAATAATGCTATAATGCTGTCTTTACAGGCAGCAGCGAAAACATCATTAAAAGCTTTACAATATTACAAGACAGTATCAGTAGGGGTACATGGGCAAGTAGTAGTAATATTTTTTCTGTATTTTTGGTATGATGACATGCAACCTTAAATACCGTCTTTTTAAATCACTCATTACCTGCCTCATTCTGACCTCATTCTGACCTCCTGTTTACTGGCTATCATCTTGACCTCCCTCTCCTTCTTCAGGACAACATCACATAATTATAAATCTCGGCATCACCTATACCGTCCTGATTAATATTAAACCTGCCCCACAGCTGCAGAAAATGCAGGCAGCATTATTACTTGTAAATAGTTCAATGAAGTATTCATACATTTGAAGTAATACAATTACTGAGACGCAAGGATTTTAATACACTTCAATTATCCTCAGGCAAGGCCTAATTTTAGCCAGTGTAAACAATAGCTTTTGTCTCTTAATAAAATGTTATTCAGGAACTCTGAATGTACAATAGTGTAGAGTACTAACTAGTTAATTACCACCAGTAGTTAATTTAAATGCTTCACTTTAAGAGTGGCTGAAATCACATTACAAGAGTCTCCCAGGCTTAAGCACCTCTGAGCCCCCGAGTTGAATAATGCTGGGCAGACACTGTGCGATTTTTTCAGTCGCGCGATTCAGCTCCTGCTCAAACTGTACGATTGACTCGCAGGGGTTAGAAGTTCATAGGACACGATGCAGGGTCTCACACTATACGGCTCGATGCTCTGATGCGACCTGAGTGCTCACACTGTGCGTCCATAAAATGAAGGTTATAACAGAAATTCTGTCGCTCGCTCTCCCTCTCTGTCTTTCACTCACACAGACACGCACACCACCACCATCAACTTTGCTAAATTGCTAATGAAAAACACTGATCAGGCAGCTGTGATTGAGCAGCATTGTAAATCCAACTATTTTCACAGTTGTTGTGGTCGCGATAATTTTGTGAGGCCACATGGAAAAGGCTCGGATGAGCTTTCCAAAGTTCTACAAGTTGTGCCTCCATCGCTTGTGTCCAGATCACACGCTGCACTGCCGTGCTGCGCCGTCTTTTTCACTGACATTTGTGTTTGCGCGTGCGCAGTGTGAGAAACTGCAGTGACACCCTCACGACCAAGCAATTGATGATCGGGAGCTGGTCGTGAGGTGTTAATCGCTTCTCGTTACCCCACGTATACTACACGATGCACGACGCACGATGAAGGCCAAAATCGGGCCGATCGCCAAAACGGTCGCATGACTCAAAAATCGGCTCAAAATGGGTCAAAAATTGCACAGTGTAAGCCCAGCATAAGCAGTTTAAAAAAGGAAATATTTGTTCATCAAGTGGAAGAGAAGACATTCTTGACTTAAGGATTGCACTTGAGATAAAAATTAATTGATCATCATTCAGCTGAATACAGTTCATCCCAAGACATGTGGTGGGGTGTAGTTTTAGCCAGCTGGAGAGGGAAAGGTGGGGCACAGTGATTCAGGGACTAGTGCCAGGTGGAGCAATTTGCACGCCTGCTGTGAACGTTCTAATCCACTTCCCTTCTTATTCGGTAGTGCACTCGAACCTGAGAGACACACACACATGCTGAAAAGCCACAGCTCCGGTTGCCTGCCACTTACAAGAAAGCAGAGGTTGGAGTTGTAGAGAGTGCACCCACGGTAACTCATAATTTTGAGTTATTCTGTGTGTACCTTGAAAAATAAACATGTGTGTCTTAAAAAAATACTTTAAAAGTCTGTCTGTAGACGTTGACATAGTGGTGTGACAACACAAATGTCTGAATGACACTTAATGAAAGTGTTTGCTGAGACATTTCAGGTATAGTGGCTAAACTGTTAGTGAGCTTCCTAAAGATTTAATGCAGTTGTTATACAAACATCCCACATAGCAAGCAGGTCTGGCCCGGATCTGGCATCAACCTGGCACTTCTGACTGACTGGTGTCATGGCAGGGTGTATGTCAACCAGATGTGGGCCAGGTCTGGCAATGATGGCACTGTTTATGTTCCTATTTTCCTATTTTAGTTAGAAGACCCAAATAGTTGGATAGAGCACTTTCAGTAATCCCAGACAGTAGAGGAGCGGTATAAAAGAATCAGTCCATTCACTGTCTGAATAGAGTTTTGTCATGTTACTTTTGCACTATTATCTTCCGGCACATGTTGTTATTACATGGCTTGATTAAGGTACACATTAGGCTGACATCTGGGGCCAGAGCTGAAACTGTTCTGGGCCAGCACAGGACCACATAGTGTGTCTGCAACTGGCCTTGTGCTGGCCCATGTGTGGGCCTCATCTGGCAAACCAGATCTGGGCCACCAAAGGGCCATCATTCTTTGCGGTATGTGGGCCATGTGTGGGCCATTGTGTGGGCCATACCAATTTTGCTTTGTGGGATAGGGTTTTTATTTGGGTTTACATTCACCTGTGTATTAATCTAATGTTGATAGCTGCTACATGGGTGAGACACACACCTTGGTAATTTTTAAGTGTTGTTTAAACAGGACTTGAGCTTGATGCCATTAATAAACATGCTGAAAAAAAGACTGGCTCTTGTGGTCTTTTGATGATAACATTGTCTTAGGACATTTTAGAACCCATCATGTACTAAAGCAGAACCGTTTGAGCTAAACAGGGAATTAGATCAGATTTAGGACTGGATTTACTAACCGTTCGTGCCATCGTGAAATCCTCTTTTGGCATTAAAAAGCTTCTGTAGGTATTTACTAAAGCAGGGGCAGTTTTCCAACTGATAGACGTGGATGCAGGTAATCTTACTTACTATAAGTTTCCTTTTCAGAGTGCAAAATTCTGGGAGGAGAGTATGTAAATGAATCACACAAATATGATTTACAAAGGTTGCACCACTGTTTACTCCAAGTTGTCCTGAATGTAATGCCTGGAAAAAAATCATGTATTATGTGCCCAGTGTAGCTGAGATATCTGCCAATAGGAAAATTCATTTATTTAGAATGAGAAGGGTAGAGAATGAGAAGGGTAGAGTTTATCAGAAAGAGCATATAATTGGTGCGAGTTGATGGCTCAGAGCTGTCCGTGCACTGTGAAAGCTTTGGCCATGTCCTGTAACTCTTCACTGACTCCTCCACCCTGCATGTTTAAAGATGAATCCTACATGCTTCTTGTCTTCAGTAAAACTAGCATTTTGATAAAACAGAGCCTAACTTAACTGGACTGAGCCGAGCGTCAGAGAGAAGAGGAGAATCCCATTACGAAATGCATAGAAGGTTGCTTCTTTTTTTTATAGGCAGCCGGGTTTCTTTACAGAGATGAGGTTTGCAGTGTGCCAGGAATTTAGTCACATTTATACACAGAGAAAGCTCCTCAATGAAAAAACATCTTTTCCCTGGTATCAGGTCTGTTGTCAGATTAAAATATTGGTCAGAATGCAGCAATTAATGAGACTGAAGCAGACTTGAAGTGTTAGATCAGTGTGTGAATGTTACAATATATTTTATTGACTTTAATAAATGACTGCAGCCTCAGACCGCTGCAAAAAAATTAAAGAGGGGTGCGCTTGGCGCGGTAACAGTAACTTCATTAACACTGGGCTGGTTCTATATCTGATGCTAAATAATGTTTGTCACATGTCCGCAGTTATACACTCATTTCAGCTTTATATGGTGTAACAGACTGCAGTTTTCACAAGCAGTCTTTTTACCAGAAGACTCTACTTTTGTACCAGATTCTTCTTCAATTGTCTCTTATTGATATTTTGTTAGCAGATATAGTGCAGCCTCATCTCATCCCATCATCATGGACCATTTAATTTCACTGTCCCTTTAAGAATGCTGCTCTTTATTGAAATGAGCTATCTACGTGTTTGTTTATAAATTAGAGCAGCGTCAGGAGATCACCTACAGGACTTTCTGTTCCCATGGGCACAGTTATATGATTGGAGACCTTAGATTTTACATGCCAGTTTTGTCAGTGACCACTAATTGTTTTCATTTCTGTGAAACATTAGTCTGGGAGAGTAGCATCAGCAGGTTGGGAGGCATTAAACCTTTGTAGGTGCTTCTAAAGGAGGTGAGAACAATGTTGTGCTAGATTTACAAAAAACAAAATTGTAATCAGAGTATCATAATAAAGGCATGCGGCCCATCCTGTAATGTTCTTGCTGTAATTTTTTACTTTTCTTAACACAAACAGTGCACCACCACCACCCTCTTGCCCTGCCCCATTCCAATCTTTGTTGCTGTTCGGGTTTTCCTACCTCTTACCTCAGTCTCCATTTATAAATCTCATTAAAAAAAATGCTGTTTGATTAGTGACTTACTGAAGTTGGCCAGCCTAATATGTTTGATCAGGGAGTGGTTGCAAGATGCACACATGGTGGAGGATAAAGATAGGATGAGAGGAGGAGGAGTAGGAGGGAGGCTGAAGGGAGATGAAGGGCTTATATTTCTTGGGTGAAGTTCTACTTAGGTCGCCAGGGATAAAAACAGGTGATTATAAGAAACGGTTTGATTTGGAGCCACACATGTCTGTCTTGGGGACACGAATGCGTCAATACCATGTTGGGGTTTATTTTAGAAGTTGCTTGCTGCATGGTGTGAAATGATATGGGAAAAAACATTTTAATCTCCATTCCCATTGCTGCCATAGGCCTTTTGCCTCATACTGCATGTATATAACATCAAGTCAGTAAATCCCAAGTTTCACATCTGTCTAATGATGAGGTCTGGTTCAGCTGTTTGTTTGATATGTGATCAGATTCCTCAGGCCACATCCTGAGGGATTGGCAGTGCCCAAAATTACTCCTGTAGAGTTTACAGCCAGGATTTAGCACATGGAGTTAAGCTATCTACACAAATCATTCCCTTTTTCATTTGCAGAAACAGTCCTACAGACATGATTTACAAGTACAGTGCTGCTTACATGAAATCCAAGGGCAACTCAAGGCTACAAATCACACTGACTTTGCCTCTCTGTTTACGATGTCCTCTTGGTGTCATAGAAAGGGACATATTCTAAATCTCAAGTTACAAATTACAGCATTTTTTTTCCTGTTGTATTTAGTTTCATCTGTGTCATAGTAAGTGGAAACTAGGACAGTGTGTCACATCCCCCAGAGAAAAGGATAGACAGGAAAATCCTTTCACTCGGCTGTAAGCGTGATCCAGCACCGACTAAGGGCCGGCTCGCCCCTTGACCACGGTCTCAGTTTTGTCACTCGCAAACACAGTTTTCTGAGTAAAAGCTATGCAGCAGCAGTCACTGACTGTACGCTGTCTCGGCACACAGAGGGTGACTAATTTTAAGGTGTGATTAGCTTGAAGGTGTGCCACATGAATACAAACATGAAAGCGACTGCTTAGAAAACTAATTCATATTTATGATTCATTCTTATTCTTTTTCATTTATCAGAGGCAGACATTTTACTATTAATGCATATGATTATAAAGAAGAAAGACGCCTGTAATTAGCTTCAGCTGTGTGGGTGTTTGTTATTTAGGCAGCAAACACAATTTTATTTAGCTGGGGTGGTGGCACAAGCAATATTTAGAACAATACTTAATTATTTCAGAATAAAATGGAAGCCGTGTGCTTGATTGCTGATTTTTTATTTTTTTGCCACTGACTTTTCAGTACAAATCCTGACCTGCATTTCAATAATGCCACAACAGACCAAACTGTTGTGATTCCCGGTCCGATGGTGTAAGTTCCCAGGGGGTTAGGCTAGATGGAACTGGTAGTTAACTAACCAACAGCCAAAGGCAACAGATAAATAAATTATACAGATACATAACAGTGAAAGTCCTTGACATATTGTAGAAACATTTTTAACTTTTCTCACAACATAATGCATGACTTTGAAACAGATTAGTAGATATAGAGGTAGAAATGAGGGGATAGAGGGCCTCCTGGTTTATCAATAACCCTTAAACAGGCTCATAATTTTTTTGCTGTGTTATTTGAAACAACCTATGCAAGGTTAAATACAAATGTGAAAGCTCGATTTTTCCCTGCCGCCCAATTTAAAGGTGTAAATGTTAACACTTATTTGGCAGCTAGAGGATGCCTACCTTTAGATTTTATCTACAGCTCATTAAAGTAGCTTGCACAGCCTAGAAATTGGTAGTTTTTTAATGGGGCAGCTCTTGCATAAACAGTTGCTTAACTATAAGTTTTAAATAGGTAATCTGAAGGTATATGCTAAATTGTAGCTCAGGTGTAATGTGAAAGAAGTTAAAGACCGGGAATATTATAAATCATTCACTTATGGATTTGTTTAAAAACGAACAATAGACATTTCACTGTAGGGGAAAAAAAGGATGGATGAATACAGCAGTCCACGTGAGAGTTGGGTGACCGTCAGGAAAGATGTTAGACACAGTGCTGCTTATGAGGTTAACACCTGTGACACCTGCAGTGTCCACCTGCAGTACTGCATAGTATGCGGCTAAGTTGGAAAAACAGAGCTGTGTAGTTGCAGCTTTCACTTCTCCAGACTCAAGATACACTGCTGCTGGTGCGAGAGGAGAGAAGCAACAGGGAACGATTCACAGTGGGGTACATTAGCTGAACAAATTCAGGTAAATTGTGTTTATTCACAACACTTGCCTGGTTTACCTTTATCTTTAAGGCTTATTTAAAATAAGAATTTCATTTTGCAGTGTAAAATGCTGTGTTTATTTTTACTGTGCATATGACAATAACATTTCTTCAAGGAAGAATAATCCCCCTACCCCCAAACTCCCTCCCTCATCATTTCATGTAAGGTTTTGGGAAGCTAGTTTAACCCTTTACTGCACTGTTTCTGAAGTGTTGCTCTTCTGTCTGGAGCTGTTCGTCTGGCAAGCTTGTCATTGCTTTTTGGGCCATGGATTGTCACAAATCACCACCATGCCACATCTCCCACAGCATGCAGGGTCCAGGACAGAAAATCAATGGACTCTCATGGGCAACTCCATCAGTGCACTGATGGTGAAGAGAAGAGGGTGGGGGTCAGGTCTGCAGAATGAGGAGAGGGAGAGATGGAAGCAGGTTTTATGGTGTTATTTTTGTGCCACTATTCTGAGCGCAAGTAAAAAAAAAATTGAGCGCACGTAAAATAATGAATTTTGTTCACTCAAATTCAGCTTTTCTTCGCTCAAAATAAATTTCTCCTCAAAATGCAACACTTGCACCTGCAAACTTTTTTTTACATGCGCTCAATTTTTTTTTAGGTGAGCTCAGAATAGTGGCACAAAAATAACGCCATAGGTTTTAGGGGCATGTGAGGCCCGATTTAAGAGCATGTTTAGCCAAACAACGAGAATAAAGAGTAATACTGAAAGAGATGAACGCCTTTGCATCTTTTGAAATCGAAAGGGTTTTGTCACCAAAACCAAGCACATACTGAGCACAAACATATGACAGAGCCATGCTTTTCCAAAGATGTGAAATATTCTGTAGATATATACAAAGTAGGGTTCATCCAAAAACCATATGTCACATAAGCTGACAAAGGCAAACAGCTGTTTTCTTCTTTGGTTAACCCAGCTGTTCTCCAACGTTTCTCCAATACTATCCATTATCACAAAGTTGTTCACTCTTTGTTTTTTATCTATGGCACATCTACGTACCAAATATTCAAATATTTTCAGTTTGGAAGACTTCAACTTTCCATATCTGATATATGTGAAATATGAAAATGAAAATGTTGGAATAACATACAGGAGTGCCGGAAACAAGAAGATGACAATGTATGAAAGTTAAAATAACAGGACGGAGAAATTAAAGGAGAGTGGGGGTGGGGTGGGAGATTGAGTTAGCGCACCATAATGAAAAGGATTGAAAGCAGGAGGGAACATGGACAAGCCTGATAAGCAAGTGACTGAGAAAGACGTAAGTGTTTTGGATTGTGTCGAGCAAATTCTTCCAAATAAGAGCAGTGGCTCATGAAAGTGATATCATATGGAAATGTCTCCAACACACCATTTAACATTCACTGCTGGAACTGACTGTAGATATGATTGCCTCAGGTTGCAGGCAATGCATGCAAATGTTATGTAAAATATGAAGTGTTGGCTTCCCTTTTCTGAATTATTTCATCCAAATTTTCTCATTAAGGTTTTAGATTTCACACCTCAATTTGATTTTACTGATACAATTTGCAAAATGAAGCTTACTTTCACAGCTACTAGATCCCTGGTAGAGATTTTTTCCAGTCTGTGAAATAAAGGCTAACAGGTTATTGTCATTTTATGTTTTTGTTTCAGTCGTGGACACCAAGGTGATCCTGGAGGGTTTGCAGAGGCTTGGCCCCACACCAATATATCTACCTGTCAGCTACCGGATCCTCAATGCAGAGTCAGCGTTCTTTTTACAGGAGGCAAACCAGGACTTAATGAGGAACTCCAGCCTCCAGGCTCGCACTGAGTCCTTTTTCATCCACCAGGCCCGGCAGATGCCCTTTGTCAATGCTAGCTATGGACCACTGTCTGTCCAGCAGCCTGTCCCCCTGGAGCTGCTACAGACTTCGCCAGGGCCCTTTAGCACACCCTCTTTCACTTCATCCTCAACAACATCAGTGTCGGCATCGCCTCTCTTTACATTCAACTGGAAGGTGCACACTTACATTATCAGCGAGAGGATTCACCCTAGCTGGCCGAAAGTTCAAGTGCTGTTCTATATTGCAGGCAGGGACTGGGATGATTACAGCACCATCCACAAGCTACCCTGTATCAGGATGTTTGCCTTTCATGAGACTCAAGAGGTGCGTGGAACATGCAAGCTAAAAGGCGATCTGGGGATATGTGTTGCCGAGCTGGAGCCCCTGGCCAGCTGGTTCAGCCCACCTACTGTCAGGCCTGGTAGGCAGAAGGTCTCCGAGGAAGCTCAAGGCACTCCGGTGGAGCTCTACTATATGGTTCAAACCACAGATAACGGAGACTGCACTTCAGAGGATTCAAGAAAGGGCAGCTCTGTCCTCACAGACCAGCCGAGGCCGTTAGGGTACTTTGCAGGGCATACCCCTATGCAGCGCATTGGAAGTGTCAGACTGTTTCAGCCACTGTTGGAGCTGAAACTAGACAATAACTTTGTGGTGATGGCACCCTCCAAACCCATTCGGCAGCGAGAAACAGTCTCAACTTTTCTGGCTCTATCTGCTCTTTCTTCAGTACAAATTTTCACCCTCAGGTGAGTCAACCTCCTCCAGGGAGAACGCAGTTTACTTTGCAGCTGTACTAATGTTTTCTCATTCTCCATTCTCCAATTCAAACAGAAATTGTTTGAAATGCACACAGTTGAAAAGAAGGGTTTCATTTGAATTTTATAAAAAGAACAAATGATATATAAAACCCTTTGAGAACACTAAACATCCAACCCTTCGATAATATACAACATTTACAATTTATCCATGTTTGAAATTGTGCTTAAGCTTATAAAACTTTTCTTAAGAAGTTCTTGGTCATTGTCACACTGTAAAAAGCATCAGACAGGGTAGAACTAATCTTGCAAAATAACAAAATATTATTGTTTCTAAAACAGTGTACTGTCTGAGTAGTTATATTACGCAGATAAATGTGCGCTCTTGTTCATGAAACCATATTCTACAGGGAGAAAAGGTGAAGTGTAATTATCATATTTCCTTTGGCCAGAAACTATGGTCTGGAAAAGCTCTTTTCCCCATAAAGATGACGACCTGCGCTTTACGCTTGATGACAAGTTTTGAGACCTCAGTACATATCAGTAAAAAAATGTAAAAAGTTAAACATAAATAAGTAAATGAAATTAATAACTTTTTTATGTAACACTTTTTGAAACAGAGTTACAAAGCACTTCACAGTTTGAATAAAAGCTACATATTGAAGATAGTGTACGCCAGGGCTTGGCAACCCTGGTCACGCATGCCATGATTAACTGATGGCACGACCATAGCTGGACTGGCCATCGATGGTGATTTTTTTATGGGCCGATGATTTTTTTTTTTTTTTGTAAAGGCATAAACAATGAAAGGTGGTGGATTGGCCAGATGTGTAAATTTAAGTCAGTTGTTTGGTGGTGGCTATGGCGAAGCTTCCACAGAGGCCAGCAGGTGGATGAGAGAAAGGGGAGGCAGGAGGAGGAGACGGCCGCCGGACCGAGTGTCAGGTGAACTGAACTTCAGGTAAGAAGATATGGCCTGCAGTCTATCTGGCTCAGGTATAAACCAAGTTCAGGTGTAGTGTATTTTCGTTGTGCTGACTTTTTACAGTCAATTAGAATAACTCGTACTGCGTACTAGCTAGCATGAGAGAGTTTCTATATTATTCTGCACCTTTACGCTGCACAGCTGCCTCTTCTTCTCTCATTCTCTCTCCTCCCTTTCCTGTTGCTACTTCATCAATCAATCAAGCAATCAATCAATCAATCACGTGCAGGTTGTCCTGCAGTAAAATAGGACCCCCCCCGACCTTACACACACAACACAGACATCACATGGGGATACAGGTCGGAGATCGGTAGCGTTACAGAAAAAAAACACTGAAATATACACTACAATGGGAAAGTACAAGAGATAAAAAAGAGACCTCTACTCATGCTGGGCTCCTGGGAGGACAGCATGAGAACAGGAAACAGAAAAACTCCTCTGCACAAGAAAGCACATAAATGTCCACAGCACAACATTATGGAACACGTGACAAGCCACAGGGTCGGGTGGGGGGTGAGGAGTAATCCGAAGCAAACACAGCAGCCATCCTGCCCAGCGCTACCATTCCAGTGCGGGCTCAGACCCGCCATGTTCCCAGGAGGGAACAAGCATCGAAGGCGTTTGGAAAGGGAGGGGGGATGAGTGTGTGCATATCAGTGTATATGTATGTGTGTGCGTGTCCAGAGTTCAGCTGAGACAGTGTCCTTCGCCCTGCTAGGCTAAGTAAACAGTCTTCCAGCCAACCCAGGTGGCCTTGCATGGAATGGGAAGGAACAGACTAAACACAGTCGTTATCAGGGTGCTTTTGTTCGGCTCCAGCCTTGCGACCGCAGCTGGTGCTGAAAGGGTATCCGCATGAAGTGATGGTGCTTTTTACTTTAGTGCGAACAGCTCATATGATCATGAAACTGATCAATGGTCAGCTGATCGGCTTTTCTCTCTTGTTTGTTTATCACCCACTTTGCGCCAGAAAGAGGAAACCGGCAGACGTCGCGGTAAACAACAGCAGCACGTTTAAGCTTGATCAGCTGTTGTTAGAATTTATTTATTATTAATTTCTAGTATCAGTTGATGTTTGCGGGAACCACAGCTGTAAAAGCTGCGTGATACCGGTTTGGTTATCTGGTGAGAGGGAAACATGAAGATGAAACCAGGAGATGTCCTGATGTTACTGAATCATCAGAGCTGAAAAGGTGATGGACAAACAGGTTTACCTTTTAGGTGACATGAATGAGTTGAAGGGAATAACACCAGGATCCTTTTCTAAGTAGCTGACAGCTGGTAACTGTGCAGGGTCGGGTCTAGCAAAGTTTTGCCAGGGGCCAGGTGGGGCATTAACAGGGAAAGGGGGGCACAAAGAAATACTTTTCTTTCTTATTCTCATTTAAAATGTCTGGCTTTAAGTAAATAATTATCTGAATCTCACAACCAAAGTTTTCATCTGATGTAAAATGTATAGAGATCATACATATATCAACAGGACTGTACATCACTGTCACAGCGTTCGTTTTCATTCAAAGGCTTTATGGCTTTTCCTATAATACCTGGGCGACCAGTCTCTAGTCAAAATGCCCGGGCCGATTTTTTTTGTCCCAGTCCAGCCCTGGGCACTACACGCAGTGAATTAATCTGAGAAGGTGCATTAAAAAATAAATGGCCGTGCCAGCGGTGAACATTGCAAATTAGCTCACATAGACACATTAGTTGTGCCACTTCGTAATGATGGTATCTTAGCTGACAACTCCAACTACCAGATTCAACTTGTAGTTGGCTAAAAATCACTTAGCCTCATGAGAGGGACATTGCTAGCTGGCACCTTTTTCAAGCGATGTTGAAATTCCCACATTCCAACATGATTCAGGAGCTGTCCGCTCAGCGCAGCATCAGCACCACGTAAATACACGGATACATCCAGAAGTATGACAGAAGTCACAATGTGTTTTCAGGACTTTCAGGTGTATGGACCAATGTTTTATTTTCTGATCAAACCAGAAAGGCTTAATGAGCAGCTGGATTTGTCTTGTATTAACTGGCTGAACTCAGAGGACATCGAAATGCAGCTGACCGAACTGAAAAGCTCGACTCTGTGGGGGTCAAAGTTTGCAGAACTACGAACGCAGCTGGTATCCATAGCTGTGCGTGTTCATGGAGTTTGCATTTTCACCTGCTGGACATCACTACCTGACAAGTGTAACTGTCTTCAGAACATTGCAGAGGCCTTATTGACAATATTTGGCTCTACATATCTGTGTGAGCAGATTTTCTCCCACATGAATAGTGTCCTCAGGTAGCCGTCTGAATGCTGGACACTTAGAGACCTGTGTCTCTGAGTGGGAGACCAGACATCACATTAACATGTGTATCCCTGTATCAACAAACATGCCATATTGGCCCAGTTTATTTTTCTTATCATTGTTGTGAGGAGACCATAAATAGCATTTGCATTTTCTGTTGTGGAGTTCTTGTTATGGATAAAAAGTGTTTATTTTTTGTTGTTTCAAAATAGCTGATAACTATTCGCTGATAGTTGCCAACATCTGCGAACAAATATAATTCTATAAAGTTGTTCTATATAGTGTGTAACTGTTGATATAGAGCGTTATTAAATTTATTGCTAATGCAATCATATGGCACACTGACTTCTGAGGAAATTTTAGATGGCACTCATCATCAGAAAGGTTGCCGACCCCTCGTGTACGTGTTCAAACATACTGACACATAATCAACCATATGGTCAGTTATTCATTCCAACGCATACAAATAGTGACAAACTATGGCTGAAAATAAAGGGGAAAAGATTAAGGGAAAACTAACCTGTAAAAATGAGTTTTTATCAGAACAAATATCAGAGTCAGCTGACCTGATTGACTAAGGAAAGCTGTTCCACAGTGTAGGCGCAACAACCTCAAAAGCGATCCCCTCTGGTTTTAAAATCAGAGCGAGGGACAGTTAGGGGACCCTGGTTAGAGGATCAGAGATGCCGGGTGCTATGATAAAGTCTCAGAAGCACTGCTATATAAGCAGGGCCCTGTCTATATAGAGCTGTATGTGTTAGTAACAGAATTTCAAAGTGGATTTGTAGTTTCACTGGGAGCCAGTGAAGGGATGCAAGAACAGGTGTAATATTTGACCGCTGGCTAGTTTTTGTCAGCAGTCTTGCTGCTGCGTTCTGCACTAATTGGAAACTGGCTATGGAGGACTGACTGATGCACGTGCTGGGAATTACAATAATCGAGGTGGGAGAAAATTAAAGTGTGAACTAAAAATACCAGATGATTGAATGACAGCAAAGGTTTGATATTTGCAATATTTCTTAGGTGACGGAAACAAGATTGGATGAGCTTTGAGATGTGAGTTTCAAGGTTGTGGGGGCTGATATACTGACTGACCCCCTTAGAAAAACTGTCTGGAATGTCAGTTTTACCAGAATTGAGATGAAGGAAGGAAAATGCCTACTTCAAGTAGGCTTTCAAAGGGTAAATATATTGCACTGCTTCAATGCAAATGCTAATTTCACTTTAAACAACTACTGACTCCACAACAACTTGAAATCTTTAAAAAGCACATTTATGTTAAAGTTTTCTGTGTGTGTGGGTGTGTGTGTGTGTGTGTGGGGGGGGGGGGGGGGGGGGGTAAATCTTATTTTGATCATGTAAACAATATACAGGAGATTATGTAGCAAAGAAAATGCTTTACAAAATAAAAGAAAATACATTTCACCTGTTCTGATTTATTTACATGTCTAAAAGGAGTGGGAAGAAGTGCACACTTATTTAATCCCACTCCTTTGCCATTATCAGTTAACATGGTCTTTCCTCCCCACTGCTGTCAGACTCTACAACAAAGACTTTTGCAGCTGATCAAACACACACAAACCCGCACATGAGCAATAAGACTAAGTGCAATACTCTTTTCTGACAAAGTTGTATTTTTACTCAGTTGAATATAGCATTTGTATTCTATTTTATCCTATTTTATATTTTATTCTATTTTATTCTACTGTTTATAGTATTTTATTTGATTCTATTCTGTACAGTTGTGTACAGCATATTATTCTTATTGTATTCTAATTTTTGCTGTATAACTTTGCACTGTCCACTTTCTGCTGTGACAAAACAAATTTCCCACATGTGGGACTAATAAAGATGATCTTATCTTAACATTTATTTAGCTTCCTTACTGATATAATCTGCAGTAATAACAATGAACATATTTCTAATATAATATATACACCACATAAAATATTAATTATTATCATATCAATATGTTTTTGTAACTCCATAACTTTGCCTCCTCACAACAAAGCCGGTACCTCCAGTTTTGAAAAGTTAACTGTACAATCCAAATAAGCACCAAATAACAACTTTCTAAACAGAGACATTCACTGATATTCATCATTTTCCATTTCTTTCTATCTCATGAAGATCGTATCTTTATGACTCTTTTTGAATTGCTTTATGTTTGGACATTGCTCTGCACTCAAACTGTTCCACAGTTTCACTCCACGCACAGAAACACAAAAGCCTTTCCTGGCAGTACGCACATTCACAGTTTCGAAGTGACAAAAAACCCTTAAATTATAACTTCTTTCTCTCAAAAAAAGCATGCTTTGAATATCACCTGGATTAATATTCTTTTTTTGTTCTGAACAGATTTTGTGCTTGATTTATTTTATTGATGCTCCAGAAAACTGAAAGAGCAAAGCATTTTACACTTACCTTCCAGCGAACGAAACACTGTTTTCTTCTGAGTGAACAGAACTCCGGAAAAACGATATAATTTTTTACAAAAACTGTGATGGATGTGTTTTATACAATCAGCTTGTTTGTCTTGTGTGCCTACAAACTTAAATTGAAGGATATTAGATTTCCCACAGCGCTTACGTCTCATATAGGAGTTTGTTTGCAGTGAAGTGGATAATACCTTAATTACACATTTGTGCTACTTATGAAGACTGTTTCATGTGTTCGCACTCAAAATTATCATGATTTAAAAAAATAAATGAATAAATCTGAGTTGAATCTGCACAGTGGCAGCAAAAATGTACTTGATTCATTGAGCTTTGTCTCATACAAATGACTTTTCAAAGAGACTGTAATTGCTGCATGTTGCGTGATGCAAATTAAGGTGTAAGGAATATGCATTTCCATCAAGCTACTTTTATTCGAGATCTAAATCATGGCAGATGAAATGGTTAGTGGCCTCAAAGTGGAGCTGTGACAGAGAGCCTTGGCAATTTGTCAACCCTGGGTGAGCAGGAAATCTGCCAAAAAGCCTCATTGCTTTTTCTCTCACTCCAGTGATGATGAACTCCCATGAAGTATTAGCGCTCACAG
The DNA here is from genome assembly GCF_041146795.1 of Maylandia zebra. Lineage (NCBI taxonomy): Eukaryota > Metazoa > Chordata > Actinopteri > Cichliformes > Cichlidae > Maylandia > Maylandia zebra. The sequence continues at coordinate 43,287,441 of NC_135173.1, read as the reverse complement.
TATGTGTTTATCACATTTGTCAGCATGTGTGTAAATGGGAACTTTAAAGGCGGTATTTTTTCCTTTAGTGCCTCTTTTGTACCAGTGTTGCACCCCAACCGTTCAGAAGTTCATCTTTTTTATGTTTTTCCATAGGGATAGCAAAGACTTAAAATTCAGCCAAAATACCTAATTAGCAACCAAAAGATTAAGCCTCAAAGTGTTTAAAAAAATCACAGGCTACTTTAGAGTACTTGACTACCAGCATGTCAAGCTGAACATCCATATGCTGATGATTAATCTCGCATTTGCTTTGTTGTGCGTTGCTTTTATCTTACAGGACAAAACCTGTGGTGCTATTCAGTGTGGTGTTCTCCCAGCTGCTGGATTTTCTGATAATACAAAACTTTCTTTAAATACCCTTTAAGGATTTGAAATGCCCATGGTGAAGGTGTGAATTCAAGTTCGGCATCACCAGCGGGTTGCTGGAGTTTGTGTTGATCCTTATTTTAAATTGCTATGTTGAACAAAGCGGTTTTTCTTCCCTCTCGCTCGAAGCAATGTTTGCCTATGCAGGCCGTGGGTGTTTATGAGAAGCGTACTTTACAAGTAGCTTTGGTGTGTTTCCCCCAGCCACTGATACATCATTAACTATTTATAGGGTTATTCCTTTCCTCTCCGCATTATCGCTTTCGCTCCTTTTTAACCCCTCCTCCTTTTCCTCCACCAGTTAACTTTTGACAAAAGAGTTGTGGGACTCTCCCAAGATAGCATTTACTCCTAAATGTGCTGCTGTCAGCTGGAATCAGTGTTTATATGCCTCCACACCAGTGACAGCTATGACAGGAGGCATTCTGTTTTCATGCTGTCCATCCCATTGTTGTGAAGGTGATTTTTGAAGGGTTTTTTTTTTTTCAAATTTGTTCCCAGCAAAGTCACAGTGACTTCAATTCCCCTCAAAAATGTATATTTTCTTTTTAATTGAGAAACAATCAGCAGGCTTATATTTGATAAACAGGGGTTACTATTCTATCTTTTGGTTCATGAAGGTCTTCACAATTGTCAGTAGGGTTGTCAAAAATGTAATAGTTGCTAATCAGCATCGAAATTGCTATTTGATTAGGTGCTCTACTGTAGACAGGCAGGCAACAAGCCCCTCCCCTCACTAGCAGCTAAACACATGAACAGTAGTTGACAATCACAATGCTGAACACCACTTAATAAGGAATTTAAGTGGTAAAGGGATCTTTAGGGGGGCTAAAGATCCCTTTTTAACAACAATAAAATATTAAACAGTTATGAATGTTAATCTGGCGAGAGCACATCTGATAGCCACATTATCACTAAGGTAGTGGCTATGGTTAATAACAGGATGATGCTAATGTTGGAGCTAGGCAGCAAAGTTATCAGTCCTTCCTGTAACTTTGATAGACAGTGTTAATTTGTCATGATAACACAATTATTTGTGTCTAAAAGGTGGTGTGTTTCTCCTAAAGCCTCAGATTGAAGCTGAGAAAAGTATACAAAGAATCAACTGATTTCCAGTGTTCTCAGCCAATTAGCCTCACGTATGTTATGTGTTCATCCCTGCAGTACCTTTGCATCCCACCAGGGGGCCCTGTCCCAGATATTGGAATTTACTGCTCTAGAGTAAGTGTATGAGTATTGCGACAATTAATCTCCATAAAAGTGTGTAAAGCTTGGCATATTGCTAATAATCTAGTGTATTCTTACAGACTAGTTTATTTCTCAAATGGAATATTTGTAATATCGAGATCAGTTAGTCTTAAAGAACGCTAATTTTCACTCCTTTAAAACTTGTATTTTGATTTTAATGCTTCACATAAATCATAGATTCACTTTTGGCGTCCTTGAGATAGTTTTTTGCATCTCAGTGTTACAGCTCTTGGAAAAAGTTTTTATCCTCTAAAGTAGCACAGTGATTGTAATTTGATCACATAAATTGATGCCTGTCCTGTTACTTTAGCTCCACAACTTAATTAGCACTCTTACCAAGGGCTATATTATGTGTGCATTTAACTCCCTCTGCTTTATTATATAATTGGCTATGTTTGATCTAATCTGAACTAATCTAATGTAATTATTTTGAATGTAATTATAGGCTTTAATCCAAGCAGCTAAAAAAAGAAAAGAAAACAACACCGGCATGAATTTTCACATCTACACTCCTATTTGCAGACAAATACATGCACACATGTATAGTGACACCCACACACATACATATGTGGACCTTCTCTCTGCCAGCTGTAAAGTCATGGTGTGTTTGTCATGCTGAATGTTCCCGGTGGAATCAGTAATTCACTGCTCCCTGCCTCATTAGCCATGAAGAGAGTGGTGTAACAGGTTGGTAAAGGGTTCTCCAGCTACTCCTTATTCAACATGCAAATGAAAACACTATTTCCTCCTGAACAAATTAACAGGCTTTTCAAAAGATAAATTGCCCCAGCTGTATTGTAATTTTGACTAAACAATTCAACATATTTCCACAGATCCCCTCGGGGGCGGTGTTGCTGATGAATGCAAATGAATTTCTAATATCTGAGAGTGTGAAGGTATAAGTACGAGATCCTTCAAGCTGCTGTGCCAGCCAAACAGCCAGCACGAGCAGCTTTGTTTTCTGAAGACTTAGGAGGTGAGAGAGGGCAGGTTCATCGCTGCCCTGTGAATGAACCAGCTGATTTAGCTAAGGCCAGTTTGTTGTTGCTCAGACGTTACGCAGAAATGATTCAGTGCTGTGTGTAGCTGATTCTGATCTTTAATACAGTTCAGGTTTACAGGTCTTGTGCTTTGGCTGTTTGTTTTTGGCAATTGTTTGCTGAAATATCAGCAGGAGTAAAGGCAGGAATAAAGATGTCCTCCTCAGTGTATTCAGCTTATCTTGACTGCTTTCCACCGTGATTCAGTTCCTGGTAAAGGTCACCCAAGATAGGTATGTCTCTTTTCCATTTTCATTTCTATACTTATCTGTACTCTTTCTTGTATTTTATCTGCTGCTCTGTCTTGGTTTCCCTCTCTTCTTTGTATTGTTTAACCTTTCTCTCCTGATACACGTTCTCCTTTTCTTGCTTTCCCCGAATTTGACATGTTTCTCTTCTTTGAGCTGCTCTGTGCTGAAACACTGTGAGAAAACCCCAGAATTCTGTCTGAGATAGACACGACTTGAAATTTCAGAAATTTGAATAAAAAACTAATTGTATTTAAAGCTGTCTGGTCTTCTTTACCTAGCTCCTTTTTGACATTTGACATTTACTTTGACAGCACCTCATCTACTCATTAATAAGTTATACAGCATTAGAAATCCAGCGAGATTCACTATGGAGATCTTACTCTCTATAGGGTGTTGCAAAACAAAGCTATCGCCATTATCAAATAGCAATCTATTTAAGTCATTATATTTCTAACATAATGACTTTCTGTCATTGCTCTTTTCTTGAATTTGTCTTCTTTGTTTTTGCCTTCTCCCTTCACCCTTGTTTCTTTTGAAAGGTAGTGTGTTTCCAAGGAATGGATTTCTGTGAAAGCCATACTGATCTGCTGTAACATTCAGCGCGACACGTGCTTGAAAATGGCCTCATAACCCTTCTCAGACAGATTGATGAGCAGTAACGACTGTTTCTCTGCAGTCATTGCTGTTGTCTTTCCTCCTTGGAGTTGTATAAAGCTTTGCTGCAGATCAGCAAACTAAAGCTCCTGCCTTCATAACCGTTGCTGATAATGAGTTAATAAAGTGCATTTAAGTAGAAGCGTTTGGCTAATATTTATACTCTACATTTCTGGAGACGTTGTCAAAGCCCGACCAATATATGATTTCTTTTGTGTGTTATTTTAAGACCGATACTAATATTGATATTTGATGATTTAAGAATCTAATATAACAGTCAATATATTTTCCTTTGCAGACACACAAAACATAAGCAGATTATCTCAACATTTACTATGTGTATTTATTAATTTCCTCATTTTTAATGCTCTACTTGATCTGCCCTCTGACAGGCAAACTATGCAAGGTCAGTGGTCATAAAATAGTTGATGGTTGTTTCTCTTGTCTTTTATTTACTTTGATTTCAATTTAACAGCTGCTATAAATGCAGATACCAGCAAATAAATAACATTGGCAAATAATAATGGCCTGATGATAAACCCATAAGTTGTGCATTAGATAATCTTCATACCTAGGCTTATGTTCTTACTACAGTTATAATTGAATAGTATTTAAAAGTTAAAAAAAACACATATAAACTAACATTAGGATGGGTCATAAAGTAAACAATAGAAAGATAATATACTTACATTACAGTAAAATTTATATTTTTTATTATACATTTTTAAAATGTCAGCTTCAGATTTTGTGTAAATATTTGATGTTGGTTTAAGATGCACAGTTTTTCATGTCTCTGCAAGGCCTCTATTAGAAAGTACGTCTTAAAAAAAGAGAAGTAAAAGAAAAACAAAACAATAATTGGTAGAGTTTCTCACATTTAACTGTTACTAAAAAAAGGTTTTCCCTAATTGATTCACACTATCCACAAATAAAATATTAAAAATCCCTTGTAGTGAGAGTTAGCTTCACATTGTTCACAAAGTTTCAGAATTACTTTTTGGAGTTCAAAAGTGAAATACAGTATCTGAGCACAGAGCGGAGGCGGCAACCCGATGTACAGGGAATGCAAATATGATGCATCGACCTCGTGTGTTAATTTGCACTAATTACTGTAGTATGTAACATCATAATACATAAAATAAACTTCAGCAACTTTCCGTTAAACGCTGGATAAACTTTTGCATAATGGGGGAAAACAGTAGACTTTCAAATACATATGGGAATCCTGACTCAGTCTGCTTTATTAAAAAAAAACCTTTAGAACTGAACATTTAGAAGATGCTTAAACATATATGATGTATTGCTATTCACCCAAAAAATAATATAGAGCTGAATATATCTCTGAACAATATTGCCAGCATCTTTCTCCAGCCATGATGCTAGTTTTTTCATCATCAGTCAGCTGAAGCATGGTTGACAGATAACATTTGAATGCTATAGAATTGTTTAGACTGTATTCATTAACAGTGAGTAATGATGTATTAATCCAGAAACAGCTCATGTAATTAAACCCCAAATATTCAGAATTGCCACAAATACACTTTTCTTGATTTAGCTGTCATTGTGGCAGCTATGTTCTGTGTGTGCTGTGCAATACAGAATGAGCCTTGGCAACTAAAATCTCAGTCAAATCAAATCTGGATAGCGTCTGGATGAATTTTCTTACACTGTGTTTGATCCAATGGGAACATAGCTCAACACATGTGATCATAAATATGTTGTAACAACAAAATGTCCCTGTAAAGCAGCAGCCGAGGTTGTCATGAAGGATTACTCTTTTCTTTAGTTTCTTTTTTTTATCTACTGCTGCAATTCCTTTACTTATCCTGCAGTTGCTAACATCTTCAGGCAATATTTTTTTGCTACAACTTGTACAACTCCAGTTTTTGCAATCTGAGTTGAAGATGATATATATAGGACTAGAGGGGATGACAAACAGTGTGAGATTAGGTAGTGAGGCAGTACAGGCAGAATAAGCTCTGCCAGCTAACTGTGAGGGGATGTGTCTCTCTTTTTCTGTCTCTCTCAGACAATCATAAGCTTGGCCTTTTAATCACTTGTTTATCCTTGATGTTTTTTGTAGGAATTTACTTTGAAAGTTTGATTCCACAGACTCGACAGCTGTAACACAAACTCAAAATCAGAGAAATTTTAATGTGGACTTGTGGGAAAAGAATAAAGACAGAGATTATGTGTTGGCTGTCATAACTGCAGTCTTTTTATAGAGGCTGATAGCTAACAACTAAAAACATAGAAAATGCACTTTACTTATCCTAGCTATATGCAAAGTTCCTCATGCATTGTGGGTTGAGAGATGACTCTGAAAGATTGAAATTTTGTCAAAGAATATACTGGGAATGAGAGAAACTAGACAGCAAAGTCATTGGTAAGCAATGGTAAGAGAATTTTTGTCACTAGTAAAAGGGAAAAATGAAAATCAAATAGGTCTGAGTATGACTTATTTGCCATGGCTTTTTGCTTTCTTCACAAAATTTCAAATTCAAATCATTAAGACTCTCCCTCTTCTGTGGAAACCAGAAAGATGAGCTTTCATTTGAACTGCAAGCCTTTGCCAAGGTGACACAACTTAAACTTCAGTTGATGCCTTGCTTTGGCTGCAAAAAGAGGGAATCAAAAAAGCTATGTCCAAATTAGCGAGGATCAGTTTGTGCAGTAAGGACAGAGCTCACCAGGAGAAACTGCAGCAGCTGACATGGTGTTATCTTTGGTAGCCGTCCACATTAGGATTTTTTTCCTGCTGCATGTTCTGTTGCTTTTTTTCTATTTTACAGCATTGCCTTTCGCCTGCCTATAACAAAAAAGCCTCTGTATTCTTCTCTTCTTTAATAAGTCATTAAAAGACACAAGTATTCACATGGAAGAGTGAGTTCTTTTCAAAGAAAGGTTTGTAATAGTTCATTCAGTTGCCCATGAACACAACTTTGCCTGTGTGTTGAGCTTTGGGTCATGCACGTTATGTTGAAAAGTGGACCCAAATAGATCTGAGACTGAAGTAAAATAAAAAGTGAGCTTTTTATATATAATTTATAAAAAGTCCAGAAAAGGCAACACAAAAGGTAACACAAGTAAAAAATTGCAGAAAAATAACAAACATGAAAACTAGGAATATATAAAACTCACACAACAGACAATATGAAACATACAAAGTACAATGTGCAAAACTCTTGAGACACACACATTCCTTTATGTTTTACTTTCAAGGAACCCGACTTTCTTGTAATTTTAAAGTGGTTTAAAGCAACAACTCTTTAACTGTTCAAGTGGTTTTAAGCAATAGTTCTCCAATAGTTTAATAATAATTCACTTGCTATCTGAAGATCTTTTAAAGATTTTTGCATTTTTTAAAGCCACATAATTCAAGGAATAAATTATTGTTCTGTCTACACTAAACGGACAACTCAGCAAAGAACTGATTGTAAATTGTGTCTTTAGGCTCAGTTACTGAAAGTCTGTCTCAAAAACACGTAATTTGTCCTTCAGCTGAATCTATGAAAAATCCCAAAGATAACCCAGTTTTACTGGCATAACATAGTATTTTTGCACCAACAAGGTGATTCCCAAAGAGCAATGAGCTGAAAATCAGTCACAACATATCTTATAGATTGACGATCCAAATCTTTGTTTAAAATCAGAGGGATCACAGAAGATGTAAAATAGTGTGTGTCTACAGACCTCTATAAAACACAGTGGAGGAGAATGCCCTTCTTTCATTGAAGAGCAATGAAAAGAAATGATGAGAAAGTCTGCCCAAGAATGTTCAGGCTATACTACACAACACAGGTGCTCATGAAGTACTTACTTTCAAGCTTGTTGTAATTGTGAAAACTCTTTTTTTCACCTCATCTCTTTCCCACTTGGGCGCATGCGCACGCAGCGACCGGCAGTGAGTGAGAGCTTGGCATCCACATTGACCAAAAAATTTTAACTTTGTTTTATCGTTCTTTTATTGAGTCTGTTTTATCCTTTTGTTTGGTGGCATGGTTTGGTCAGACCTCTGTCACAGAGAAAAACTCTCTAAATCAGATAGTGAGATGGTCCAGTCGTCTGATAGGTGAGCCACAGTCTTGTTTAGCCTCCCTGTACTCTAAGCAGGTACAGAGGATGGCTTTATCAATCCTTAATAATGGTTCCCATCCTCTAAGGGGTGAATTTCAGCTTCTTCCCTCAGGACGGAGGTTTCTATTTCCGAGATGCAGGACAAAGCGTTATAAAAATAGCTTTGTCCCCGTTGCTGTCACTGAATTAAATAAGAACTGTTTTTGATTCGAAATATTAAAGTATGTGTCACAGTGAGTTTTATATATTTACTAGGTATGTGTGTTTTTAAAGGGATGTCAAATGCTGTCATTTTTCTGTAAAGCAAATTTACCTTGCCTTTAGGTATAAATAAAGTTACCTTACCTTACCTTACCTTAAATACAAAATTTCCATTTATGTTTGGAGCATTTTCAGTAAGTTGCTAAACATGGTTCCCCTTTTCCCAGCAAAATACAAAAATTAGGAGGAACAAGGCACAGTTGAGCATAATCGAGACGATCAAGGGAGTACAACCCAGATATAAGAGAAAACTAGTTAACAGAAGAAAATGGGAAGCAAACTACTATAACTGAAAAAAACAGACACCCCCCTTAATTGAGGGGGTAATTCAGATGAAAAGACAAACTCCATAGACATTAAAAGATAACAAGAACTCAAATCCAAAAAGATCTTGTGCTCAAGATAACTGGAATGATTGTGAAATTAAAACGATGAATGAAAAACTCTGACTAAACATAATCAAAAGACAAGACATATTAGACAAAGGATGAACTCAAACAGAAAACATTTAATAATAAACAGCACAAGAAGCTGGCTTGGCCCTTTCTGTGTGGATTTTGCACTGTGCTTGTGCTGGTTCTCTCCAGGTGCTCTGGCTTCCTCAATGCTCTATTCATGTCAAAAGACATACATGGAGCTATGATTAAGTGGTGAGTCTAAATTTACCATAGTTGAGAATGTGTGTGAGAGGGTGTCGATTGCTCTCTATTAGGCCTACAATAGACTGTCAGCCTGTCCAGGTGTACCTTGCCTTTTGTCCCATGACAGCTGGATGAAAAGAATCCAAAAACTCCAAAGCATCTGGTTCATTTCATGTCAAATCATCGTTGGCTTCGTAGTTGACTGTCTCTGACTTCCATAAAAATTTCTGGAAAGTTTGGACAGATGTAATGATTACTGTGAATTTCTAGCTTCATATGTCAAATGCTTGCATTCAATGCAATGATGTTTATTTTTTTTAAACATTCACATTTAAACACATTCACATTGCAAAGGGCAACGAGTGACAATTTCTGAAAGTTATATAGTTATAGAATTTCACAATAACGCACAATAACGTTTGCTGTTCATTTATTTTCATGCTATATTAAGCAAATATTTTACCACAAAAACAAAAAATATCAGTAGGTAATCTAATCAAAATAAAACCCTTAAGTTTTTACATGGTTCATATTTTTCCATTTTTGAGACCTAGTCTACCCAACACTTTAAGACGTAATGCTCTAGAGGAGTCTAGAAGAGTGTGATTCAACCGATTCAAACTGAAAATACTTGCATATAGGTATGGAAAACATAAAGCAACAATGAGTAACGATCATTCAAAAAAAGCATACTGCATATACTGTAACGTTATATGTCCAAATTATCGACAGCAGAAAAAGTCAGGCATCCAAAAACAGATGGGTAAAATGGTCTTTGACATTAAATGTCATTTCTATTTGAATCATGAGTGTGTTATTTTGTTTGTTTGTTTGTTTATATATTATTCACTGCAGAACTAAAATGCTAATGGTTATTCATCAGTTTTGTTTAGCCCCCTGCAATTCAAACACAGATCTGTGCCAAGAGCTGGACTGACTGAAAAGGGGGATACGAGGTGCCAAATTCCATCAATTTCCTGCCTGACAACGGCGCAGACTTGGGCTAGATAGTCTGGTAGGCCTGGAATCACTTTCCCTAATAAATTTAGAGAAAATTACAGTTGTCTCAATGCTGCAAATGAAATCTGAAAGTGTCTGAAAAGTATGTTAATCCCTAAAATACTGCGGTCTCCTGCAGAAACATCCCCACTAGCCAGTATTAAAAGTTAAATCGCTGTGTTTTCATGCAGCAGTAGCAACAGAAGCTGCTGATAAACACACAGAAAAAAACACATCTAAAAAATCTAGAAAAAAACTTGATAAAAACCTTATTTATTTATTGAATCTGCATTTCTCTGTTATTCAGAACATGTATTTTGACTTGTACCTAATCTGATCACCTCTGTCTTTTCTATATATACTATACTATACTATATTTTGTAGCTAGTTAGATTTAAAACTGTATATGCTGTTTGTTCTTGCTGACCAACAGCACTGCCTTTGGCTGTGAAGGTTTGAGGCATCTTACTGTTTGTAGGGGTGTCAGTTATCATTCCTGCTTTCATACTTTTAAAAGCATTTTCCTGGAGCTGGCTATGATAGTTGCATTACTGAATGGTAAAATTCACCTTCTGCTCCCCCAGAAGTATTGCTCTTTTATGTTTTTTGCTTTTACTCCCAGAACAGGTTGCCTTTCCCTCACAGACACAGGCGAAAAATACAGAGTTTGTGGCAGTGACAACAACAACAGAAACAAAAACAAAAAAAGCAGTGACAATGACCTAGAGAAAGAGGGAGAAAAAAAGAACTGACAAGCTGACAGAGTTTGGGCTTCTGGGGTGAATCATTAGGCTGATATAACATTCAGCATGCAGCTTGGAGCAGTGCCTTTGGCTGGGCTTTGAGCTACGTAGTGTTGGTCAGTCTGGCTGTAGCTGGTTGGGAGGTCAGCCATTGATCTGAAGATATAAGCTGGTACTTTGGATCCAAGCCTTCATGATCCTGCAGAGCTACCACTGTGTGTGGATAAGCCTTGATCTGCTCAGGGGTTTCAATCTGTGTGTGTGCCAGTGTGGCTGCGCTCTGTTTGTGTGCGTATACTGATGCATGTGATCTGTACGATTCTTGTTTTGTCAATCGCAGTCCTGCAGGAGAGAGTGAATAATAACAGTGAATATAGAGATAAATGATAGGTAAGATAGAAATAAGGTGGGCAGCACCCATGAATACAGTTATGGTAAAATTAATTATTATCTTACAAAGCATTACATTAAATAACTTCTAGGTGAGCGGTGGCAGCATGAATCGCTATAGATAGAATTAAAAAAACCTCATGAGTGGTCACACTCATTGGCACGCTGCACCTTAATTTTACCCCAGGTGACAGCTTCTGTATCTGACAGCCACAAATCTGAAATCTGGAATATTTCAACATGAATTTCTGTGCAGCGATTTGAACAACTTGAGTATTGTTCACGTCTATTGTTTCTGAAAAGTGACATCAAGTTTTTCTGATGCCTGACCATTCGGCTCAATGACTCAGCTGTGTGGCTGCCTTTTAAAATGTTAGTTAGTGACGTTAAAAATGAGCGGCCTTGTCATCACGTTGCTAATTCCACCTTATACTTAAAAACCTGCCACATAAAACAGTCTCTTTCCATTATTGTTGCAGTGTAGATTTTCAAGTACTTGTTGAAATAGAAAGTGAGGCAGGTTTTATCCTATAAGGAACAACAAAAAAAAGGAACCTGGGTAAGATGAGGGCACCTTGTGGAGTAAACAAAGAAATACAGATAGTTTTTCACCCACAGTTTTATCATTGGAACGTAACCAAATGCATCTTCTTCACTTAAAAAAGGCAGATTCTTGTTTCGACTGTATTCATTGTTTACTTCTATATTTTCTGGCTCCGTCTGTCTGGTTTTTTACCTTGTTTTGCTGGCACATTGCCACAAAGAGCAAAGTTTATTGGCGCATTATAGACACCCACTGACAATCAGTTAACGCCACACTGAAAAGGAACGTGTATCTCACTGCATGCTGTTGCATGTGTATCCTTCCTGTACAAGTGTGTATGCAGACTCATAAAAGCATTGCTCTATAGCACTGCTACTTGTCACAAACACCACAGGGCTGTCAGCACTGCCATAACAATTGACTAATCTGACAGATTTGTGGTCTGTGAGGAAAATGACTGGGTAATGGCATATGTGGAACATAAAAGAAATGCAATGTTAATATTAAAACTTTAAAAGATTTCATTTTTTCAGAAAAGCTAAAGCACTGATTTTTGTCTAGTTACCACAAAAGGATAAATCAGTTGTCATTATATTAGTCGGACTCGGAAACACCAGGATTTTTTTTTTACCCCCCCCCCCCCCCCCCCCCCCCCCCCCCCCCCCCTTAATCTCCACCCTGGTTTAGTTGCAGAGTAAAATTTAAAGTGGATTCTCATTAACAATGCATGGAATATGATGCAACAATCCCTTGTGCTAAAAGATTAAAGATCTCGAGTATTTCAAAGTTGGGAACTAATTTAAAAACTTTAAGATTTCTTAGAATCACTCTGGTAAGGCAGCCTTGTTTGCTCAAGATAAACTAATGTCAGTATGTCATTCTGCTAAATTTCTCATTATTGAATCACAAACTTCCCTTTCAGGAGTTGGATCAAACTAATTTTGTTCATGAAATGTTATGGGGCTGATAGTATATAATTAATCTTTATAAAAACAAATAAGCCTGCAAACAAATTGAATTATTAATGCTTATTTTTTATTTACTTAAACTCTTAATATATCAGAGATTGAATGCTAAACTGTCACAGTTTCTGTGCTGGTTGATTAAGGTAAAGCTGTAGAAGAATGCAAGGAATGATTCATCTGCTACAGCTATAAATAACTAAGTCTGGGGTAATAGTCTAAATCATTTTTTAAAAGGGTTTTGTTTTGATTCCTGGTGTTACAAACTGTTACTCTCTATGTGCGTACAGGCTGCACAAGACAGCACCTCCTCAATTTTCAGTATAATCTAAGAGAAAAGGGTGCCTTCACTCTAGGGTGAAACGCCCTTTGTGTTTTGCAAAGCAGCCTTCACTGTCATCTGCGCCTGGCGCTTGTGATTCAAATGCTGCTGCAGAAACCCTGCAGCGAGAATTTACAATGCCGATGTATGCTTGCTTTCTGCTCTCCTGTCGTTTCTGCCAATTATGTAAAGGCCTGTAAAGTCCTGGATGATCATTTCACTTGGTTCACTCACTAGTCGGCTGTATTCGAGCCCATAGTAATGGTGACTGGAGGAGATCTGGCAGCGTCATTCCACTTCTCTCAGCACAGATGAGCTGTGTTATGGCCCAGAGGACTCACTCTGATTCTCTTTGTTTCATTTTTGTGACACGCAAGCCGACACAAACACACCAAGCAGTACACTGACACAAATGTCAAATATCTTTCTCTGCTATTCCTATTCCTTTAGTAGCTGCTAAGTATATTTGTGAGCATCGTGAAATGTGCTCCAGTCCATTTACAAACCCTCTTCCATACAAGGTCACTTTTTCATGTCCATACTGGCATGAGGATTCATGTTGCATATCCTAGCTCTGTGAGAAAACCACTCGGTGGAACAGTTGTTGTAATTTTATTCATGTATCAACTACAATAGTTTTGTACATTTGGGGGTCACAACTGTGCAGGTTGGGCTCAGTTTGCTCCAGTCTGAGTTAGTTTGTCCTGACATGTGATAAAAGCGTATTGCTTGTCATCTTTCTGATCTAGCTGTTGCCTATTGTTGTGATAAGGACATTTTTTCTGACTAAGGACAGATTTGTTCACGGCCAATATTAATAGTGATACTGCCAATTGCAGCAAACACTTAGATGATGGTTTGTGCCATGAGCATTACATTGTTATTAGGCCTGAAAGAGGTGTTAAGTGATGAGCAGCAGGAAGCAAAATGAATTAAATGCAGTCTGCTCAGCTGAAGCTTCAGTGTGTTGTTTGAATTGCTTCGATGTGATTGATTTGCTCAGTGAAAGATTTTTCCAAGTATGGCCAAGAAAAAAAGAAAAAAGAATAGTTAAAATTTTTGGCTGCAGTCTATTGACTGCTTTCTCACTGCTTAGCCAAATGCTACTGTGTGCTACTTAACAAACTGAAGAGCATGTGTCAGTTTTTATAACTGAAACCATCTCCCTCAAAATATGATTATAAAGGTGAGTGTAGCTGTGGTACAAGATTAATTAGGATTAATTTTCACTTTTGTGGAAAGTTGGCCAAGGTAAAGAAAAAAAGCAAAATAAAAGAAGACAGCGCTGCCTTTTACTCCTGTTTCCTTAACTGCCATTGAGTATCATTAGCAGTGCTTAGACCAACATAGTATAATCAACAGAAGCATTTACACCTTATATATTTATATATAGTCATATTTATCTCCTTTGATATTTTTTTTATTTAAATATGAAAACATATTAATATTCTAAATCTGAGAAGAAATATTTGCACTGCAGTATTAAAAGCGTGCAGCTGCTATATTTTGTTTTTCGCTTTATATGTCAAGGTAGTTCAATCGAATGACCTGTTGTCCTTGTTCGTTCTTTCATCACTTGTCCTTTGGCACGCAGGGCTTGACTGTGGTCCGGAGGAACAGACCCAGCATTGTCACTCCACAAAGCTGAATGCAGACACACTGTGTTGTGGCCCAAGGGAGTCATGCAGATACACACAAACACACAAACAGAGAGAGCAGCCCAAGGGAGTCCTCTATGAAGGGATCAGTGTAAACATCCAGTGGCAGTTGAGGTGTTGGTGGCCCTGTGAAGTAGAAGCAGTGCTCAGGGCATGGTGCTTGGTGATAAGCTCCACTAAAATGCAGTAAAGAAGTGAGTTGGTCATACCTGTTAAAACACCGCTGATAAACACTAAGAGAAAGCTCAAACTCCTGCAGGGGAAGTAAAGTGGGGCAGAAGGGCATGACGTGTTCTGCACCTTAGGTACAAGACTGTGTGTTTTCAGGTGTGTACATATAGGGCCAATCAAATCAATTATACAGTATCATAAGCTGAAAGGTATACTAAAGGTGGGCAGGTCAGTTATAAGAAGATGAAGCACAAGAGCAGCAGAATTATTACGTAACAAAAATACTGGAGAGATGTTAGGGAGAGATCCTATTTAATACCAACAGCCACATAAGTGTTACTTATATATACTGTTAATATTCCATGCCTTCACAGTATGGGATTGATTAGTTTTAACTTGAACTGCAGATATATTTAGAAAGTATAAATAGCCTATCTAACATTAATAAATGGATAATCCATCCTTAATTCATGTTTCAGATAGCAGGCAGAGTTTATTTTTTAAGGTTTTTCAACACTCATTTTTGGAGAAAAACCTGTACTGTCAACTTAATGCCTTGTTTTACCTAAGACATGAAGAGATGAAGGCATGATAATTAAAATATATCTTATTGAAATCAAAAACAGATGGAATACGGTGATCTGGAACTAGTGGGATTTAATATATAACCATGCACCAAACCAGGGCTCTTTCATTTATTAGTTAAGTACGTATGTAAAACCACTGCACTGTGGAGCCACTGCTTACATATTATAACATTAATTAACATTTAGAACACACAACATTCAAAAAAATGACTCATTGCAAACTTAGCTATGCCTTCAAAGCAGTGCTAGGAAGCTTTGTTTCTATGCACATGTGTTTCCTACACTCACCAAAATGATGATTTTATCCTATGCTGTTTTACTATTTCACTATTTCAAAGGCCAGCAAGTTCCTGTTTCTGTGAGAACCTGGGCAAATGTAAAACTAGAAAATACACACAAATGTGGCATGGCAGGCTCAGAGTTTCAAGATTTCCTAAAAGCACCACTTACCTTGATTTGATCTATACTCGCAGATCTGAAATCCTTCTGAATAAATACAGGATGAAGTTGACCCCAAACATCCTCAGTGTGCAAAATTTTGTAGCGTGTCTAAAACAGTGTAAAATTTTTTAAATAGATTATTTTTTATATTTTTTGTGCCATTTTAGGAAAGTGATCAAATTTCAGGCACAATAATTGACAATTAGTTTATTTTTTTCATCTCTCAAGTGTCAACTTCACATCATATTTGAAGCAGATAGTATGTAAGGGTTAATTATTTTTAATAAAATATTATATCCAGTCCATAATCATAAAGGACGAAGTTTGTAAAACACTATTTAACATTTTTAATAGTACTGATAAACAATGTTTAGGACAGACAGATTGGATCAGAAAACAGTCATATGTGTAACTTTCAATGGATATGAGAAAATAATTTTTTCCTTGTCACAAAACAGTACGATTTGTGACATCAAAATTGTGTCCCCGTGGCTGGTAGGGGCTCAGAGTGTAAACCCATTTTTCATAAGTGTCCTTGAGCAATATAAAGTGGAAGTAGCTGTCTTTTCAAGGCATTATGGCAGCCTAGGCCTAACCTATGACCAAAGAAAACAGAAGGATTTGAAAGTGGAAATACTGAATTTTGCACAAAAGGGGGCATACTTGGCATTAAAAATTTTGTGCTTTAAGCCTGGAAATGTACAAACCAGCTATGAAAAGATCATCATCTGTGAGATCATGTTGTATGACTCTCATCTTTCTCTTTTCTACATGCTCCTTGGCACAAAGCTTAATTCCATAATCCATGAACACAGTCACATTATCAGCACATACTGTGAGATACTGGGATGGAAATTAAAGCTTGGGTCCTCTGCCAGAAGCCTGGGAGCTTGAGGATCCTGTGCAGTATCTTTGTTGTTCCTTGGACTGCATGGATATTGTTCCTGGGATCTGCTGGAGCCACTCACCCAGCTTTGGGGTCACTGCACTGAGTGCTCCGATAACCACTGGGATCCCTGTTTCCTTCACCCTCCCCATCTTCTGAAGCACTTCTCTCAGCCCTCTGTCACTACGTCTGTCTTCCACTGCTTGTCCACCGCTACTATGACCGGTTGGTTGCCATCACCAGTTTGTCTGTCTATTTGACCTCGGGACTTCCAGGCTATATTTGACACAGATGTTTCCATATACTATGCCGGCCACTTGGTTATGGTGTTCCATGTATGCCCTGAGTGCTATCAGCTTGGACCCTGCCGTTATGTGCCGGATTGTCTCAGAGGAATCTTTGCACAGACTAGGCCTCGGGTCTTGCCTGGTGCGATAGACCCCAGGCTCTATGCATCTTGTGCTCAGGGCTTGTTCCTGTACTGTCATGATTAGTGCCTCTGTGCTGTTTATCAGTCCAGCTTTGTCCAGTCACTGGTGTGATTTCTGGATGTCAGGCCCTTCTACTATCTGCTGGTGTCTGCTGGTGGTGCAGGGCCCATTAGCCTTCTATGATTGTGTTTCTCCTTGCTCCTCTTCTTGCTCAGGTTTGTACTGCTTAAGGTATTGACTAAGCACACAGTCAATTGTTGCCATCTACCTGATGGATGGATGTTTCTTGTCTCATCCTGGATGGTGGTTCTGACACTCACTAGGCCTCTTTCCGCTTAGGATACAGTCTCAGGATACTGGATTTGGGGTGAAATCCTCCATGCATGGTAAGGAGTTTCCTTGTCTTGATGTCAGTGGCTTCTATCTATCAGCATTTTGCTGACTCGTCAGGACTTTCCTTACTCTGCAGGTATTTGGCGGTTGTGGCTTTCCTAGCGGGCTCTTCATGGTTCCCACATGCCGGCGGATTCCCAGGTTCTTGTAGCTGTCCTCCATGTCTGCAATGTTACCTTCTGGATTTGCTATCCCCTCAGTTCTGACTACTTTCCCTCTTTTCATTACCATGCGACTACACTTCTCCAGTCCTAATGACATTCCGATTTCATTGCAGTATATCCTAGTGGTATGGATCAGTGAATTGATGTCTCATTCACTCCTGGCATAAAGCTTGAAGTTATCCTACTTTATGTGTCCTGATAATCTTGTATAGTTCTAGACCTTCCAGGATTCATGTGTGGGGCATTGAATCATAGGCTTTCGTCAATTCAGGTGGTGCACAGGTTGGTGAGCCTGGTCTTGCAGTGTAAAGCGACTGCTCTGTTTACCAGTAGCTGATATTTTGCCACTCTGTTGTTCCTGCCAATGCTTTTCTGTGCCCTGCTTATGTATTGAGCCATGTGCCTGTTCATCTTAGCTGCTATGATGCCTGACAGGAGCTGCCATGCAGTACTGAGGCTGGTTATTGACTGGTAGTTAGATGGGACCGGTCTCTTTTGGGGATCCTTGGGGATCCGAACTATCCGGCCTTCAGTTAGCCATTACAAGTGTGTCTCACTAACAGCAACTTCATTTGTGCTGCCAGATGCCAGTAGGTGTGAATCTTGTCAGGTCCTGATGCTATCTAACTTTTCATACTGGAGACCCTTTCTTGGATATCTGCCACTGATAAATAATATATATATATATATTCTCATCCCATAAAAAAAGTAAGTGTACTGTTTGTTTTTCTGTGCAAGTAAGCGGTTGCCTTGCTTGTAAGCCTTAAACTTCATTTAAATTTCACCCTTCCTTCTTCCTTGAAGATGTGAGGCATGGACTTTCCAGCGGGTATAAAATATGCTACTCCGGCGTCTCTGAAATGCACACCATGAGCACTGCATGATGAAACCATTTTGTAAGGATAATGTTCCCTTGCAAGGTTGTTAACAGTAAAAAATATGTCATTAAGTTTATGTTATTTGTGTTTAACACCTGCTACGCAATGGAATGAAAGTATCTGTCAACGCATTTGAGAAGGTTTTAAATTCTTAGTATCTAAAATGTCCTGCACTATACAAATGGCTGTTAGAAGTCCAAATGAAGACAACAAAGGTACCAGTAAATGCCTGTTTTCATGTGGGCAGTTTGAAAAAAATTTTTTTTTAGTCTCACCAATATTACAATGTAAGACTTTCCACTTCTTATAAATCACCTATAAATTCTTCACTGACACAAATATGCAATGCAGTGTGAGTATCCATTGCTCCCGAGGAAATAAACAAAACTACTTACTTTCACACAGAGTGATGAGGAGACTTTGTTTTCCTTTGTCTCAGATCTATTATCAGAGCCCTGAGAGGGGAAAATAACAAGTTTGAGAGGATGATGAGGGGAAGAGTGCCTACAATTGGGAGAAACACTAGTTTTGAGAAGTTTATTATTGGTGATGCTAATGATAACACAGCACCATGTTTGACAAATACTTCTAAATAATACAAAAATCAAAGGAAAATATCTGTCTGTATATTCCTGTAAGATTTTGTTTTTATTTCCTTTTAAGGAGAGCTATAGCGTAGCTTCGCTGAAAAACGAACACTGCAGCAAAAACATCTTCAGTGTTCTACTTTGTCTATACTTTTGTGACAAAAGCAAAACAACAAATGCATCAGCAGGGGTTATGTATTGTTTTTTTCTTCCCAAGCCTTCATCATAGTCAGTTATTCAACCCCTAAATCAACAATCCATCTTCTCTTTGATTGCCTTTCTTTCTCTTTGTCACATCACATCCTTCACATCCCTCATTTTCAGCCACACGATATAACGCATGTCTTTGGAGTGACTTGGGCTTCTTTCCTGTCTCCTGTATGTAGTGGAGCTTGCTGATGTTGACTGTCCACTGGTGCATATAACGAAGTGAAAATTTGACTAATGGGCTGGCTGACATACTAGCTTTTTCAGCCCTGAATCAATTCATCTGAAATTTTATTTCTGAATTTTTGCAAGGTGCTGAGGCGAATTTGTGGTAATTTCAGACATATGCCTCTTTTTCTGTCCCTGGAGGAAGTCTGAAACAGTGAATGAAACCAAGGTGAAGTTTGTATTTTCTCAGCAAGAGACAATTCTCTGAGATTTTGTGACACTATTATGACAGACTGTACATGGACATCATCTGAAATGTTGTCTTAGTATGGTAACTGTCATCTACCTTGTCACATTGGCACTCCAGCACTTATGATACCTCCTTCCCACTGCTTCACAGAAATGTCACAGTACTGAGAAGTACAACAACACATGACATTTAGACCAAGAATGTGTCTACTTTTGGCAGGGCTCTCACATTTCACTCACACCAGCAGGTAGCATTTAATCAATTACATCTGGAATATTCTCTTTAACCTCAGGGCAGCTAAATGACTTACTGACACATCTGACACCGATCACCTGATCACACATCTGCAAGCTCAAACCTTCAGTGAGCCAGTCAATAAATTACTCATAGATGAAGTCAGGAGGGAACAGGCATTTAGTCCCACCTCAGCAACCCTAGTTCCCAGTGCCATTTATGCAGCACACTTCATTGGTCCTAGCTGGCTTTTGTGTTTGTCCCCCGTGTGTCACATCCTTCAAAACCTCCCACAACAATGTGCTCATACAATTTATGATCTAATTAGAGGGCATAATGAATAGTCAACCATTTGTAACGATCGTGATTAAAATGTTTTAGTGATTGCTAAAGATTAATTGTTTCAGTAATCGCTTCAGATTGATGTAATTTGCATACATATGGCAATTAGGATTTTTCTGCTCTTCATCTGCTTGATTTGCAAAAACTGTTTCTGACACTTCTGTCTAGAAATAACTTTCTGCCAAAGTATATAGCAAATATCGCATCTAAAACATAGTTCAGCTTTAGGAAAGTTCTTATACTTTTTTAAGGTTACTGACATATGAAGTTCACACACACACACACACACACACACACACACACACACACACACACACACACACACACACACATATATATATCTATATTTATATAGATAAATATATAGAGATATATATGCATATATGTTAGTCCGATCTGTGTTTGTAGGGAGTATGGCATTCTCACAAGGACATTGACATGATATATTTTTACCCTCTTACAATGACAATAAATGTTGTAGACTTGAACAAATTTCACTGAAAATGTGAAAACTACAGATATTTTCTCCTGTATCCATTTCCATCAAATTCCATCCAGATGTTGTCATGAAATTTCTGCATTTAGCTTCATACAGGCAAAACAGACCTCTGTGCTTTAAGCAATTTGAAGACCATTTATGAGAGCTTTATAAATGTGATTCAATTTGCCATTTGTAAATACTGTAAATCAGTAGGTGGTATGTAGGTGTGATGGTTGGCACTGTTGCCTCACACTCAACGGCTGGCTTCAGTTTATATATAGTATGTTTTCCCAGTGCCTGTGTGGATCTCCCACAGTCCAAAGACATGCATGTTGGGTTGACTGGGGATTCTGAATGGGCTGGTTATCTGTCTCTCTGTGTTAGCCCTATGATAGACTGGTGTATCCCACGTCTTGCCCCATGACATCTGGGATAAACCCCAGCAACCCCATGGCGCCAAATTGTGGAAGTTGAAAATGGATAGATGGATGTATGCCAGTAATATGGCTTACAGCCATACCACCCTGAGCATGTCTGATCCCGGAAGCTAAACAGGGTCGGTTAGTACTGGTTAGTACTTGGATGTCAGACCTCTTGGTAATGCCAGGTGCTGTATGCTTGTGTGTGAATGTTAGAAAGTGCTTAGGCATACATAAATGGACTGTGTGAATGCGTGTGTGATTGGGTTAATGAGACTTGTAGTAGAAAGTGCTCATCTGAGTAGTAGTGCTATGCAAGAACTAGTCCATATAATATTTATCCTCTCTATATAGTAATCCATCCTTTTTACTCTGGAGCAAAGTATTAAATCAGCTGAAAAATACAGTGAAAAAACTAAAGCATGGCTTAAGAGTGATTGTGAGTGGGTTAATAATTCTAGCCTGAAAATGTGCACTATCAGTGATTAAACTAAATTTAAGTTTAATGCCATCTTTCATCACCCTGTTAAGGATAAGTGGAAGAGAATACATGGATGGACAGACACTATCCTTCATTCTTCATTGATGAGGGACTTTTCTTTATTGAACCACCAGTCTAAGGATAGAAGACATCATTTGGTCATTAAACTGTGCAGCCATTTGATGCTTTGATTTGTGATTTTTGACGAAAAGCCAATTGACTACTCATTGCACTGCATTTGTATGTGCCCAATGCTTGGAGCAATGATAGCACCAGTGTTAATCAGTGTAACCCTTTCTCCATCAGGTCCACCAGTCTGCCATAATCTGACCTACTATATCGTGAGATTATACTGTGTACCAATCCAAATATTGGATCAGTCCTGGATCATCCGTCGAACTCAATGGAGGAAAACGCAAAGTCTAATTTTTATCCCGTGAACGCAACCTTATGTCAGATAGGTTTTACTGGAAGCAGTGTTTGCATGTGTTTGTATCCCCTATTTCCTACCCTATTTAACTGGCTAGGCTTCTTTTCAAATGGCAGCCATAGGGATCAAGCTTCTGTCTGCTACAACATGACCTCATTCCTTCAGCTATAATCTACAGCAGCAGTGTAGTAAGTTCCTGAAATCCAGCATTAAAGCAAATTGAAAATTGGAAGTTTTTAGTATCCTGTACATTTGCACAAACATCAAATATGAAAAGGAAAACCCTTGTGACACATATTTCAAATTTGTGTGTCTGAAATCCTGTGCTTGCTTCACAATCCCATGACTCAAGTAAGGATCAAAATATGCTACATGTAGGGCACCAGATTGGTAATGTTCCTGAATTTTACATTTCAAGCCTTGCATGGTGATGAGAACCAAGCTGTGATATACTGGAGGTGATTTGCTTTTGGCCACTGTGGGTGTTGCACTGTCACGCCCCTTGGTGTCATCATCCCGTTGGCCCGCTTTCATGTACACAGTCGCTGCACACACAAGGATCTCCTTGTCATTTCAGTCAATACCCACCCACATATAGCCTTTTTTCTTTATTTAGAATAACATATTCTTTGTTGCATTAAAAATAATGTGACTTAGGGAGATAATGAGAGCTTGGGGGAGATTAAAGAAACTCATTGATTGCTCTAAGCTGTAAGCGTTTGTGAATTTTATTTTTAATGAGCTACAATTTCTACATTTCCTACATTTTTAAAAGAAATAATGCATTAATTACATCTTCTTTCCTCGCTTTTATAGTATGGTTTCTCTATGGATTGCACTGTGGGCCAAAACAGCAGTCCTTTATTGTACAAAAATTGGAACATTAGTGCTATCTCATCATATTACAGTCATAGCACTCTTGAGGCCTTTGCTCAAAGAGTCATGTTTTTAGAACCCAATTTGTCTCATTTGTTTAAGTATGTGGCTGGTTGAATTTAGTCTTTAGCCATTACATTGGGAATTTTCCTTTTTTCATTGCCTCAGTTATAGAAGCCATGTGCATTTTGATCACTGTTCAGATGCTGTTTAAATGGTGCTGTGTGACAAGTGAAAAGTATACTTGAGAATGATAGGACTGCTCATTGTGAGTGTAAATTATATCAATTCAGCTGTTCAAGGATCAAAGGCCATCATGACCTTGGGACCTTTGCTATTTGCTGCAGGAAAATAATGATTTTATTAGTACTAAGATGTCCTATATTTAAGATTTGCTGTATGTATTAAACCTGGGTTTTTAAATTAAATGTTCCTTTCCCCGCTCAGGGGCTTCTCTGAATTTCACTCAAATTCATTTCTCAGTGCTCCTGCCCATGTGATTTCTCTTGATCTGTCATGGATTCTTTCGTGTCATGAGGGTATGGCCAGCTCACATTTCTAACCTCTTCTCATTTGAAGTCAGCCACACTTCTCTGACAGTTATTTCATCATGTTCTCTTTTAAAGGCGAGAGTTTGTTCCCAGAGCTCAGGTCCAAGCTTCATATGTCAGTCATCTGCCTGCTTTTCCCTTTAATTAAAAAAAGACCGAAAGAGATGTTAGATGTTACTGCATATGAGGCATAACCACACTCTGTGTGTTATTCGGGGATGAGCTATGGATGAAGAAAGATTTTGGCTAAAGGCAATCTTGTGCTCTTCTCTCCTCTACAAGTGAAAACTGATTTTCTTGGGTAGTGCAGACCTTGTATAGCCACATGCACAAATGTGGGTAGTGTTTAGTGAAAGACAACATCTACTCAATTAAGTAGCACTCAATACAATCCACCACAGTTTGAAATTACTGAGTGGCACTTTAAGTATTACTTCTGATCATCCTTGTCCCTTGATAGATTGGTAGCTTTTAACCCTCGCAGCTAACACGTCCTTATAACTAATATATATGCTGTCTAGTTTAGGATCGTATTCTGTAAAGAACGAGGTGGTCAATGCATATGGAAAAAGAAGTTGAAAAGTTAAAAACGTATTTTATATGTATTGTAGGATTCATTAGTTTTACATATCTTTGATAGTGTGATTTACATATGAAAGTCCACCTTTGAATTTTTCTTATAATTGTTTCATAATTTCATAATTATTGTAAATGGCTCGGGATTTATTTAGCACTTCTCTACATTTTTATATACACTACTACATTTGACACTATGAACACTATATACACTACTACACTTGACAGTACAAGCCAGCTTCACAGAGTTCTATAGTTTATGCAAACAGTACGTGTGGCCTCAAGTGGAATTTATCCTTCAGCGAGGGTAGCACGTTTGCGGTCCACTGGGAGTCTGCGGATGACCCGTGTCCCTGCAGAGAGCTTCATTGTCAGATGGCGGCAGTGCATGTGGTACACCTGGTCTGTGGGTCAATCTTATTTGTGTTGTTGTTGGTCTATCAGAAGAAGAGCGGAGTTATAACAGACAAAGAGCTGAAGTGAAACAAGGGTTAACAACAGTGAAAAATGTCGACTGCAGCCACTGTCTGTGATTTTTGTGTTGAAATTTTTGATCTTTTAAGTTTTTTCACAGTTCTACTGTACCATTCCCATTGAATTCTGCTGTTACTCCTTTCCCTTTTCTCATCAAACCAATGTCAGCCAATTATCAGTTAGCATTTTGGAGGACTGCACGGGAGCATGTGTGCGATGGGTAAAAACCCTTCTTCTTGCTGTCTGAACAGAAATGTATACGCAGATGGACACATTTGTGCAACCCCAGTTTATGCCTAGAGACTGTTCGGTACCTTCCTGGCTGCCTCTAGGGGAAAAATGTTGTGGCCAAATGATTGGCGATTGTTTGCTGGTTGTCACAAGCTGAAATTGGTCACACAGAGAGGAAAAACCTCGTTGTGATTGCTTTAGTGGCTAGCAGACTGCCAAAGTTGACAATTTGCTAGCAAGATGCCAACAAGTTAGAAGACCCCCAACTTGTCTGCAAACAGTCGCCAACTATTCGTTGTGCAGTAGTGTAACTGAAAAAGTGTAATGGAGAACATTTTCTTTCAAAGTAAGAGTTGTCTAACCATTACAGCCAACATATAACAATAGGCATAACTTATACTTTATGGTCTCTGTTTTTAGTTTCTTGCACTTTTCAGTTTCACAACTCCTCAGGACGTATTAGGCAAGTGTTTGTAGACAGGTTGGTGTCTTCAATGTAACTACAACCGACCGTGGCAATCTACTATTTTTTTGTCATCAATTTTACCTAACACTTGGAACAACCATTCATAAACCATTTGGGAAATATAAATTTTTTCCCCTAGCAGTCGTAGGTACTAGAGGGTGGCCAGCTGGTTTCTAGACCTGTTAAACTGGGGCTTTATCTAAAACGGACACTCATATTCCTTGAGAACATTTTGGCATTCAGACCGGAGGAGTCACTAGCCTTCCGCTGAGGGCTACCTGATTTCCTGATCTCCTGATTTCCTGATCTCCTGATCTCCTGATCTCCTGAGCTATAGCAGTTACCCAAAGAACTAAAAAAAAATGAAGCATAACTCACGAAAACATGGTAGTTTTTTTTTCCCTGTATCTTTCGCACATGGAATGGTAGAAAGAAGTGAAAATAAGAAAGGTAAAGTTAGAGGCCATTTAAGCCTTTAGTTTCAGCACTTTTCAGTTTTCACCTAATCATCATGGATGCAGATGATTAGGTGAGCGATTGATCACTTGAACAGATAAAGATGTCAATCATTCATGTCTGAATTGTTTTAAAGTCCAAAACAAATATTTATTTTTTGAACCAACAGACGTATTTGGTACGTCTTTTGGTCCCAAAATGTAAAGGTTATGGATTTGATCACCAACTGATTTTATGCACAATGATTACAAGAGACAGCAGAAACAAACCTGTGTTGGTTTTTAATACTTACCATAAAGAAAGCAAAGACAGTGCTGACAAATTGAAATTTAAACTACTGTAGTAATGGCAGAAGATGTAAACTAAAGCCACATGAACATTACCAGTTGCTTAATCAATTCAACAGCTGAGACATTGCTACTGCTTGTGGTATATTTCTCATCAAAGCTTGGACCACAGTGGTAGAAAGACTACCTGTGAACACTTTCAGCAGCGGTCTCATACCCTATGAAGTCCTAATTACAGGTGTGCTGGACCAAAACACTGCAAACTAGGAAGGAGTTCCTGCAAACTGTCGGCTATTTGTACACGCTTTTCTTAATTAACATGTTTCACTCATTAGTGCTTCAAATTGTCTGATGAAAATTTATCAACCAAGATAAGGTCATTACATAAAATTAATAAGCATGACCGATTCAAGGATGTGTGATTCATTTTTTTATGAATAAATGCAGAACACCAAAGACAGATGGAGAACTCTAGAGGTATGGAGTTGAGGTGAGGGAGGTTTGGGTGTGTAGATGCAGTGAGGAGGAGCATAATGTTTCAAAGGAAAAAGATAAAGACAGACAAAAGCAGATGGGAAAAGAGATGTGCTGAGAAAGACACAAAGGGTTGAGATGGAGAGAAACGCAGCGGCATGCATGGGTGGAGATGAGCATTGTCTGGTGTGCACTCTTTATCTGGATAGTGGTAATCTTGTCCTCAGTTCTCAACATTGCTACGCACCAGCACTTTTAACTAGCTTTGATAATGGGAGGAACAGCATCAAACTCATTAATTGAATTAGCTCTCTCTTTATCTCCACATCTGCCTGTGTCCACTCGCCCCGAAAAACACTCCGCCAACAACTACTCTTCAGCTAATTGACTCAAAGCTCCTGTGCAGCCCTGTTTCATTCTCCTAATTTATTGGTCCAGGTCCCAGCCTGGTTGTGCTGTCAGGGGCTACTTTCTAATTCAATTTTACCCCGTGCTGGTGAAGATTATTTCGTTTTTGAGGACAGGGATATAGAGCAACAGAGAAAAGCCTAAAGAAAATCTAGGCTGTTATACCCAACAGCTTGTCTGTTTATATTTTGTAACAGGATTTAGCTGCAGGTGTTTGAGAATTATGGAACACAGGCTGACTAAATAACCTAAATGCAATTTGGCCAATTTTACCCTTCTGTTTGTAGATTAAATTCAGCTAAAATACCTCTTTAAAATCAATTTGGAATATGCTTAACAATGAGTTTACCAACCAGAGCAATTTGCAATCTATTTTTTTCCCTTTCATTGGTTTCAAGTATATATAAGTGCTGTGACCCTACATCACCTAACACCCCTTTGTAAGAGGTGTTAGGTGATGTAGGAACCAAAGGTACTTTTTGTGACACAGCTCAAATCAAAACTGTTGTGCTCACGTTCATTTATATTCACTAAAAGTTTTCTTTTAATGCTGACTTCCCCTAATGTGTTCATTCTTAGAACAAAAATCAAAACCCTTACCTGTTCTGCGATGAAACAATTATATTATTAATAATCTCCGGCTCTCTTCCAGAGCATGATTTTGTCCTCTCTTGCTCCCCTCACCCCAACAGGTCGTGGCAGATGTCCACCCCTCCCTGAGCCTAGTTCTGCTGAGGGTTTCTTCCTGTTAAAAGGGAGTTGTTGTTTTTTTTCTCCTTAAGGGTAATACAAGGGATAATTTCTCTCCCTTTTCTTTTCATTTAAACTAAAATTATTATAACTTAGAGCTCAAAACCTTTCAGGTAGCCTCTTGATAATGGCACTGACATAAATTTCTGTCTCTTTTGGTTGAAAATGTATAATCAGAACACACAGCAAATGCCATTGCTATATATATAATATTCCAGTTTCTTATCCATTATCTCTCACTTTAGCTTCTTTCCACTGCTGGATGTTTTCCCCATACTCTGGCCTTTTTCACCCACCCTGACACAACACCCTTCTTTTTTAATCCTCACAGCTAATCTGTTTTTCTGCTCACATACCTTTAACACCAAGATCTCCCCTGATGTTGAGACCGTTATGCTCTCAACATCACCCCCACCACCTACCTAACCTATTCTCCTCCATTATTATCAAAAGGCCATTTACACATCATGTAAGAAAGGATGCTTTTGAGTGACAGCAGGATATAATACCTGAAAGTGCAATCATTTGCTAAATGCCGTCTAGTTATTATTATCTTGAAGTGAACTTTTCCTTTCAAGGTAATATGCTGTTCCTCATTTTCTGGGTCCTGGGTTTTTTGTTTATTCCAAATCTGTCCTGCCTCAGTTTTAAATGAGTATGTGTGTACTCTATTAAAGGTCATTAAAGGCAATTATTCCTGCATTTTAAATTTTTTCTGTCTCAAATCCTGTGACTGTCTATCCTGTCAGAGTGATTAAAATCAGACTATCGTATCCAAAGCAAGCTTTTGTTTTGAAATCTTCCACCTCAGCTGGCTCCTTTTCGATGTGGAAGAGCAGCAGCTCTACTCTGAGCCCCTACCACTAATACTTGAACTACTCCACTTGGGGCAGGAACTCATCCCCGACCCGGAGTGGGCACTCCACCCTTTTCCGGCTGAGAACCATGGCCTCAGATTTGGAGGTGCTGATCCTCATTCCCGCTGCTTCACACTCGGCTGCGAACCGTTCCAGTGCGAGCTGGAGGCCATCACCCGATGAAACCAATAGAACCACATCATCCGCGAAAAGCAGAGATGAGATTCTGAGGCCACCAAAGTGAAAGCCCTTCGCCACTTTGCTGCGCCTAGAAATCCTGTCCATAAAAATTATGAACAGAATCGGTGACAAAGGGCATCCCTGGTGGAGCCCATCACCCACCGGGAACGAGTCCGACTTATTGCCGGCAATGCGAACCAAGCTCTTGCAACGGTTGTATAGGAATCAAATGGCCCATAGCAATGGGTCAGACACCCCATACTCCCGTAGCACGTCCCACAGGACACCCCGAGGGACACGGTCAAATGCCTTCTCTAAGTCCACAAAACACATGTAGACTGGTTGGGCAAACTCCCATACGCCCTCAGGTATCCTTGAGAGGATAAAGAGCTGGTCCAGTGTTCTGCAACCAGGGCAAAAACCGCATTGTTCCTCCTGTATCCGAGGTTCGACTAGCGGACAAACTCTCCTTTCCAGCACCCTGGCATAGACTTTCCCAGAGTGGCTGAGGAGTGTGATCCCCCTGTAGCTGGAACACACCCTCCGGTCCCCTTCTTAAAGATGGGGACCACCACCCCGGTATGCCAGTCCAGGGGTACTGCCCCTGATCTCCACGCCCTGAGGCGTGTCAACCAGGACAGCCCTACAATGTCCAGAGCCTTCAGGAATTCAGGAGACAAGATGCCGTAGGGATAAAAGAAAACTCGAGTCTTTTAGTCTTCCCCCCAGGGTCTCTTTAAAACGGCGGCCGGACGGCAACAACTCAAACTCACTGTGGTTCAAACAATTAATAATAGAAAGCGCCTTTCTAAGCACATTTCTATTGTAAATGGCCAAAATTCCATCTTGCCAGCGCCCTGAAATTTTGCTAGCAGTTTTTACCAGAAGTCCCAACCGATTCTTATTCTTCACCGTCAAGTTAGCAAACCAGGCAGCGATACAAAAGGACATCACAGATTCAATAAAACTTCTATAAAACAAAGACAACATCTCAGATGAGACATTAAAAAATTTCATTTTCCTTAAAAAGAACAGTCTTTGTTGAACTTTTTTAGTAGTGGCATCAGCATGATGCCACTACAGTTTACGGTCAAGTACCACACCTAGATATTTATAACTCTCAACGATCCCAATATCAGCAGTTAAAATAAAAAGATCTCCTAGTTAGTGATCATCAACTGTGTATTACCAGGGTGTGTGCTTAGGGAGAGAGGGATTTCCCTCCCTCTGCTTGATTATTTTTTATCTCCTGCGGGGATAAATATTCAACCCCCTCCCTCTGATTTTTAGCTCTTGAAACAGTCAACAGCACGAACATCAGTCAAATCAGAAACTGACTTTTAGCGCTTGCAATCTGTAAGAGCAGAGATGACGCTGTTTGAGGAGATCATCCAGATCTCGTTCTGCTTCACCGTTTCATGAACTCACTAAGCACAGCTGTTTCAGGGTCAAAACTATCGTTAACTAAATAAAAGAGAAGTGAAATGTGTTCACAGTGGCAGGAGGCTCACCAAAAATCCTAGAAGTATTCATGCTGTGTGTCAAACAGTTGCCTGTTCGTTGACATTCGAATTCGTGACAAAGTTTAGTTATGCAGCTTCTTCTTTCAAATTGTTAACTTCCAGCACCGAAGCTGCTAACTGCAACATCCTGCAGTTATAATGGACATCTCTAGAAGAAAATACATTCACATTTTGTTGGCTTTGTTGGCAGCTGCTGTGAAGGGCTGAAAGAGATTAGCAGCCACACTCCTGTGTTTAAAAAAAAAAAAGAATAGAAAAAAATAATCATTCACAAGTTTGAATCTGGAGTTCGTGAACACATAGTTATTCCATTTTTACAAATATATTAAGTCATAAACTTTAAAGTCCTACTCCTGATATTAGCAAATGGATGTTTCCTTCTTCCCTGTATGGAGATCTTCAAATGAGAGTTAAAAGGGGGCACTTTGTAGGAAAGCCAAAGGCTGTTTTCTCCTGAATCTACTGTAGAGGAATATTTATTATTTTTTAAACTGCAGCACATTTTATTTTGACAATTTGTTTCTCATGTCATTTTCACACATTTATTAACTTCATTAACAGGCCCCTCCCTGGGCCTGCTTTCTAGGTTTTTCCTTGTTAAAACAGAGTTTTTCCTTCCCACTGTGGCCAAGCTTTTGCTTGAAGCGGGTTGTCTTATTGTTGGGGTAAGGTGGCACTTTAGAATTAAAATTGAATTGAATATGTATTGTATTCAGTTTTACTTCTCCTTGTCACAGGACCTTGACTGTTTGCACATCTGTGTTTTCCCCACCTGTGTCCACTTCCCCTAATTAACCCTGTGTGTATAAATAACTTGCACCTTTCTTGTCAGAGTGTCTGTGATCTGTCCCTCTGCCCTGTGTGTGGATTTAGTTTTGCTTTGACGTTGCAAACAGCTTCAATAAACAGGTTTGCTTTATGCTTAATCCAGTCTGTCTCCTGGGGCCTTTACCTGTATGTCAATTATGGCATGTTTAACTGTTTGCACTGTTATGTTTCTCTGGATCCCCTGTGTCTTAAGAGGAAATCGTGAATAGTACTCATAATAGTATTTATTTATATTTTTTTAAAGTTAATGGCACCTCTTTATTTTTTTATTTTACCCTTTTTTTTTATATTGCACTGAGGCAAAACCTGTATAATCCCTTACAATAAACTGGAAATCAGAGTTAATGAAAAACGATATACAATTTTGTTGCAGGCTCTACAGTGAGTAGAAAGTAGAGATGGACCGATCCGATATTACGTATCGGTATCGGTCCGATACTGACCTAAATTACTGGATCGGATATCGGAGAAAAATAAAAAATGTAATCCGATCCATTAAATATCACGAAAGCACCTCACAAAACTTGCAACCCGCCGTAACTCACCTCAGAACGTTAGCACGTCGGAGCAGTATGCATCACGTGATAGAGCGGCTGTGGCATGCGGGACCTGTCGGTGGTCTGGATAGCATGTGGAGCTTCGCTAGCAACCCAGCATTTCATCTCCGACAAAGTTATCCCCGAGAGAAGTAAAGCAAGTGTGTAAGTCCATCTCTGAATGTTTGTAAAGCACTCCTGCGTTAAGCTTAAGGAGCGACTGCCTCTCGCTCTCCGGCTGCTACTTCAATCATGAAACTGCTTAATGATCAGCTGATCGGCTTTTCTGTCGGGAGTACGTCTCTCTTGTTTGTTTTTGGCCCACTTTGCACCAGAAAGAGGAAACCAGCGGCTGAACAACAGCAGCACGTTTAAGCTTGATCAGCTGTTGTTAGAATTTATTTATTATTACTTTCTACTCGAGGATCTTTTTCTACGTAGCTGACGGCTGGTAACTGTGCAGGGGCGGATCTAGCAAAGTTTAGCCAGGGGGGCCGATAGGGCATTAACTGGGAAAAGGGGGCACAAAGACATACTTTTCTTTCTTATTCTCATTTAAAATGTCGAGCTTTTAATAAATAATTATCTGACAGCCAAAGTTTTAATTTGATGTAAAATGAATAGAAGTCAATTACTGTATATAGTGACTATTAAGTCTAATATATATACCCTAGTAAGCTATAGTACTCTTTACTTTGGGAAGGTACCATCTGTGCAGTCTGCAATTTTGTTGAAGAAAGATGTTGAATCTATTTAATATTTCTTGAAAAATAATTGATTTCTGTGCATTTTTTTTCGCACTGCATCAAATTAAGGTTGATTACGTCGATTAAGCATCATGAGGTGGAGCGTGAGGGGTGGTTCCCTATTTTTTATTTATTTATTTTTGTTGTTGCTGGGAGTTGGAACCCTATTAGTTAGATTGCTTAATATTTACACTAAGTACTCTTTAAAATACCAGAATAGGGAGGATGGTGTAGGTTTAAGTTTATTAGATTGATCAGTATTGCTGAACTATGAAATATTTTTTTTGTATACAGGTATAACAGAATAGCTTTAGTGTAGTTGTTGTTTTAAACTTGAGTATGAACTTGCAGACTTGCAAAATGCAGCAAGATATTTTAAAAAACAGTTTTGTTGGTTAAAAAACACTATATCGGATTCATATCGGTATCGGCAGATATCCAAATTTATGATATCGGTATCGGTATCGGACATAAAAAAAAGTGGTATCGTGCCATCTCTAGTAGAAAGTGGCCCTAATAGTGTATGAAGGTGATTCAGCCTTTACTGGTGGGGCCGCTAAGCTGGAACTGCTGGCATCTGAAAACATAAATGCATGCATGTATATTTTATTCAGTGTGTTGGTTTGATTGTCTGCCACCCAGTTTGGTCCAGCAGAGTGAAAAGTCTCAACAACTGTAGGCTAGATTGTCATGACATTTGGTGCAGTTGAGCTCAAAGGAGAATTCTTAATGACTTTCTGCAGCACCACTATTAGATTTCTGTTTTTGAGTGAAATATTAGATGAATTCCAATAATATTTGAAACGGGCATACTTCCCCAAGCCCCAAAGCCACAATAGTTATCCACAATAGCTGGCAATTCCTTACCTAATCATCCAGGGCAATTACCAGATTGAAATACGTAACGTACAACACCTGATCTTACAGGATGTTTGCAATGTGTTTTTGTATCCTGTTCAATTTCCTGCTGTGTAAAGTGCATTAATATTAATGCACATAGGTATTTCTTTCAGTATGCAAGATGGATGTAAGAGTGGAAGGTGTGCTGACATGTTATTTGGACTATGGCCATTCTGGTGTGTCATTTCTGAGCCTCAGTTGGGTGGAGTTGAAACCTGTCTTTTCTGACAACCTCATCTCATCTGTAAATACTCATCCCACTGATGCACGGTTTCATGGAATTAATGAGGCAGCTTCATGTGCTGATGCATGTGAAAGGAGAGCTCCCTTCAAATTGCTTTCCTTTATTGCCTCCCCCCCGTTTGTCCTCCCTCCCCCAGAAATCACATTAGCCAAACCAATCTCATTTACAACATGCCATTTCTTAATTCAGCCCCCTGCTCCGACCCTATAGGAGATGCTTTGTTTTTTACGTCAAAGAGTGGATGAATTTCAGGAAAAATAGAATATTATAGTAAGAAAGAAAGAACACAGAGCACATCGACACTGTAGTGGAGTGTAATTCATCAACTACAACGTATTGATTAACTGATCATTTACTCTGAAATGCAGAGCATATTGTAAAAGTTAAGTTTGGCCAACCGCCCCCTGTAAATGCAGGTATCAGCATAAACAGACAAATCAACTTGTTGTTCAAGTTCATTTTGCACCAGCTAGAAACTGATGTGGAAAATAAGGAAAATGCAGTGCATTTATTCTGTGAAATTGGAGTTTGAGATGTGATCAATGCAGCATACAGAATGCTGCATGAAATTAGTTGATTATTGGTCCTTTTGTAGTTCTCTGTCAGTGCTACATCTGCTTGCAAGTTTGTGGTAATTACTGTGCTGTGGCTAAGGTGACAACTTGGATACAGGGGGGCAGACAGCAATCAGCTGTCTCCTCCTAGTTATTGCCTGCGCCTTCCACACCAGCGGCCTTTATCTTTGCTCGTCAGAGGCAGCGACCAACACAAGGCCAGTTATTACCGCAGCAGCGACCATGATAAGATCAAAGGAGACTGGTTGAACATGGAAGATGTAATGACTGTTCTCTTCTAAGCACTGCTTCACAGAATGTCATGTCATCTCCCCCCGTTAACGTTCATGTTTTTTTCTTCCTTTACAAGTCTTTCAAAGATGCAGAATGAGAACAGTCTTCAATTATTTTGATGTAGGGGGAAAATTACCCAGCGCTGAAATTTTAGTGAATGAAAATGTTCCTTTTCACTTTCACTTTTTTTTTCTTTTTGTTTTCCGGTGTTTTACTTTAGAGCAGCTTTCACGTGCCATCTATCTTCCTCTTCTGCTTCCTTTTCTACTTGATACATACGGCTACATTTGTCCCAAAGGTTTGAAAAAGAGCGGGTTGGCATGTTGTAAAAGAACTGGAAGTAACTTCATGTGACAGACGAAAATGCAGAAAGCAGCTGCTGACATACTGGAAGAAGGGGAGGTCATGGTTTCTCACTATCTCAGTATCCTCCCACAGACTGTGACCATGAGTAATGGAAGCGATTGCAGGGGGGAAAAGGGTGGGACGCAGGTAGAAGTGGCATGAAAGCGGTAGATACTGGAGAGGGAAAAAAATGGACACAATTTGTCTGAAATGGTGCTTGGTGCCAAGTTGTTGCCCTTATTTTTGTTTGCAAAACAAGACTTGCCATACAAGATACTACAGTGTGTTTGCTAATTCTGTTTAACTTTTGCAGAATTTAATTTAAACTCACTAACCCTGACTCCTTAGTTCAGCTAGCATGCCATCTGTCATCCTGGTGTTACGACTGCTAATAGAATAAATCTGACTTGTAAACTTTTTCAAGCATAGACCATCCAGCAGCATTCGACGGTTCTTAAGTGTTGTGCTTAACCTTTACAGTCTCTAATGTTTCAGCTGCTGATTCTTCTCATTTTTTTCCGTTTTCCTTCTTCCTAATTGACTGTTAGTGGGAGTTGCCACATTTTCTTCCACACACACACACACACACACACACACACACACACACACACACACACACACACACACACACACACACACACACACACACACACCCCCACCACCACCATTCTGGGATAGGCTCCATCCATTCCTTGTCATGCTCATGGATGGATGGACTTTTGACCAGTATATTTCTGTGTTTCAGGGTCAAGCTGAAAGATGGAGTGGCATTCTTGGGAGCTAGAGCCAGTAACCCAGTTATGTGGACGGTGAGTCAGGATGTCAGAAGTGAAGGTCACAGAGTTGTCACCCTGCACTGCCACAGGAAGGAGAACAGCTTCAGTCAAAGGTCCGTCTGACTCCCTCCTTCTACTGAATTAATGAGTGTGTGACTGAAATAATAACCTTACATCCCTGCTGAACAACCAAACAGCAGCACCCCGCTTGGTTTCTCAGGTGCTGAAAGAGCGATTGCAAAAAAAAGAGTATGAAGGAGAACATTATTAAACATTAATCTTTGGCACTGCCATTCATGCAGGTTCTCAGCTAGTCCCAAGTGTAGTCAATAAAATGAATTGTTTGAGGAACATAAAGTCTAAGGTATGCTTGGACTTAAAGGATAATTTTGGTAATATCTGATATTTTTCTTTCTGTCTACATACCATTAGATACTTAAAAGGATATCTGAACATGTAGCATTGTAATTGCACATTAAAGTCATTCATCAAAATACATATACTTTGCCTGCAAATGCAACAAAAGCAAATGTTACACTTAAGTTTATTTTCAGCATGTTTTGCATAGGTACAATTTCTTTTAGAGGGGTTCAGGTACTGAGCACTTCGAAAAACCTCAGCCGACCCTAAATTTAGTATTGGACTTAAACACACATACATAGTCACACTGAGCATCTCGGCACACTACGCCTTCTGTGTACGCACAGCTTATTGAAATCCACTGTTACATAATGCATGATGCATTAAGTATCAGTCAAACATGAACAGTCCTGCTATGGGAAACCAAATGCACAGCTGAAAACGGTGAACAACAAATATGGTTTTCCAGTTAACATCTTGTACTATCGCAAACTTTCAAGTCTTATAAAATTAATTGAATGTCAAGTATACATACATTACATTAAGCAAGTTATTTAGACTTTGTTTTACTGCAGACACCTCTCGAGATTTCACGTTGTTGCAGTTTGGTACTGATACTTGATCCTTTGCAGCTTCTATCCAAAAATGTCTATAGCATGGTGTGATACTCTAATTACAAGCAGAGACAACTAGTGTTACATATAAAGAGGATTCAAGAAATATCAAAGAGCTGTTAGTATAAAAATCAGATTTCCAAGACAATAAGATAAACTGACACAGATGTGTAAGTATTATTGGACGTGTTAAAAACATTTTGA
This sequence comes from Maylandia zebra, assembly GCF_041146795.1. NCBI lineage: Eukaryota > Metazoa > Chordata > Actinopteri > Cichliformes > Cichlidae > Maylandia > Maylandia zebra. The sequence continues at coordinate 43,251,183 of NC_135173.1, read as the reverse complement.
GATTGTGAAACCTTCATGTGCTGGTAACTAGTAATTATGCTACACTTAAGTGGTTATCAGGTAAAATGTATATAAATATTATATACTTTATATGCTGAAATCTAGCAAACCTCTAATTTACAACTATACAATGCAATTACTTAAAAGTATTTACAAGAACAAACTTAGTTAAAGTCATTATGTGTCAAAAGGATTTAAAGCACTGCATGTAGGTGATTGTTGCTCAGAGGTGGCTGTTTTCAATCAGTGAGTGATAACTGTGTGCGTGTCTCTGTGCGTGGCAGTCTACAGTACTTGACATTCACTTCTGCAGCTAAATGGCTTTAGGAAAAGACAAAGTAGCTCCACACAGGAAGTGACACACCCCACTGGCTGGATTGTTATTTCCTCCTGGGTGTCAAGGTGACGGCAGTGATGAAAGACAAGTCATCTATCATTTACATGTTTCTCTTTCACAGCCCTGCTGAGGGGAAGATACAGTGAATTATACAGGACCGCTCATATCAAGGTCATACATGTTGACTGCGTACTATACCTTGCAATTCACCACTCAGCAAAAGACTGCCTTGAAGTATTGAAATGACCACGAACCTGGGCTTTCAAGTTTTGTGGGTTATTCATCAAATTGAGTAATGTGGAAAATCTGTAACTTATTTAGTGTTCTGTTATTTACTACACCTGTGCATGAAATGACCATAACTGTAATTAAGAATCTCTTTGAGGGTTGTAAACTGGTAGACGGCAGCTGTCATGTTTTTTGTTTTTTTTCTATTTTATTGAAAAGATAAAAATATGTGGAATACATAAAAAATAAAGGTATGTAAATAACATAAAATACACAAATCACAGTATGCTTCGTCTCCTGAGCAGGGGGATCCTATTGTCCACTGTCTCCCAGAGGTTTTTCAAATAAACTTCACTGGTCAGAGTCCCAGCTGGTGGGCTGAGACTCTATAACAAAAGAAAAAACAATCTAGAATAATTTTCACTTAAATACGTGTATAATCCTTTAACTCTCGTACTTGCTTTTGACATACTTTTTTCGTACTCATCAGTAGTATGTTCATAGTCAGGGAGACATTTTATTTGACTGCATTGACTAAAAGATATTGGTCAGATGTCCATCAACCTACTTTGCTGAGCATTAAAACAGAATCAGTAGGAGAGCTTCAAAGATGTATACCCCGAGGATGATGGCGGGGCAGTTCGACCTCAGTAGAGAGTTTGTGTGGTTTTGTCACTTCATCTGCCCACTTTCATTGGAGGCCACGAAGCAACACCACATTGCCTCCAGCAGTGTTCCCTGTCTTTTCTTGTACACATTTAGCTTTATTCTTTCCTGCTGTTATAATCTGTGTCATTGCATACTACTGTCAGTAAAAGTTTTAAACATTTGGTGCCTAAAGGAGCAACTTTAATCCACCAGTTGATTAAAGTTGGAAAGTGCAGATCTTCCCACAATATTTATTTTGTGCCAAAGCCAATGTAATACCAATGTCAGTGCACAGGGGAGGTGAGTCCAAGCGAGGTGAAGAAGAGAGTGCAGGCAGGGTGGAGTGGGTGGAGACGAGTGTCAGGGGAGATTTGTGACAGAAGGATGGCAGTGAAAGGAAATGTTTACAAGATGGCTGTAAGACCTACTATGATGTATAGTTTGGAGGCAGTGGCACTAAAAAGAAGACATGAGGCTGAGCTGGAAGTGGCAGATAAAGATTTTCACTGGGAGTGACCAAGATGGACAGGATTAGAAATGAGTATATCAGAGGGACAAATCAGGTTGAGCAGTTTGGAGGCAAAGTTAGAGAGGCAAAGCTGAGATGGTCTGAAAACATGCGGAGGTGAAATAGTGGATATGCTAGACAAAGGATGTTGTTATGTAGCTTCCAGGTAGGAGGAAAGACCACAGAGCAGACTCATGGATGTAGTGAAGGAGGACATGCAGAGGGCAGGTGTGACAGAAGAGGATGCATGTGATAGGGTGAGATGTAGGCAGACCCCTAAAGAGACCAGCGGAAACAAGAAGATTTAATGTAATATAAAACCTTACAAAAGTTATAATAGCAAACATAGATTTTAGGGAATTTAGATGAAAGCATTTTTCCCTCTTAGGTAATGAAAACTGACAACATAGCCACAAAAGGGGAAGAGAGAAATCTCTGCAGCGCCATGATCTATTAAAGTCAAAGGTGGACTTGGAAGCTATTTCGAGAAGGCACAGATAATCGTGATAAATAGAGATTACAGAAATAAGCAGTAACTGTTAATGTGTCTACCTTAAATAAGTAGGGTAGTATCATGAGTTCTCAGGTCCAGTACATTTTAACTCACCATGACAAAATTTAGACTTCAGACTAAAAAATCACATTTTAATCACACGTTCATACATTGTTCTGCAGGGCGTCATAAATGTCTCTTCCAGTTTTTTCCATCACTGTCCATAGGACCAGAGTCCAAATGTATGTAGCATAGGCATTCAAACATACTAGTTGATTTTGTTTGTCGATGAGGCTTTCAGCTATCTCCAAAGCTGCAGGCCTCGTCAGCACTCCTGTTTTATGGCCTCTACCAACCCCCATCACCTCACTTCAGGCCTTCGTCCTGTGGGGGATACTTATGACTCCTCCACTCTCCATCCTCTGCAGAAAAACCCTTCTGTGGAAAGAGTGTTGGATCCAGTTATCTTTACTGCTGTTATGATCCCACCTGTTGAGTCACCTCAGCAGTCTTGTAGAAGTGGTCATGGTGCAACACCATAGCTTCTGGTTCCTGTGCTTTTCACAGAATCATGATGCCATCCTTGGACTCCTGCGCTGTCGATGGAGCTTGGCACGCTCCCCTAATCCTTCAGGTGCCCGTCTGTTGTCCACAATCTCCTCTGTTGGCCTCTGGAAAGCCCCCTTAGCACAGGTCTCATTCCAACGCAGCTTCGTGGTCCTTGCTGTGGCTCCGAAATCTGATCTCATGATGGGCCCCAAACAGCTCAACCTTCGACCTCAACCACTGCCTGGGCTGTCTGCTATGCCTGGAATGGTTCTTGTTTCTCACTGGGCCTCTGAAAATTTCTCAGGAGATTCCTTTCAGCAATACTCTGACTGCTGCACCTGTATTTCCTTGCTAGGAGGAAAAACCTTCTATTTGGAAAGCACGTCAACCATCATCAAACCACATTCTTTAGTTCAGTGAACTTCACTTATGGACCATCAAAGCCTCATCTGAACATGGATGCACCACTTGTATAGGTGTAATACCTGTAAATGAACTGTTAATCCCACAAATCACTGCAAAAATCATAGAAAACATAGTTTCATGTTAATTCTGGACCCCTCCTCTTGACGCATGGACACCCCCATGTGTAAACTCATCAAACCTAGATTCCTGTCTTAAAGAAAAAGGTCAGCTAGATCATGTCCCAGGCAACATCAGGGTGTCTCTGAGTTAACTGTACCTAACTTAAGCTCAGTCAGCAACAGTTTCCTATACAGTTATACATTTTTCTTTAAAGTACATCCAGCATATACAATGCTTTCTTTTGCTGTTTTAACAAGTGTACAAAATAACTTAGGTACTGTATATTAAGACTAAAACTTAATATCATATCTGCACTAATTGATATGACATAATTTGTGAACAACTAAACACTGTTGGCAAGATTTAACTATGAATAGAGTGAATTGAGTGTTCAATCAGTGACCATAAAATATATTACCTGATCTAATCACTAAAAGATAAATGCTGTGTCATCTGCCAGTTCTTTATTTGTGTGTTTTTACTGATAAGTTGGATAATAGCTATTTTTTTGGCTAAATTTATGCGTGCTGTTTTTCTCAATAGCCATTCTATCTGGAAGTGTAGTGCCAAATTTGGATGAACAGCGTTAAATAACAAACAGAGAGAAATTAAATGTCACTCAGTGTCTAGGTTAGAGCGAGGACAATGACAACGTCCTCGACATAATCAACATCAAAGATTACAATATTGCTTCTCAAAGATGGATGCACGCTGTCAAAGAACAAGCTGAACAAGCTTCAGATAAAAACCTTATTCATGATCTTCTGGTATGAGAGGATTTTACAAGGTGGATTCCTTTAGTATGGTTTTACCCCTCAGTGTAAAAGTCTGATGTTGTCACTCTGCTGGTTGGACTGGTGGGGCTGGCAGGCTAGCGGGTAGCGTCGATACCCAACGTTGTGAACAACTCAAGAATGAAGCCATCCATCCATCTTCATCCGCTTATCCGAGGTCGGGTCGCGGGGGTAGCAGCCTAAGCAAAGAGGTCCAGACCTCCCTCTCCCCAGCCACCTCCTCCAGCTTGTCCGGGGGAATACCAAGGCGTTCCCAGGCCAGCCGAGAGATATAATCTCTCCAGCGTGTCCTGGGTCTGCCCGGGGCCTCCTCCCGGTGGGACATGCCTGGAACACCTCGCCCAGGAGGCGCCCAGGGGGCATCCTTGCCAGATGCCCGAACCACCTCAGCTGGCTCCTTTCGATGTGGAGCAGCAGCTGCTCTACTCTAAGCCCCTCCCGGATGGCCGAACTTCTCACCCTATCTCTAAGGGAGAGGCCAGCCACCCTTCGGAGGAAGCTCATTTCCGCCGCTTGTATCCGCGATCTCGTTCTTTCGGTCACTACCCACAGCTCGTGGCCATAGGTGAGGGTAGGGACGTAGATCGACCGGTAAATTGAGAGCTTCGCTTTTACACTCAGCTCCCTCTTCACCACGACTGACCGGTGCAGCGTCCGCATTACTGCAGCCGCAGCCCCAATCCGTCTGTCGATCTCCAGCTCCCTTCTCCCATCACTCGCGAACAAGACCCCGAGATACTTGAACTCCTCCACTTGGGGCAGGAACTCATCCCCGACCCGGAGTGGGCACTCCACCCTTTTCCGGCTGAGAACCATGGCCTCAGATTTGGAGGTGCTGATCCTCATTCCCGCTGCGTTACACTCGGCTGCGAACCGCTCCAGTGCGAGCTGGAGGCCCTCACCCGATGAAGCCAACAGAACCACATCATCCGCAAAAATCAGAGATGAGATTCTGAGGCCACCAAAGCGAAAGCCCTCCGCCACTTGGCTGCGCCTAGAAATCCTGTCCATAAAAATTATGAACAGAACCGGAGACAAAGGGCAGCCTTGGCGGAGCCCATCACCCACCGGGAACGAGTCCGACTTATTGCCGGCAATGCGAACCAAGCTCTTGCAACGGTTGTATAGGGATTGAATGGCCCGTAGCAATGGGCCAGACACCCCATACTCGCGCAACACCTCCCACAGGACGCCCCGAGGGACACGGTCGAATGCCTTCTCCAGGTCCACAAAACACATGTAGACTGGTTGGGCAAACTCCCATGCACCCTCAAGTATCCTCGAGAGGACAAAGAGCTGGTCCAGTGTTCCGCGACCAGGACGAAAACCGCATTGTTCCTCCTGTATCCGAGGTTCGACTAGCGGACGAACCCTCCTCTCCAGCACCCTGGCATAGACTTTCCCGGGGAGGCTGAGGAGTGTGATCCCCCTGTAGTTGGAACACACCCTCCGGTCCCCCTTCTTGAAGATGGGGACCACCACCCCGGTCTGCCAGTCCACAGGTACTGCCCCTGATCTCCACGCAACATTGCAGAGACGTGTCAACCAAGACAGCCCTACAACGTCCAGAGCCTTCAGGAACTCGGGGCGGACCTCATCGACACCAGGGGCTCTGCCACCAAGGAGTTGTTTAACTGCCTCAGTGACCTCGCCCCCGGAAATCGGTGGGTCACACCCCTCATCCCCAGACTCTGCTTCCTCCCCGGAAGACGTGTCAGTGGGATTAAGGAGGTCCTCGAAGTATTCCTTCCACCGCCCGACAATTTTCTCAGTCGACGTCAACAGCGCTCCGCCAGCACTATACACAGTGCAGGTAGAGCACCGCTTTCCCCTCCTGAGACGCCTGACGGTTTGCCAGAATCTCTTCGAGGCAGTCCGAAAGTCTTTTTCCATGGCCTCTCCGAACTCCTCCCACACCCGAGTTTTTGCTTCAGCCACTGCCCGAGCCGCATTCCGCTTGGCCTGTCGATACCTGTCGGCTGCCTCCGGAGTCCCACAGGCTAACCAAGCCCGATAGGCCTCCTTCTTCAGCCTGGTGGCTCCCTTCACCTCTGGTGTCCACCATTTGGTTCGGGGATTACCACCACGGCAGGCACCAACCACCTTGCGGCCGCAGCTCAATGCAGCAGCTTCGGCAATGGAGACGCTGAACATGGTCCATTCGGACTCAATGTCCCCAGTCTCCCTCGGAATGCTGTTGAAGCTCTGCCGGAGGTGTGCGTTGAAGATCTCGCGGACTGGGGCCTCTGCTAGACGTTCCCAGCACACCCTCACTACGCGTTTAGGTGCACCAGGTCTGTCCAGCGTCCTCCCCCGCCACCTGATCCAACTCACCACCAGGTGGTGATCAGTTGACAGCTCAGCCCCTCTCTTTACCCGAGTGTCCAGAACATATGGTCGCAGGTCTGGTGATACGATTACAAAATCGATCATCGACCTACGGCCTAGAGCATCCTGGTGCCACGTGCACTTATGGACACTCTTATGTTCGAACAGGGTGTTCGTTATGGCCAAACTGTGATTAGCACAGAAGTCCAATAACAAAGCACCGCTCGGGTTCAGATCAGGGAGGCCGTTCCTCCCAATCACGCCCCTCCAGGTCTCGCTGTCGTTACCCACGTGAGCATTGAAGTCTCCCAGCAGGACAACAGAGTCTCCAGGTGGAGCACCTTCCAGCACCCCCCCCAGGGACTCTAAGAAGGCTGGGTACTCCGAACTGCCACTCGGCGCATAAGCGCAGATGACAGTCAGGACCCGTTCCCCGACCCTAAGGCGCAGGGAACAAACCCTCTCGTCCACCGGGAAAAACCCCAACGTACCGGCAGCAAGCCGAGGGGATATAAGAATACCCACCCCAGCCCGCCGCCTCTCACCAGGGGCAACTCCAGACTGAGACAGAGTCCAGCCCCTCTCCAGGAGACTGGTTCCAGAGCCCAGACAATGCGTAGAGGTGAGCCCAACTATATCTAGCCGGTACCTCTCAACCTCACGCACCAACTCAGGCTCCTTCCCCACCAGAGAGGTGACATTCCATGTCCCTATTGCCAGTCTTGGCAGCCGGGGGTCGGTCCGCCAGGGCCTCCGCTCCTGGCCGCCACCCGGCTCACAATGCACCCGACCCCTATGGCGCCTCCTGCGGGTGGTGGGCCTGTGGGAGGATGGGCCCATGTCTCCTCTTCGGGCTGTGCCCGGCCGGGCCCCATGGACTAAGGCCCGGCCACCAGACGCTCGCCCTCGGGCACCCTCCCCGGGCCTGGCTCCAGGGCGGGGCCCCGGTAACCCTATCCCGGGCAGGGTAAACTGTTCCCTCGATATTCTTTTCATGGGGGTCTTCTGAATCGCTCTTTGTCTGGTCCCTCACCCAGGACCAGTTTGCCATGGGAGACCCTACCAGGGGGCAAAAGCCCCCAGACAACATAGCCCCTGGGATCCCTGGGACACACAAACCCCTCCACCACGATAAGGTAGCGATTCAAGGAGGAGTCAAGAATGAAGCAATGTAGGAAATTGATATTGATATTGATATCAATTTCAAGAATGAAGCAATGTAGGAAATGTAGGAAAGCAATGTAGGAATGTAGGAAATTGATACCACAGGTACATCTACTAAAAATCTCAGACGAGTTCAAATCTCTGTGACCTTCAACTCAAGGTCAAGATCAGAGGTCAATTTTTCTGCTTTCCAGAAAACTTGAAGTTGCTTTCCAAATATAAGAACCAAAGAATTAATTGGACTTAACTGCTATACATCAGGCACTGATTGTAAATGGCAATAGGCCATGACACACACAAAAAAGACTGATCCCTGTTTGAGGGATACACAACTATACGCTGTTTAAGTAATAGTGGATATATTGACACAAGGTGCACAAGGGTGGAAATTACATCTTCAGTGTTCGGCTCTCACATCTTTGGTTTATCCTGTGTGGCATCAGAGAGCATATGAGAGCTGTTTCTCTAATTAGTTACTTATTAAGTCTTTAGTTTAGGGCCACGGGTTAAACCTCATTGCACTCCTTGGGGTGTAGAACTAGGCTGCTTGACGTTTCCCAGGCTGTGTGGATGGATGTGTGTGTTTGTGGAGAGAGAAAATTAGGGAAAATGGGCTGGCACAGCAGGGTAAATCCAAAACTGTTTGTCTTTAGAATAGAGGCACTGATGTTGTTGGAGCAAATGGGATTACATTCATCGAAGTGTTGAAAGACATTGGCAGTCTGACCCTCTGAGACTTCCACTCTATCTTAAGCCCACTGTTTTTAGACTCCAGCACCTCAGCATCTTTCTGGGTTTTCTATGGTTTCAAACCTGGAGATTAAAAAAAAGTGTATTTAGTTGTGAATGACTTGTGCCTCATACTTGACTTACCTGTTTTCATGGTCTTCAGATTTCTGGAGGTTACCAGCCTTGAATGTCTCCTTAAACAATTCTTAAAGTTGCATTTATTCACGTTTCTCAGAAGAATGGTACAGGCATTAGGGCAATTCTGTTTTAGATTGTTGACACATTCTGCTATTAAAGCAGAGGAATGTTGTACTGTGTGGTTTAGGGGGTATAAACAAAACAACTGAATCAGATTATCTGGACAGATGAATTGGTCTTACTTAGATGTCTCTAAGTTCAAATCTCTATTTCTTGCTTACTGTTTTATTTTTAAGCTTGTACGGGTGACATCCCCACCCATTTATATCAACAGAAATGTACTCTCATCATCTGTTTCTTAGTTTTGTTTTTGTCTGAGAGCATAAATGAACGTCAATTTATTTCACAGAGTGAGTCAAGAGCAGCAGCATGTAACCACTACTTGGTACGGCAAAGAAAAACAGCTTCAAATGAATGCATTGCACAGACTTTTATCAAATCAATTGTGTTGGTGAAGTATATATACAGTACACACACACACACACACACACACACACACACACACGGTTTTTGTATTGTATAAAGAAAATGGGGGCATTTCTTCATCAGTGATTTCCATGACAGAATCATAGCTGTTTTTAACGCAGTGCCTCCTGGGGGCCCAACGATCACGGACATCTGGTATTAATTTTCAGCTTTGTTTGTTGCGCACAAAGATTTTTCTTGATTCTCTTTGGAATCTTATGATGATATTAATAGTGCATTTCATTATGTGCTATAGATGATATTTAAAGTCATCATAATTTTACATTGCAGAACAATTTCAGAATAATAAAGACTGAGTATGATACCTGCTCTTATTGGTCTGTTTTGTCTGTTTTTCTAGTGTCAGGCAAAAATTAAATGCAGAAAGTGAATCAACCTAAGTAAGACTATTCCCCTCTTAATGGATTTTTGATTAACTCTATCTGAGGTGAAATATTGTTTTTCCCTACTATGTTGTGTTTTCAGTAGCGCTGAAGTGTTCAGCTATGCAGGTTTGTAAAGATGGTGATCCAATCCACATGGAGATTTAAGTATTCTACAAGGTTTTCACAGTAGAACACAAAATGACCTTTTTTATGCTGTATTTCTTTCCCATTTAGGGGGTGGATGAATTAGTTTTATATGTGAAATGGCATCATTGGCAATGACCACAACAGAATGAGTGAATGTGAGTGCGATGGAGTGGGAAGATGCGCCAGCCAACATGTTACATAGGTCAGGAGGTCTTTTGTGCATGAGGGTGCAGAAAAAAACACTGCTTAAGTGCTGGATCTGTATCAAGAATGTGCCAGCTTTTTTTTTTTTTTATTACATTTTCTGAAGCTTTTGAAACCGCTGAATATTGAAATGACAAACAAATAATTCTAAGTTCAGTTCCTTTTCAGTGGGTAGCAGCAAGGCATTCAGTTTGTGACAGGTAGGGAAAAAAGTAATGATGCACGTTTTTATTCAAGCCTGTGTATGTTCTTTTTGTCTGACGTGATTTTCCAGATGCTTGGTTTGGGTGAAGAAGTCCTCATTCAAACCTCAGATTTATCTAATTGAATGCAAAAGGATTTTTTCAGGGAAAATAAGTATTTAAGATTATGGAGGTTTCGTTAGTTTTACAAATATTTGAGATTATTTCATTTCAGATCATAAAGACAAAATATGTTTTAGAATTCACTAACGGACAAACAGTGCCACAGAACAATATACATAACATATCAAAAACTATGATTGTAAAATTAAAACAGTGACGTTTTATCAACTTGTCCACCTCTGCCTCCTCTTCACTAGGCCTGCAGCCAAGTCATCCTCTCTTATCCACCGTCCACACTGCTCCGCCTCAGTCTGCAGCCCTTCAGCTCCTCAGCTCTGCTCCTCAGGCCTGAAATCTGTCCGATTCGGTTGCTCTAGTTGGGATTTTAGTTTTTATTTCCTCAGATTAGTACTTTTCACACTGTTCTGCACAGCCAGCAACCTGCCAGGCTCTCTGCTCTGCTCTGACTTATGACCCGTTCAGTCCTACCTTTTAATTATTCATGTTTTAGTCTACTGCCTATTTCTCTATCAATCGTATCTAGCTACCTCTGGCTCCTGTCATATCAGCCTTCATATGAAAAAGCATGTCAACAATAAGAATGTTGACTGCGGCATTTTACATTGATTTCTATGGAAGTCAAACTGACATCCTTGATGGTGCTCAGCTTTCTTTTTTTTTTCTCTCTTTATCCCACACACCCCCAAATTCACTGCGTGATAAACTCATTTCAGGAAAAGTCATGAAACATGAGATTATTGGATGTTATTGTAAGAGTTACTCAATTCTAAAATGAAAAGGGGTCAAAATGACCCCCTTGGTGGTTCTAGTACTATGGAATACCTGCAACATAGCCTATGATCCTTTCCAAATAAAGTACACATTATTTTGATAGCTGTCATTTGAGGTGTAGCAGACAAACTCACTGGTCTGGTGACTGAAAATTGGTTCTTATTAAAAGAAAAATCTCAAATTTTATCTTCCTTCAAAGGAAAAAAGATGACACAGGTTATTCAGAGTGCTGATAAATGAAGGTCATATTAGATAGGATGTCATATGATTGGGAGATGAAAACATCTCACTAATGCTGACTTCTACAGAAAGTTGGACTACAGACCAACTTCACAAGTCAGTGCTTTCACAGCAGGGTTAAAACCTTATTTGAATGAGGTTATTAATCTGAACATGCACACAAATGGAGTTCCTGACTAGTTTCAGTTTTTTGTTGTATTAATTTCTATAACCACAGGTAAAAACTGTACTATTGAACACTTCATCAGAGTCATGAAGTTAGCACAGGAAGTTGAAACCACACAGCACTTTTCAATGGATGTTGAATCCCTATATATTCAGGCAGGCACCCCTTTGAACGGTGCCTGCTAGCTGCCATATTCTTTTTAAATTGGACTCCAATGCTGCAGTACACAGTTTTGTGTAATTACTTCTATTTTCTGTTATTATTGATGGGAATTCATTTTTTACCCAGTACGTGTTAAATTGCTGAAGGCATTTTACTTATTTTATACAGGATCAGATGCTTCGTTACAGGAATTCCATAATCTTATGAACTAGGAAAACATGTTCGGTTCACTGTTTCAACATTAATTTCATAGATTTACAGCTAATTAAAGAAAAAACTAAGGCTATTCTTTATAGTGTGAGCTCACAGAAACTTTATTATTCACAGTGAATTTTATCATCCCACTTCGCTTAAGAAATATTGTGTGTCCTATTTTAATAGAATTAAGTAGTTACGCAGTTCCAGTGATTACTCTTGTATCCAGAGAGAGAGAGGGAGAGGGAGAGAGAGAGAGAGAGAAATAATTTTTAAGACCTGTATAATTCAATATCAATCTAGTTGCCTTGCTAAAACCCACTCAAAATAATCTCACATTCCTGATATGTATCTAGCAAATAAGAAGTGTTTTTCTCAGCCTTCTTCTGCTTTTCTAAAAGGCCTTCTAACCTACTTAAGATGCTGTCTTCCCTCTCTATCGCCCTCACATTTCCTTCATTATGTTCAGCTCTGTTCCCTCTGAAAATTACCCTTGTGGTCTCGCGTGTCAATTCACCCACCCTCTTATGGGAAAAATACAACATTAAAAGGGTAATTTCATGTTCTACTGTCAGTGTCATAGGCGTGCTTAAATGTCCATGTGGACTGGTTAGACAAGGAGATCTTGAAAATCTCTCATAGCTGAACACTGCAGCACAATCAGAGACAAATTTAAATCTAACCCTGTGGCTATACATGTATTTCAAGGCATTATTTCCACTCTCAGATATGTGGTGGAGGAGGTTAGCAAGAAGGTCCTGGGCTTAAATGTCCAGGGTCCCTCTCCAGACATTTTTAGTGGTAGATGTTGAAATGATCAAACTCCGCTTGCTTAATTCATTCGTGATCCCAACCGCCATTTATACCAGCGAGACTTGAAAGGTGTCGACCTGCATCAACACCAAGCTCGACGTCTTTCAGCAGCGATGTCTTCGCCAGATTCTGAAGATTCGCTACACCGACCACATCACCAACGAGGAGGTCCTGCAAAGGAGTGGCACGGTCAAACTTCACAAAGTCGTCGCATGCCGAAGACTCCCACTGGCCGGCCATATCTTCAGCATGGATGACGCACAGATTCCAAAAACAGCGATGCGCTGGCAACCCCTGGGTGTTAAAAGACCACGAGGACGTCCCCGCAACACCTGGCGGAGGTCATTCCATCAAGACCTAGACATCGAATATATCACTGGAAGAAGCTGAAGCCCGGGCACAAGATCGAGCCCGATATGCCACATAAGTCATTGGAGGATCTAAGTCTAAGTCTAAAATATCGAAATGAACTAAGACATGCTTTTTTGGCGCATTAAATATTGGTGCACTTAGCAATAAATTGCGAGTTGCAAATGATAATAAATCATTTTACGTGCGTTTTTAAAATATTCTGTATATTTTGCATGGCGCAAAATGTCTCTTTTTATGCAACAGAATCAGTCCCACCTTTTACATGCAATCTTGTCACTGCACTTTCTCTGTAAATACCAACAGCACTGGGTTTTCACCAACACCTGTTAGCAAGTCATAAACTCAACAAACAATACACACACAGAGCAAATAACCTGTTTGTTGTGCAGATCAATATGTTCTCGCAAAAACATTTTGAATGAAAAAAACTGACGCTGCTTTTTTGTTTATTGACCAGTAAAGCGCACACAAGCCACATGCTATGCATTCCTAGGAAAGTAAATTAATTGATAAAGAGTTACATTAAAAGTAATTTACAATGGCCTTGTTCATTGGTAGTTATGTGATTACTGCACCTACACTGCAAAACCAGTGTAATCTATTTAAACTGAACGTCTCCTCATGCGTGACATTTGTTCATTGTTCATGGTTTAGTAACAGTTAAGATGCAGTCTTTTAATACTGGCAGACCAGTTTGTTTTGGATCCTTCCCCTTTTATCTCCTCATGTACTGCTTTAAATTATCATGCTTAAATTCAGATTTGTAACCTATGTGTTGTAATATAAATAATCTCCAGGTATAACATATGATGTGACCTTTGCATAAAAAGGGGCTCAGGTGTTTATTCAGGCTTGACAGATGTAAAAGTAGAAGCTCTCTTTATGTAAACCAGTACATCTCTAAATGAGGTTATGTGCTTTGATATATGCAAAACTACATGGTGCTGTCTTAATGTAAATATTTACAGAGTCCCGCTTGTACTGTATGTGTACAACTCAGCATGGGCACTATCTGAAACACTTACCCAAACAAACATCACAGAAGAAACAGAACTCTCCAGCATTTTTCACCTTCAAAGTCTATGGGATCATGACACATGTCACTACATTCAATTTGTCTATTGTTGCTAGAGAGAACCCCTGCTGTAAGTGTGGAGGAGTAAGGTTTAACCTAAAAGATTGACAAGACAGCCTTACAACACCTACACAATGATGCAAGCCTGCAAACCAAAGTTCGTAGGGCCGCTATCTACAAACAACACGTCTCGAGTGAGAATGCAACGAGACACCGGGATAAATGGAATTAAATTCGAGCCAACAATGTGTGCTTTACAGTGTGTGCGTGCGTTTCATCATGTTTGCACTTGTTTCAGCCATTTAATGGAACTTATTTTAGGGGTAGGATTACAGGGAAGTTGCACAAAGAGTCTCAGTGTACTGCTGAGCCTTTGATGACTCCGCTCAGTGTGCAAACTCCGGTGTGAAAATAGGTTAAAGATTCAAATTGTTTTCCGACAGTTGATGAAATCATGTTTTAAGCATTGCTGAAATCGAGGCTTGTCATTCTATGTTTGCCCCAGCCATCTGCTGGGGAATGTGACATGCGCCTCTAAGGGTCTTTATGTGAAACAGAGGAAGCAAGCATCATTGAGGCGAATGGCAGACTTGTTTTAGACTGAAATGATTAGCATACTCGGTTCCCAGGAAGGAGAAAATCACAATTCCCGTATTAAAAAGTCCATAAAGGTTTGAGATTGCCTCTGCTAGGCATTCCTTTATCGCTCTTCAAGACATCACTTGAGTCCTGTGAATCACATATGGTGTATTATTACGCTGAGATCTATGGATAGTTGTGGACCTTAGGGACAGTAATTGTATATCGACTTTCCACTGAAACATATAATGACAGGATCTCATCATGTTATGTTGTTGATGTGGTAATGATGAATTTGACTGTGTAAATGTTCTTTGTGCCTCAGCAGTGTTATGGCTCCTTTGATGGTAGCGTTTGCTTATGGATTGTAATATTTGAAAAATTATTGGATGAAATCCCCTGATGGCTATTTTCTCTTATATAAAAACAATCACATTCTAACATATGATTCAAACATATCATATTCTATAAAGGACACTCCCAGCAGCAAAACCATGTTGAAAGAAATATGAACAGATAAATATTTAGACATCCATCTGTCTAAGATGACTCTAATGCCTAAGATAGATAATAGTTTATCTATCCCATCTCAATAGACAGACATCTATCTCAATGGAGAGGAAACTATGCTATAAAATCTCAATAAAGGCCTCTCATCTATCAATCTAATTTAAATAGATAAGAAGATAATCATAGACGACAAGGATCGAAAAAATACACGGAAGGTTAAATGATCCTTGTATTGCATGAAGTCTTCAATCACACGTAGGTTACTTGGGGCCAGGGTTTTGAGCAGCCCACTCTGTTCCCCTTATATGAAATCTGTGCTGTATATATAATATTGTTACGCAAGCCTAAGTGACCCTGAAACCACATGTACATTTTAACACAATTTGAATGATTGTTCTCATGATACGGTAATAATAGCCTAAAGCCTTGTCAGGAAGGAGATGATTGCGCCTTCCCCTGCTCATCACTTCTTCTCTCCACCCCGATGACAGATTCGCTCACTTTCTCTGCGCCTGATATGAAATGCGAGCCACTTATTGTGTGACTTCTCTTATGTAAATCCTGTCATTAGAAAATAGTAGACATTTGTCATTGGCATATGATGCCATTTTTTATTTTGAGCAATATTGTCATCCCACAATGGATATAATGATAATATTCCTTATGTGCCATTTTAGAATTTGTGTATGCAAAATAAGGCTGCAGAGTTTCAGTTTGGGAATATATACATATACAAGAGCAAGAGTTTGCATAAAGAACAGTGTGTTTATTCACCAGTGACATTTGACTGGACCTCTGCCTATGTACATTTGCATTGTTTGGGTAAGAGAGTGTGTGTGTCTGTAAGCCAGCTCCACTCCATGCCAGAGAGTTGTTAGTAGCTGGTGTAATTGACAGAACAATGATGAGTGAAGATTGAGCGAGAAAGGAGTTCAATATTCAGTTCTCCTGCTTTCACGAGAAGAGGTCAGAGGGCCTCGAGCTGTTCTTTCTGATTACACTGAGCTTAGCTCACATGGCGAATGAACAAATACAATCAATGGCCAGACCAAGCGGGAGCGGTGGGACTGCATTTACAACTGGAGTTAAATCAAAGGTCCCTTCAGTGCAATCTGATTACAATGAAGGAACTCTCAATACATCAGCAAGTCGCGTGGATCTTAATGACCTTCCTGCAAAGGGTCTATCGTAAGCCACGTAGACACTTATTTGTGTGTTTTTGATTAGGTGGGAAATTTAAGGATTGGATACCATTACAAAGAGCCTTGGAGGAGTGTAGCAGTTTTCCCTATTTTTGTAATGTGCCCAGTTAACAGTGGTTAAAACGGTATCCTCTACTGTAAAAGGCCCAGCGGAAAGATTTAAGGAGCTTGTGTAGTGCGAGACAGATGAAAAATCCAGTGTAAGGAGGAGATAAGATGCATTTGTGTGTGTAGGTGTGTGTTTGTGCATGTGTTTTCTTCCATGTCCTTGGATATGCGAAGGGTCTTCAAAGTGCAATGTTATAGTTGATGGATAGGGGAGACGAAGCAATTACCCTCCCAGGTGGTCTAATTTGTATGTTTGTGAACTGCTGTTTTCTTTAGCGGGCTTATCGCAGGTACAGGTAGCTTACAATTTAGTGTGAAAAATATATGAATACGTGCCACGATCCTTTTAAGCAATCATTCGGATATCGTTTTGTACCTGCATTTGCCCATAGGGTCACTAATGCATTGATAAAAACAGGCTCTTCTCACTACCTCTCTTACATTAAGAAGATCCCTGCAGTGGCCCAAGCCAGACTGTCTGTGAGATTGTTAGCTGTATCTGTAATATTGACTGCTTAGAATTTAATTTACATGAGTGGCAGATGAGTCCTATGTGTTGCTGGGCTTTCTCATACTTTAATCATTAAGACTCCCTCCTGAATCTAATGGGATAAAAATAAAAACACAAGTCCTATTTATTCTCTCCAATCTGCCATCATTAATGGAAATCAACATGACAAATGCCACTAATGAAATATAATTAATTAAATCTCAGGGGAATGATTTATGCCCCATCCTCGTAGAAGCACTCTGCCTTCTCCTCCATCTAACCTTCTCCATTAACCACTTAAGACATGAATTTAGATGTTTGCTGTGGATTTTCTCGTACCCTTGAGCTACACAACATCAGTGAACTACTGTATCTGCCTGTGTGAAGTAAATCATCTGTGATTGAGCCTTCAGAGGCTTTGAATGTGGCCTTGACTATGCACCAAAAAACACAGATGGAGAGAATCTGCAGGAGAAGAGGAAGGAGGATAACTTCTTCTGTTATCTGTCTCTACTGTGCTCCTTTATCACTTGTTTGGTGCTTGCATCAATTTCAGTCTTGTCAAGTTAACACTGGAGTGCGTGACTTTTACTTTTATGTCTGCTACATTCAAGCCCTTGCTAAACAAGTTGCGCACAGTGCAAATTAATCAAGCCTTTTTCTCCGACAGAAAATGACTCCATAGCTTATTTCTGCAAACTGTTCCCATGAACTGTACTTGTGTTTCTGAAGTTAAGAAACCCATAGCTAGGATTGAGCCATATTATACCGTCATTATTGAATCAATGGCACAGAAGTGGAGGAAGCAAGAAGAATGAATTGAATTGAGTAAAGTTAGACTTCCATCCATCCATTCGCTTCCGCTTATCCTTTTCAGGGTCGCGGGGGGCGCTGGAGCCTATCCCAGCTGTCATAGGGCGAGAGGCAGGGTACACCCTGGACAGGTCGCCAGTCTGTCGCAGGGCCAACACACAGGGACAGACAACCATTTGCACTCACATTCATTCGCACATTCACACCTAGTGACAATTTGGATTATCCAATTAACCTATCCCCACAAGCTGCATGTCTTTGGACGGTGGGAGGAAGCCGGAGTACCCGGAGGGAACCCACGCAAACACAGGGAGAACATGCAAACTCCACACAGAAAGACCCCGGCCTGGTGTTGGAATTGAACTCAGGACCTTCTTGCTGTGCGGCAACAGTGCTAACCACCGTGCCACCGTGCTGCCAAAAAGTTAGACTTATCTGACCTTATTGCGCCTTATAGTTCTGTTAGAAAAATACGTATTTGATTTATTTCTTTGGCACACTGCAGTTTCATCTTGCAAAGCACCTCTTTTTAACTTCAGTGGATATTATACCTGGTTATGCTCAGGTTATGTCACCCCATTTCCACTGAAAATGCCTTTTGGTTAAATTCTCTGCAAGGAATTTGCATTTGCACTGATAAATTTTTATATAGTGTTAATGCACATAAAAACAGCTGCTTGTTTAAGTGAAAATAAATTGATGGGGTTTTTTTTGCACTAATGAAGTTGTGGAGTTTTTTGTCTTGCATCTATTATATAGTCAGTTATATCTCTATTGCAAATTTTCAAATATATATCATGATAAATATTTTTGGCCATATTGCCCTACCACACCTTACCTGCACACCCATAGTTTCGTCAGCTTTCATCAAGTTGTCCACCGAAGCAGTGCTGTTTTTCTCATTTTTGTGCCAAAACGTAACCAAACAGCAAGTAAAAATTAAACAAGTGAAAGTTTGGTCCCGGATAAGACTGAAACTTCAGACTTCTGCCCCAAAATCAGCAGTGGTTTCAGCAAGCTGTGGTTTGCGTGTGCTGAAAGTGGAAGCAATAATAGAGACAGAGCAGGATAAAGCAACGCCTATAGAAAAACCTGGATGCATTCAAGCAAAGTTTCTAAGGCTCCAGATAAACTCAGTTTTCAGAAGAAGGATTATAGTCTCAGAAAGAAAACTGTTGTTGGCAAGGACACGGATTACTCTCAGTAGAGCTTTTCGTCATTGGAGAGCCCTGTGAGAAGAGAAGTGACTATGAGCAACACAGATATCACCTTAAGGCTCTTTAACAGGTTGGTGTTTGTAAAATATTTGGAGCGGGATCTGCCTAAATAAATGATTATTGTCCAAACAACTGTGGAAAATTTCACTGTATATTGTATATCTCATAAGCCCACATGTTAACGTTATTGCTTTCACTACCAATCATGAGCCCTACACTGCAGGTTTTATCAAAAACCCCAAATCAGATCAGGCATGCTCCTTAAACTCTTTCTGGAGTGTTAAAATTCAAGTTAATAGAAAGTTTGTGTAAAGATCTTCATAACATAACCTCTTCCTGATAGTTTAAGAGCATATTTATTTAGGAATGAAGAATACACCTCATTCTGAGGTCTCCTCTTCTCTCCTCCTAACAAAGCTTTGTAGTTCCTCAATCTGACTTATCAGCAACCAAAGCCAGGGCTGGTGGGGTGTTGCCCACAGACAAGCTGGAGATTGGCAATGGAACCTGGTGGTGTTTGATAAGGCAGGCCTATTGGCATTGGGACCCTAGGCTTAGACCCTCTGATCCACTTCATCTTCTAATAAATCATCCTCTGAAACCTTGGCCCCTGTTAATGCTTTAGAGTTCTCTTTGAGGTGGTGCAGGAAGATGTCAAGGGATTTCCAGCACACAGCCCTACTCCAACTTAAACATAGCGTATGGAGTGAAGTTAGCAGACCTCATCCTTTTCCACTTATCATAACAGTACTCACATTGTCATGTATCACCAGAATTCCCAGAATGTCATTTAAAATTCAGTGGGATGTGATGAAAGAGTGAGAAAAATTTAGACAAGCTTGAAAAGTAGTTTCCAGTGAACTGCGACCTTTAAAAAAGCAGAATGTACAGGATGGGGGGAGGAAAAAAAGCCTTTATATCTCGTTCTCCCATCAAATGCTTCTCTTATCCAGAGGCAAGGATTCTGTTTACTTGACAGATTAACAGAGGTGTGGACTCGAGTCACATGACTTGGACTCGAGTCAGACTCGAGTCATTAATTTTATGACTTTAGACTTGACTTGAAAAAATGTTCTAAGACTTGTGACTTGACTTGGACTTTTACACCAATGACTTGGGACTTGAATTGGACTTGAACCGGTTTACTTGAAAAGACTTGATATTTTACCCCAAATATAAAATTTAACATGCATATTATATAGAGATTGAAAATGTGACGTCATTCACGGGTAGAACCGCAAAGGATTCTGGGAACTCGTGGCAAGCGGTACTAGCGCACGCAGGCTTTCAATTGAAATCAGTCATACAGCGATAAAAAGAAACACAAAAATGTCAAGAAGCTGTTGTATTATTAACTGCAATAGCCGGTCGCATGACAGCCACGGGAAGCCGACGGGTAAAGAGATCGGTTGTTATCGGATTACGACGTTTAAGAGAAATTGTTCGAGCCATGTTTCCGAAGTAACAAAGAGGCGACGGGTGGCCTGGATTGCAGCCATTCAAAGATCAAATATAACGTCCCAGAACCCTCCAGCTCACAGGTTAGTCTGCTCCAAGCATTTACACGAAGGTCAGTGTTTTTTAGTAGTTAATACGTCACTTTCATAACATAACTGGTGATATAGGTTACAAGCAAGTCTGGCGCTGAACAGAAATTGTCGCGCTATGCTCCTTTGTTTATTGTGTTTATTGTGCATAAATAGTGAATTGTCCTGACACAATATTGCGTTTCTCCTCTGTTATTATGGTACATTGACAAAAACATACTTTTATTCACAGGATAAAACAGGTTTTTTGTATCACTAATTGCCCAGTACGATTACAGCATACAATATTATTGTCACTGCTACATTTCTGTGATGCTACCAGAAATTATTTCCACTACTAATTAATTACCGTTGAGCTCAAAGGTCCTATTAATAAACGGTTAACGAATGTGTATTTATGACGACGATTTGTGAGACTGGTAAACTTATGATACGTACGATGGTCTTTCGTTCTACACGGTGCGTTTCAAGGTCCTGCACCCATCCGTCGGTAAACTGTACCTGGGCTTGTTGCAGTGACCTGAAGTTACTAAACTTCATGAGTGTATGCACTCACTCCAAGAACCGTATGATTATAAATATGCATATAAATATGCTAAGATGAGATAGCTGACTTCATCTAACTAGCAAATGTTGTCCAGGCTACGTTGGTGATGCAGTTTTTTTTTAATGTGTATGATATTTTTGTCATGCGATTTTAAAGCCGGTCCTACAACCGCATCCAAGAATAACATGCAGCTTATCTCAGAACTGTCGGTGAAAATTATTCTTGGAGCTAGGTTTAATTGAGCTGCATTTTAAAGAGGTGCAATTTCACAATTTGTGTATATTTTCTAAGTTCACTATTTTGTCATGTGTTGAGAAAAACACAGATTTAAAAATTACATGGTCTAATATTTACATTTAGCATATAACTGCAACATGCTTTTTTTCTTTTTTTTTTAAAGACTCGAAAGGACTTGAAATTCAAAGTTTCAGACTTGTGACTTGACTCGGACTTTTACACCAGTGACTTGAGACTCGACTCTGACTTGCCTGACATTACTTGAGACTTGACTTGAGACTTGAGGATAAAGACTTGAGACTTACTTGAGACTTGCAAAACAATGACTTGGTCCCACCTCTGCAGATTAATGAGGCAGGGGAGAAGAAGTAAGGGCCCAGATCAGAAAAGGGTCACTGTGGGGGTCAGCATTCTTATTAACCCTGCCAGATACACCGATTCAGTTGAACTCATCCAGGGAGGCGTCTGCCTGTTTGTTTATGTTTGTGTCAGACCTGAACATTCATGTGCGTCTGTTGCCAGTGTTTACATTTGTTTGTACTTCAGAGAGTGTGTGTGAAAGAGAGACAGAGTATGAGATTTGTGGCCAGAAATCACGCAGGTGTCTAGAGTGGTTCAAGGTAGCATAAAATATTAAAGGCTGCCTTTGAAAGCATGCACTGCATACAAGTCGATGATGCATGTAAAACCCTCAAGATATAAACAAGATTTCCACTTTGGTATATTTTAATGAGAGAGCAATACAAACCAAGATGTCTGATACGTGGCTTAGTGCCACTGACAGTTTGTTCAACCATTTCTCTGGCATGTACCGAGGCAAAAAATGAAGAAAACAGAACAAAAATGCACAATTTCCGTCAAGAGCAATTAATGCTGTGTTCATATTGATTTCCTGTGTCAGATGCAGCCAAACAAGTACAACAAAAAACAGTCTAATGATGACCCATGAGTATAATAAAATAACCCACAATGGCACTAATACTACTTTGAATGAAACATGGACTTCATTAGAATTTACAAGTAAACAAGGCTCGGACAAAGGGCTCCCAAAAAAGTCTACAGCACTACACCAGGGGCCCAGTGCTACCACCACAGGCTATACATTTAAACACAAATGACTGAATTCCCAATTTTTTTTTCTTCTTTTTTTTAAAAACGACTTTTGCAGATCACCTTCTTTACAATGTATGGGACCCTATCTGATTAAAAGGCAATAAAATTTAAGAGAAAGTGTAGATATCTATTATAGGCCAGTTAATCAGTAAAACTGAATCAATGTAACTAAATGCGGTGGTGGGGGGGAGTATTTATAAGGTGTAGATGTGCTGAGCAAAATTAAGGAAAGAGAAAAAGTGAGGGTTGCATGGCCTTTTATTCACTACTTTGTCATGTGTGTGTGTTTAGTTAGCGTACAGCCTGAATTCCTCAAAGTTGACATTCTGTGAACAATGCATGTAGCATTGTTCACAGAATGTCAACTTGCAAATGTGATTTGCAAATCTCACAAGCCTTTATTCTAATCTAATTCTATTCACATCAAATGTTTAAATGCATTTATGCACCACTTTAAGGAAGCAAGAAATCATCAGAATCATTTTGATGGATTTGATGGAAGCAGCATCTCTCAAGATAGTTGGGACAGAGCCATGTTTGTAGTTCCACTGTGTAGCATCCCCTCTTCTTTAGACAAGAGAGGAGAACAATGTTAAATGACCTTTGGCCCAGAGATGATGGCAGTATTTCCAGAGCTTCTTCATATATGGGTTCGTCTTTGCATGGTAGAGCTTTAACCTGGATTTGTGGGTGGCATGAGAGTGATTTTTTTTTTTAACTGTTCCTGAGCCCATGCAGTGATTTCCATGACAGAATCATGCCTGTGTTTAATGTGGCCCCGCCCGAGGGCCCGAAGATCACAGACATCCAATATTGATTTTCAGCCTTGTCCCTTGGCGCACAGAGATTTCTCCAGATGCTCAGAATCTTTTGATGACATTATCTGTGCCGCAGATGATACTATGTTCAAAGTCTTCACAATTGTGAAACACTATTCTGAAATTATTCCACAATTTGTAGCTGCAGTTTTCTGCTGATTGGTAAACTTCTGCCCATCTTTACTTCAGAGCAAGTGAAGATGCTCTTGTTATATCACCTGTTGCCAATCGATCTAATTGGTTGCAAAGCGATTCCCCCAGCTAGATCAGCCCAGCTTTTTGTTATTCTCATGCCAACGTTTTTGTGATGTGTTGTTGCCAACAAATTTGAACAAACCTGATATTTTTCATAAAAAATCTGGAAAATTAATGAGTTTAAATATTTGATTTCTATGTTCTATTGAGAATAAAATATGAGTTTATGAAATTTGCAGATCATTGCATTCTATTTTTTCTGTTTTATACAACATCCCAACTTTTTAGCAATTGTGGTTGTAAGTTCAAGTACCACAAAATATACATTAGGCTAACAAAAAAAACAGTTTGCACTGGAAACCTACAAGAGCTGAGACAAGTATCATAAATATTCATAATTTTAAGCAGTATTTCTTTTACAGATTTTACTACACCCTCAGTGTATTCATGGTAAAAGTATAATACTTGCAAGCTATGAGGACATACATTTTATTGGCTCCGTTATGCATCCCCATTGTATTCACTCCTTCTTCAATCCATTTTTGGTGTCTTCTTGTTTGTTTGTTTTTATCTGTTTTAGCTTTTCTCATTCTCACTTTTGTCAGGAGGGACCAATTGATTGTTTGCCCCTGTTTAAAAGAAGCCAGCATTACCAAAAGCATCTCTTGGTCCCACAGACCAAGCTCCTCTGCAGCACCATCAGTTCTCTGTCGCTTTGTGGATTTTTTATTTTTTATTTCTCGATGGAAGCCTTGGCGGTGCTTTTTCTTCTTCTTTCTTTCTTGTGCATTCACTATTTAATTAACTTAGGGTGATAAGCCACTATAACCTATTGTGAGGCTGTCCAAACCGGCTGCCACCTTTTTGTGTTTTTGGCCAGGGCTCTGACCTTTATTTATCTCCAGGTTCAGATTGGTTTATTTGTAGAAAGATTTGGTCTGCAGCAGTTGGGTCATTTATCATCAAATGCACAGTCTGAGAAAAAAAATGCCTTAGTCCAAATGAAAGAAACTTGCATCCTCTGTATATTGAGTTCACGTTGTCATTTAAAATCAAACCAGCCACCCACTGTAACTTTTCTACAGCTACATGGGAATTGGGGTTCCTTTTGCAGCTCACTAATTAGCCTGTTAGACCACTGATTGAATGATATCAAGGAGAAGAACAAAACATGGCATGTTCTTTATCTGTTTAGACTATTTTCTTTCTGTGATCCAAACAGCTCTAACATTGAGCAGTGTTTGTTGGCCTGTATTTGCCATATTGAGTTCAAACTTGGTTGTCTTTTTTTAGCCACCCGACCTTTGTTTAAAAACCCTGTATTACACATACAAAGCAAATACAGAGAGGTAAAACCCTCCACAAAAGTAACCATTGTCATTTTCAATTTAAAACTTTCCAAAGTCAGAAGGTGTATTGACTTTCTAAACTACAGAAAATATAAAGGAAGGTGCAGGACTCTGACAGAAACATGTTAGCAAAAGTCTATACTTTAGCATCTTTGTAACACATTTCCATTTGTTAATAGAAAGTCAAAAGTCACAACGTCATTTCTGAAGCTTTTCACCTTTTGAAAACACCAATTCTGCTCATATACACAAACCAGTAAACATACAGGGCAATGACACGAACTGGAGATTGTTCAAGTTGAGTCATAAGGCAGAAAGTGATGCATACAGCCTGCAGTTATTGCTGATTTCTGAACATAAAAACTAAAAAATATTATTTAACAGAACTAATCTAAGTTTAAACATGAACTGTCACATTTTTGGCATCGTGATCACAACTTTGGAAAACACATCTGTGCAAATTACACACTCATTACTCACATTAATGACCACTCATAGACACCTGCAGTATTACAGTTATACTTACTTTCAGCGTTATGTGATGCAGTAAATTGCCTGCCGCAAACTTTGGCGAACCATTTTTGCACTGTAGTAAACTCTAAAGTTAGAGGAGGTTTTTCAGCATTAGATGCTCCATTTGATTGTATATAAACATTACAGCCAAATATAACTACTGAAGTTCTAAGATCAGAAGAGGAAAGAGAAGTGAA
The DNA here is from genome assembly GCF_041146795.1 of Maylandia zebra. Lineage (NCBI taxonomy): Eukaryota > Metazoa > Chordata > Actinopteri > Cichliformes > Cichlidae > Maylandia > Maylandia zebra. The sequence continues at coordinate 43,225,925 of NC_135173.1, read as the reverse complement.
ATGGGAGGAAGCTTGTGATTACATGCTAGATTCCCTCTGTTCTCACATCGTTATAGCCCACTGAGAGATAAAGTGACTCAAAACAGGGGAAAAAAGAAGAGAGGCAATGTACGAAGTGGCTGGAGCGGTAAGCCAAAATCAGAAAAGCAAGATGAAAAGACAAAAGTACACAAGAACACTGTTTAAATGTGATGCCTTTCAGGCCACAGTGCACAAAGCCTCAAATCATGCTTCTCACAAGCCTTAAAAGTATGAAGGACCAACTCAGGGGCAAATAATGAAAAGGACAAGTTAATCTAATTCTTGTCATCTGTGTGTGTATATGTGTGAGTAACAAGGAAAAGGGGAAGTGCCATTTCTGGTGGAGAGTTTAAGCTCCAAGGGGGAGATTAGGCAGTCACGCTGAGTTGATCTCATTGTCCAGGATAAGAGGATGAGCACCATGGCCCTCTGGAGATTTTTACCAACACTGCTACAGCTTTCTGAAATCAATAAAGGGAGCGAAGATGGTGTTTATACACTGATTGATTGCGTTGTATCATTTTCACTGTGTTCAGCATGGCTTACAACCACCAGCTGGTCCTTGGGAGCGGTTTAGTGGCCAATAGTTACAAGACGATGAAAGCTGGTATCTTCCAGTCTGGCACTGTGTGGCCTTTGATAATCTGATAAACTGAATAAAAATGAATTTGATTAAAAAAAAAAAAAACTGCTGTACTTCAATATGCTACTTCCCCAGCTTTCACAAATTTCTTTAATCTTGTATGCTACACTTGTAGGTGTCTCAAAGGACAATGTTAAAAGCTTTACAGAAACTGCATTTATTTGTAGAAAAACAATTTAAGTTGAAAAGAGTTTGCTAAAATATGTAAATGGGATTTGCTGGATGGTTAGGTGTACAAATCTTTCATCTATACCTCATGTGTATTCTACTAAACCAGTTAGTTATGATTAAGATTTGAATATTGTTTTGGATAAATACTTAAAAATCAATATGTTTCATCTTTTGCTTCTGATCTGAAAAACTGTACCTAGAAATAGTGTTGCTTTTGAAAGACAAATGTTAACATCAACAGGCTGTGTGCTGACAATGGCGCATCTAACATTCAGTTGAGACAGGGTCGATCAGGACAGTTTAATGGATTAACTTGTATTTGCTAATTGGCTCTAAACACAAGGTACAGGGCAATGGGTGTGTCATTAGTTTGCCAAGTAAATGTAAAAAAAAAAAAAAGCAGAACCTGCTTTTGGTTTGAGTCACCTCTCATTCCTTTATAATTTGCTAGAAAATATTTCTCAGTAGAACCTTAAGAAAGCTTTCTTATTATTTATTTAAGTAGTCCTCGAGAATAATTGTCCAGGCTTATTGAAGAACATTCAAAGCTCTTCTTTGGATGATGAATGTCTTTTGTTCCATTTTAAGATGATCCCTCACTGCTTCAATATTTTTGAGGTCCGGACTCTGGGGTGGCCAATCCATGACTGGTAGTGCTCTATTGTGTTTTTCTATCCAGCTATGCTTTTACTGCATTTTCATGCTAAAAATAAAGCAGTAGCCAACAGATTCTTTTGTAAATTCTTTCTAGATGGTATTGGATATTGAATCACAATCTTCCATCACTTTCTACAAGATTCCCAACACCAGTGGCTGAGATGCATTCCCAAATCACGGCAGAACCTCCATACGACACTGTTGTACCTCTATCCCGCCACCCTCCCCCTCCCACTGAGATCATTTCTGATCAGGCTTGGGTGAACAGTAGATTGACATTATCAACATCATCACCTTTCATCTTGTTTTGTCTATAACTTGTCCAGCTTCCTCATGTTTCCTCATGTGTGCTAAAGACACACTGCACCAGCATGTTGCCAACTTCTTAAGAATTAACATATAATTTTTATAAAATTCAAAGGAAGTAAAATATACAGAAATGTCAGGTGGCTCAAGATCTTTTACACAAATCACAAATGCTTGTGCAAATTTTCATGGCCATCCATTCAGTGGATGTTGACATTTTTCTTTAGTTCCAACTGGTGAAACAAAATGGGAAATAAACTGTTTTATAAGTAATTAGAAGGACGTACTGCAGGAAAAACAAATTAGAAATGTTTTTTCAGAAAAAAATCAATAAAGGCTATGGTTCTAAAAAATAAAAAAAAAACCCACATTTAGTTAACCTCCTAGGACCTGGCGTCCACATATGTTGGCATCACATTTTGGGTTATTTAGCCCAAAATACTCAATTTTGCTCTGCAAGGGCCTGATATCCACTTACAAGGACATTATACTGCTACTGTTCTATCAAAAATGTAAACGAATATCCTCAGATGTGGCTCTTATTTCTCTTAAAAACAAAAATAAGGTAAAAAAAAAAAAATCTGGTAATTCTTTGTTTTTACATTCATCGGGCCCCAATATGCCCAAATATCAAAGAGGAGGTCTCAGGAGGTTAATATTACAATTAGTTTGCAAAGGCATCAATATAAAGAAGCATTACGTTTTCTGTTTGATGTTTAGATTTTAATGAAAGGGCTCAAAATATGTTTCCCTTTAAATGTAGGCACCATCATTGCTGTGTAATCAGGAGGTCAATGCGGACCTTTTCTCTTTTTCTTTTTTTTTTGAAAAAATTCCACTTATTTGACATGAGTGGAGTTTTAAACACTACAACACTGAATACCATCACTGGTGTCTTATTGTAATGCACCAACTTTCTGTCTGTCTGCTTATCCTCAAATTCCTCCTACATAATCCTGAGTCGAGCAACCAAATTTGACACAGGTACATCTTAGGCTCCTTAAGGTTCTCATCTATGCCAGATCCTAGGTTGTCATCATGTTGCCTAGCAGCCTTCTTCAAATATTCTCAAATTACCCATTTTTAGCATGTATGTGCCTATAAAACCTATAAGAGCATTGTATCAATTCATTTCACACCAATGACATTAAATTCATATCAACAAACTATAATATAAAGATATATATTATTTATTATCATGCAGTCACATTGCCTGGTGACCACCTAACAGACTAAAATCACATTTATATAGTAGAGAAGGACATGGCTGTGGGTACACACAAGTTTAAAAGCGTTAATAAGGCTTTCTGGTTATTGGGTTCATATTAAATTCTTAGAAGATGAGCTTGAGGGGTTTTTTTTTTGTTTTTTTACACTACGTTAATATTTTCAATTTTCCAAGACACGTCTCTGTTTCCCCGACTGCGTTTTTAGGGTCTGATTGCCTTTTGTTACAATATGGTGTAGAGTGGCAACAGTGCCTTTTGATTGGCTGATGCGTGGAGCCACATCTGTTTCATTTCACACAACATTTGGGGAAAAAAAATATATGAAGAAATGCAGAAGGAGAGAGTTGAGACAGCAAAGATGAGCTAGAGAGGGGAAAAAAAGAGAGGATGAAAAGGAAGAACAGAGGTCAGTGAAGGAATAGGCATGCGAGGCAACAAAAGACCAAAACAGAGGGGGGTTATTTCAGAAAATATTGAAGATGAGACGAACCAAAAAGGCAATTTTGGAGAGGGACTCCAATATTTCTCTTTCAGTTTTTCTTCTTCTCTCACCCCCCCCCCCCCCCCCCCCCCCCCTCCCTTTAGTCCCCACCCAATCCACAGTCTGCAGTCCTACTGTGAGAGCAAACTAATCTGTATTGACAAGGACAGGGCTGACGTGGAGTGTTTGATAGATCCTGAGGGAAATCTCCCACATACATAAATTGGTTATTCTACGTTTCATCTGCCTCTTGACATGGTTTCATTTTATGATCTCTTTCATTATTTGTCTGTCATATGCCAGTCTTTATCACTCTTTAAACTTGATGAGTTTAAGTGATACCAGATGAAACAGACATCACTGTATGGGAAGCCACTAGCTCCCCAGACACTATGAGTTTGGGATTTTAGAGTGGATTTTCTGTGAGCTCCATACATTTATTACTGGCTGTAACCTGGCTCAGTGAGCTGTCATCTATTAAGAAAGCTGGCCCTTTTTAAGGCAATTAATAATGCCATTTCCAAATTTGAGCTATATTTTGACACTTAAACCCGGTTTACACTCCCCTGTCCTTTCTAAATAACTCAGCAGTTCTCCAAACAGTGACCTACTGTTGCCTTTCAGTCTTTACAGAAGGCATGTTGTTAGCAAGTTAACATTTCAATAAGATAATCAGAGTGAAAAGGCAAATATTAGAAGTGAAACTCATTAGAGAGGAGCTTGAACCCCCCTAGGAAGCACACACGCCATCAGCACACAAAATTTCTGGTATCTCCGCCACCAGATCCTGAGTTAATCCCAATAGTCTAATGACGCCCAAATACATCAGGCTAAATTACCTCATTACACACACATTTAGGTTAGCTTCAGGTGAACTAGTAGAGTCAGAGGTAGTCTCTACTATTAATATGCTACGGCCTTTATAGCTGCGTCACAGTAAGAAGCAGATGGAGCTCCTGTTGAAACCAGCTTTTATTCATTGGAGCTATTATCTGATTTCCCTTGAAGTCTTCAAACCAATTAGAATCAAAATGTATTTCAGTTTGAGAGACATCTAGACTCCGACACAGAGAACAGTCAGCCACACAGCTGGAGAGTAATTGAACTACAAATAATTAAAACAGCTGCAAAAGTAAATCGTACATGTCAGTGCACCAAGACATTTAGAAAGCAGGGAGGGATACAGTTCTTAGCATGATAAGGACTGCATTAATGGAATAATACAGCATTGTTTGGCGCTCCACTTAATACCCTCTCCATCTGAAGAGCAAACATGAGCCTTGTGGCTCTTGTTTAGCTCCCTATTGACGCTCATTTATCTAATCTGTGTCGGAAAAGAGAGATTAAAAATATTTGTTACATACACGTTATTTCTCACTTGCAGCTGCCACTTCCTGGACTTTGTCACAGTCGGGCAACCAGCAAATTACAGGAAGCCACGGCACCCTACTGTCCATTACCAAGAAATAGCTCCAGTACGTGACTCCTCATAAAATATGCCTCTGTCACATTTTGTTTGGTTACACATTGTTACCATAATGCCAAATTATTCATTTGATGTTGCTTTATATTGAATAATAAAACCTTGTCGCTGTGACTTTTATCCACCTTGTGCCTGTGAGGTCCATGTGACCCAGCTAACACACTCCAGTAACCAGGAGAAACTAGCATTTAGTTTTCCATTTCCACACCACAAAACCTTCATGACAGGCGCAGAGGACATTTCGAAAAATCTCCAGAAGGTATTTTCAAGAAATAAAGCTAGTGACTGAGTTGATTGAAGTGCCTTCTCTGAATTTAGACCTTACTTTTAATTTATAACTGAAAATCTGACTACTAACAGAGAGAAATCCAAGCAAGATTCATGTAAGAATAGATGGACAGCTGGGGGGTTTTCATCCTACCCATCATCACATTTTTAAATTAACGCTGGTCTCACAAGTCAGGATTCAGTTATGGCCAAGACAACTGTACCCACTGTTCTCCATACAATACCTCCATCTGGTCATTTTTTTCCTGCTGCCAAAAGGTCTATCATGTCCATCTTGGAATGCATTTTCATGCAGATGTCCCGTTCTCTTGTTAGTATGACCCAGTAGACAAACACACAGGAAATCATGTGTGCTGGGTCACAAAAACAAGCGGCCTATCTACAGCACATCAAACAAACAAAACCAAGTTTGAAAGGAAATCTATCATTGAAATCTGACTACACAAAAAGTGCCACAGCCATAGCAGAGCATATCTCGACACCGGCTGCAAAAGTCCTGCTTTCTTTTTGCTCACATATGAGTAAAAGAAAAATTATATATTCACATTTACCTGGAAGAAGGTGTTTTACATAACAATCTAATACATAAAGACACACACAATCTCTCCTTCCATTGCTGGACTCACTGTCAATTTGCGGTGTTGAAACAGATTCAGGTCTTTGATGTATCATTGTTGTCAGTGCTAACCAAATCACTGCTGTGCATGAAACGAACCCCCTCAGGTCTCCAGAAGAGACAGCAGACTTTTCTTTCACTGATTTTCTTTTTTTTTTCCAAGACAGATATCCACAGAGGTTTTAAGAGTGAAAAGAGGAAAACATGACTGTATGGTTAACAGGGCTTTTGTGTTCCTTAGCTCCACTTTTATTTTCCTATTTACGAACAAAAGGAATTTCATTCTTGTCATTTTTTTTTTCCCAGTTATACTTTTTTTTTGACAGAGTCCTTTTGTTGCTACAAGGATGTGTTTGAAATGTATCTTACAGAATTTAAAGTGTGAGATTCTTTTTTTTTCATCTAAGTGGATTCCTTTACCTTGTTCTGTTTGTGCTTTTACATCCAACAATAGGACTGACAAATGGAGATGCCTCAAAAGCCTTCTCAAATTGACATGAGCGATTTTCTACCTCATTTTGCCACAACAAACCCACTATGATACCAGGGCATTGTCACTACTCGCTTTTATAGTGGCAGAGCCAGTTTTGTGATCCTTGTAGACATTTTGCTTTTATCTGAGCCCTTCTAACCCTGTTTCTGCTCTGTGTTTTTTTTGTTTCTATCTCCGTGTCAACCTCTTGCTCTTATCCGCATGCACAATTCAGGGCAAGAGCAGTGATAGTTGCCAGTGAGTGTATGAGTGTATTAAATTGTATGGTAATCGCAGTGAGAAAAGGGCACACGGTGCAGTTATGTTTCTAATGAGACACAGAGAAGCGGCCTGACCTCTCCAGCTGGTGCGCTGCAGACATTCATCATCCCAAACACACGGTGGATGAAGGGGTGAGGGGGGAGAGAGAGAGAGCACTGCCCTCTATTGAGAGTAACACCACACTGCGGGTAGGCAAGAGGAATAAATTAAAGATGAAGAAGGGATGATGAGAAGAATATTAGGGGAAAAAACCCACCTTGTAGAACCAACACAAAGAGGAACAGGCTGGAGAAGCGGGGGTGTCGTTTTGTGTTCAGCACTGAAGCTCTGACTGCTTGCAGCTACATTGTAAAGCAAAACTGTCTGTTACCGATAATTGATTTGGATGTAATTATACACCATAAAGCGTAAATCACATAATCACTACAGTCACTACCGCTGAGCCCAGGATGCTGCCAGGCAGTAGAGGATACTGTGGCTTTGTGGCACTCCAAATTTTTGTCTCTGAAAGAAACTGAAAAGAAAAAGAGGTAATGGATGGGCTTGAATAAGCTCCAACAAATGACTGATACTCTGTCCGCAGACAGAAGTAAGGATTTTCAACAAATCTGTTAATACAGCTAACCAAATAGAACTAAAATCTACAGCATGGCGTTATGTGGGATGTTTGCGCTCATCAGTTCCTCTCTTTTGCTTTTGATGTTTTTACTTTAAAAGGGAAATCAAAGGGCAAAAAATGGTCAAGAAATTGCTTAAGTGTGCCCTACATGAAAGCATGTTTTTTTTATTCATATAGTATCAACACAACTCTTTTATTCTAATGTAATATTTGGCAAATCGTTTGATTTTATTATTTTTTATTAATCCCTCATTTTAGTTTTTAGAGTTTTTCCAGTGGCACAGATCCAACCTCAAAAATGCTGATTGAACTGTGTAGAATTTCAACACAGAGAGTAATATAAGTAGAAAGATGTGATAGAGATGGGGTAATTAATTCAAGGAGAATGTATTTCCTTCTCCCCATCTTTTGTACAAAGCGGGGTACATTGGCCTTACTTTACACTGAATACATTACAAAATTTACTGACAATATTTTCCAACTGTTCTCAAATCCTATTCCGTGGAAAACCAAAACAGATGAGTGTTAGTTCATCTTTCCAACTTGCCACAACTTGCAAAGGAGCAGCACTGAGATCAAATGTGTGAGTTAATAACTAGATCGCATAAATTCGAGTTCTTTTCTGCACTACTTTTAATGGAAAAACTGGGTATTTCTGATGAGTTGTGGATTGTTTCAGAACCCTGTTACATTTTATTATTTATGCACACTTGGTTTAAACGTTTCCTTTTATCAGTTCTTTACTTAACATTAGAATTTGTTTGCCATACAGACTTTGTACCAATATATTAATAAGGACATAGCTAGTATGCACGTCTTTCCTAAATAACTTAAGGATTTAAAAGGCCTTCCTGCATTTAACAGGGATTCTTTCTGCCTGGCTTACCAAAACGTGAAAGTGATGGATATATTTAACTGATGTTGCCACAAAAAGAATGCTATCAGACTCCAACATGATTTAGTTAGTTGGGTGTCTTTTTGCCTTGCTTGGGCCATTTACCCAGCTCTGTCAGGTACAAAAATTGGTTTGTGATTGTTGCATCTTGCACAGAAACTTCTACAAATATCCATTTTTCTGCCATCTGCATCCTGATTATTTATTTCAAAAAGCAAAACGCTTTTATTCTGTATTCAGACAAAACAGCCCAGCATGGCAGGCATTGTGCACGATCCATCTTTTGTGTCTAACCCTGTCCCATGTTATTGCTATTAATACATTTCAGGGCCACCTGTTGTAGGATCTTTGCCATCAAAGCTGCTCTCTAGCTAGGTTGAACACTACTGAGAGAGTGGGGATAGTATGCTAATAGCAGATCTTACCTACGTTTGCTTTCAAATTTACCAGCATTTCCCATGATCTTGTGCATCACAACAGACACTTCATAAATTGTATACTGCTTTCAAACAGACCAAATTGCAGCTATCCACCGATCCGTAGAGTGGAGCCTATTCAAGCTGATACTGGACAAAAGAAGGGTTACACAATAGACAGGTCGCCAATCTATGACAAGATTAACAAAGCATTCAGATCTTATCCGTTCTTCTTCAGTTGATATATATTTTTATTGTGCAATTTCAAAACAACTTTATACGAGTTTGGAAGCCTGTAAACTTCTGTAAAGGCGAGTAGAAAACAACCCATATGGAAAAGAAATAGTAAAAACTTATATGATTTACTCATGAAAGTGGCCACTTTCTCATTACTTTCATATATTGTTTTAGGAAGTATCCAAAACATAAAAGTTTCATTATATAATTTTTCAAGGGATCTTATATCTGTTTTCACTCTTGTATGCTTTTCATACAAGTTTCACACAAGACAGATACAAACTTTATAAGATTTATATATATCTTTTCCATATGGGAATACGGAGGGGACGGCAGACAGTAAAAGGCCTGAGGGCAGATTCGAACCCAGCTCTCTGCAGTAGCCTTACAGCATATGGATTAACCTGGTGAACCATACTGGCACCAAAGTGTGGCACATTTTTGATACATTTTTCTCTTTGAATTTCAAAACCTGTATTTAAATGGGTGTACAAAATAGAGCAATGCAGCAAAAAAGTATTTGTCTTATTTGTTTGTTTTTTGTTTTTAAAAAAAATTGGGGATAAAAGAAGGGAAGGCAGATCCTTTGTGTAAAAATCCCATGACTTTTAACTTTGTGAATGTTAGTACAGTACAAAGAACAACCCCTACCTTTGGCACAATGCTACTCACCCGTGAAATTCTGCTTTGTTCAAACGGAACTGCACCTTAATATTTCTCATTGTGGGGTCAGATTCACAGCAGTGCTCCTCTGTGATCATCCAGAGCCAAACCTTCTCAATGGTTATTTGAAAGCATGTTTTTGTATAATTCAGAATATTACCCACTGAAACTGAGAGGCTTTTCTGCCTGACCTAGAATTGCTATTTAAGCAGTTTTCATCCACACTGATTTCAGTTTTCAAAACTGTCCTCCCTTGCATTTCTTTCTTTTTATTTTTTTTAAACCGGAGTGGATCCTTAAATCTGCACTTTGAAATGGGGCTAGCGTCTGAACTGTGAACATAAGGGAGAGTTTGGGGATATTTAACTGCAGACTTGGCCAAAATATGTTCAAGAAAAACCTTGGATCTTATCCCTCAAAACCTCCTGAACCTCAGTTTGGACTCTATCCAGCCTTGTATTGATTGCGACACAGAAAAAGCAAACCTACTTTTTAGGCTAGAGATATAATTAGGATAGTACTCATTATAAACAGATGCAAAGCTAACAACATCTTGAATTTTCATGCCTATTATCTTCTTTTTTTTTAAATTATAGGAAGCATCTGAGTTGTTTTTAGCTTTTGTTGTCGCTGTGATTTAAAGTAGCAGACTCTCACAACCTCAGCACTTACCTCTGTGAGTCACTTCCAGACTTCCAATCTGGTAAACTGTATTATTCAAGACAGTGCGTGCTCTGTATATCAGTCTCAGGTTGTTCAGAAAATGGTGCGGCATTGATTTTTAGCTGCGACAAAGAGAGGTGAAAGGCAGCAGCTTGATCAAGGCAAGCATTCAGCAAATCAAATAAGTTTGATGGGTGTTCTTTGACATTCATTGTTTTTCTGCTTTGTTTGCATCTCCATCGGATGCTGGAAAATAATTTGCATGGCCCTGGCAGTCTGCAAGACAGACTTCATATTGCAACGATTTATTTATTTATTTTTTGCACACATCGTGGTTCATGGAATTTTAATGGTTTAATGGTACCATCAAAGTGTTTGTGCTACATAACTTTTTAAATAGGTGATTAAAATGTAAAGTGTAATTCTTCTTTTTAGGTAGTTTTCCCTGAATGGGCTGACCGATGTTTTATTTCCCCTCCTGTTAATCCTTCCATCATTCCTGTGTGTTCACATTATTTCAAGTTCTTGTGTTTGCTTCTTTTTTCCTTGCTTTACCTTATTTTCCCTGCTACCTTCTTATCCCTTTTGACTCCAACCTTTTATTTAACCTTTTATCAAAATCCACTCCTGACATACAAATTTTTATCCTCTCTCTGCAGAATGGAGGCAGTGGGCTACCAGCGAGTGCTACAAGTAGACTTGGAGGTAAATGGGCTGATGGTAACTCAGGGGAGCAGGGAGGTGGCATGGCAGGTCGAGTATCCGCTCACGCGCACCCTGACCAGTGAAGTGCAGACTCTCATCCGTCTGGCACCGCAGGACCTGGGTGGCATCGTGCCACTGGCCATGGTGAGAAGTGACTGGTTGGAAATTGGAAGCATGTGTGCGTAAGGGAATATGTGTCTAAGTTCAGTGTTAGGCTAACTTAAAATAACCCATCAACACTACATGCATTTGTTTTTTGAGTGTGTTATCACAGATAGTTAGAGCCACAGTAAGTTTGCAAAGTTGTTACTTCCAATGTTATAAACTGTTTTACTACTTTGTGTCTGATACTTTACCCCAAACCAGTCGTCAGCAACCTTCAACATCAAAAGAGCGATTTGAGTTGCTCCTACCAAACAACGGGAGAAAAAAACCAGCATACCCGGGTCATTTGGGGTTGACAGGGGACAGATGAAACTGACTGATGAAATTAGGAAAGGATAAATAATGCATATATTATATGTATAAGGGTTGTGGCATCCTGGTGATGCTTTTTATACTAGTCGTCTGTGTATTCAACTTCCAGTGCAGAAGTCTACATGAGACTAAAATGCCTCAAAAAAAGCACATCAACAGATTCGGTCAGACCAACTTTAGCTCTTGGACACTGACATACTGAGAAGAAAACAAAAGATTTATCGAGACACATAAGATAAACAGAATCTGGGGCAGACCTTACCTGGTAGAAACAGAACACACTTTGGCATGTGAAGAGCTCAAACAAGGGTAGCAGGTGATATATAATCCTACACAATGGTGGAAACTTGAGCTAAATGTGACCCATGCAGCAGGACAGTTGTCTTAAGCAGATGAGACCGCATTTTTTTAAAAATGCATCAATGAAGTGCTTGTTGAAACAAGGTGACCTATATCCAACAAAGCCTGTTTTGCAATTGCAGAGAACAAGACTAAAACATGATTAAGAAGGATGATCAAGAAGGTCTTGAGTTAGAATCCAGGGTGGGGTACTCCTAGGTTTACTGCTGAATCTAAATTGTGAGTGTGAAAGGTTACCTGTCTCAGTGTGTTAGTCCTGTGACAGACTGGTGGAGTGCCTGTGAAATCAGGGATAGATTCCCCCTACTTCTACCCCACAGCCTTAAATTGGTTAAGTGGTAGTCTGAAAGCAAAAGCAAGAGATTATATTAGATGTCTAGTAGCTTTTGAACTTATTTCCACCCAAAAAGTAATATTATATTAATAACATAACTCTCTATAATGTAGTGGTTTATGCATTCAACTATCAAGATCACCAGTTTCATCCCGAAAGGAGAAACAGTCCCTTTGGGGTTGTATCAGGAAGGGCATCTGGTGTAAAACTCTGCCAAATCAATGCGGAGCTACCCGCTGTGGCAACCCCTTGTGAATGGGAGCAGGGAGCAGCTCAAAGTAGCTATTAATAAGATAAACTTTCAACTTGGCGGCCATTGCATTGAGGCTGGTGTTAATTCAGGCAGGCTAGAATATCAGCTGTTGGCTCAGCTGATTCCTTTCTACAAATCTAACTGGCAAATCTCATATAGCCAGTGCTTTTTTAGTTTATAGTTACTGCTGCCCTTTTACAAGCCGCTTTCCACTGACGTCTCCTCTGTTCTGCACAGGAGTGTTGCTCTTCTGGTTTTACATACGACAGAACAGAACCATGTCAACAAATTAAACTAATTTTGAGTTTGACATCATAAAACCCAACACAATGGAAAATGTCTCGGCATCTTAATAATGCTGAGATGTGGATGCACTGGAAAGTTAAAGAGCAAAAAGAGAGCTGTAATGAAGAAAACCTCACAAACCCCATTAGATTTGTGAGATCAACTTAAAGCTAAACATAGTACAAGATGAACACCCACATTCAATCATGTCTTGTAACAAGATAGTTTTGGCAGTTACTTGGCAACTGTTTCTTTTACTTGTTTACTATGACATTCAAGGTCCAGTGGAAATACTTTAAAAAAAACATGTTTCTTTTTAAAGAGTTTACAGCTCTCCCACACTAAAAACATTTTTATAATGTATAAATGATAAAAGGGATAAAAGCAGCATGTCCTGTTCAGTGAACAACAAGGTATTGTCTAATTAGGAGCCACTCTGTATTTCATTTATTTTCATTTCCCATTTTTAGTCTTAAAGTCTACAAGTTTCTTAGCAAGGCCATTGTGCATTTTTTGATTCTGACTTTAAATAAAAGTATTTAGCCTCTTTATAAAGAATAATAATTTGCCATATGAAAGGACTAACTTCTAATCGTCATGAAGCTTTTAAACGCCGCTCTCAATTTGCAGAATGAGAAGTTAAATTGAGTTGGATTTTAACAATCCAAATGTGGATGAATTGGCAAGTGGCTTATGATTGCTAACTGTATTATCATAATGACACTGTAAACATAATGAATTGTTCTTAATTGTTTTTGAGGAAAATCGTTCTGTGTGCTGAAGAGAGAATAGGGCAGTTTTAATTTTTGTCATTGATTATGTCCATGTACAAATCAAATGCTTTCAAGCACTTCATAAAGTTTTATCATACTCATTTTGTGAGGCAGCAGTGCACTGCTGATTTATGGTTTGTGGCGAGTAGAGCAGCTTTAAGGCTTTGGCTACATTTCTCCACTTTTAGTGGCTTAATAAAAGAGAATGCACACTCCAATTATATTGTATTAAATAATAGTAATACTAAAAAGTTTAATGGACAACTAATTGAAAGAGATATGGAAAAAATGCAAAGATGTATTGTAATAAAGATTTCAGAAAGTACTGACAGCGTGCAAACTTTGATTTAAGAAGAAAATGTGTCTTATTAAAGATTCAACAATTTGTCAATAGGTCTAATTAGTTAGCTGTTATTAAATTAATAGTAGTAGTAGTAGTAATAAACATTTTCTGTTAAAGTCTTATTTAAACATTATTTAAATGCCAATTAGTGTTAAAGTAAGCATGGGGTGGCAAAGGGGCAACAGCAGGAATCTCGGGAATGCAGGCGACGGAAACGGGAAGGAAAAAATGATCTGTTAAAAAAAAATAATAGATATATACAGAGGGCTGGCTGGGAAATGGGACAAAGGCATGCTCAGGTGAGGTGGGAATATAATCAAGAAAGTGAGGAGAAGAAACAAAGGCAGGAAGACACAGGAAAATAACCTTCAAAGTAAAACAGGAAGTTACTCTAAGACAGATAACACATTGGCAAAAAAAAAGATAGAAACCGGTTAACAGAGAAGGTGAGAGGAAATGGGGAAACTGAAGGAGTAAAGCAAAACCAATATGTGTGACAAAAAACAGAAACAATAACATTAACAGTATGCCTCTGTAATCCCCCCCCCCCACACACACACACACACAAAATAAAAATAAATAAATAAATGAAGTAAAATATTTAGCTAAGAAGCCTAAATACACCAAGGCTGAAGACCTAAAATGAACTAAGAGCCCACGCAACAGGAAAATGAATTTTTATTTAGAACTTTTGGATAACGTAAAAGTGCACTGCAATAACGAAGGTAAATCTTAGAACAACAGTACTTTGCTATCTTTACTAGTGCTGTAAGTTAGTTAAAAATTGTGATTGTGTTTGTGGCCACACCGACACAGTGTTCACACACTACCTGCACCACTGGCAAGTTGGCCCACTTTACAAAAAGTCTGAAGGATCAACTACGTTACAAGGGCGCATAATGGTACTTCAACAGAGTGATCTAAAAACAGCAGCCCCATTTAAAATATTTAAGCAATATAAGAGAAGATCATGTGAATTACTCTTAGCCAGTTCTCAAAACGTTTTGCTCACTCCTCATATGTAGGACACTGTCTTGGTGCAGTCTTTGAGACGTTAGTTGTCTCTCTGACTTCCGAAAACAAATTCTGCTCTCTAAAGGGCACCCATGCTTTGACAGCACATATTGCTTGTTAAGTGCCAGCTAATAAATTAAAGGTAGACGAGTCATTGTCTGAGCAAACTGCGCCTTAGATGGCCATGTCCAGGGTATACCCCGCCTCTCGGAACAATAACAGCTGGGATAGGCTCCAGCCTCCTCCAAAACACCGAACCCGATAGGATGTGTAAAAAATAGATGCACGGCTGGATGGATGGATGGGTGGATATATGACATCAGCCATCACCTTTGCGGCAGTATGTGTAGGTAGACACCAATCATTCCTGGCACTTAGCAGTACTTGTCTGGATACAGAATGCCAGACACCCCTGTTCAAGAGAACTCTCATCTCTCCGTGAGTGCTTCTGGCCTTAACTCCCACAGAGAAGCACACGCATGCTCACACTCACCCAGTACCTCCTGGCTGCCAAACATGAAGTGCAGAACTTGTCTTTTTTTTTTCTTCCTTTTTTTTTGTTGTTGTTCTTACAAGGGTTTTTTTTGAACAGCTGAAAATGCCTAGAATTGCTTTTTAAATTTGTCATTTGTGTGCATGCACAAAAAGGTCAAGAAGAAACAAGTACGAACGAGTAGATAAGAAGGCGCATGTTTAAACAGAAGATGGGTGAGATCAGTTTACGCATACCCTGACATTTTTAATTTTCTTTCATTTTTACTGAAGACATGTTTCTGTGAATTCTACAGGTATAAGCTTTCTGCAGTCAGTGTTTAAGAGAGCGCGAGAGATCAGTATTGGATATTCATCCCGCAGCAATGGTCAAAGCTCATAATTTCAGAGGAGATGCATTTTCCAGGAAAATTGAACAGAGCAATTTGTAGTTCAACCGATGACTCGCAATTTTGTGCCTTTTATGGCAGAACAGGATATTATAGAATGCTAGATGAATACTGAAGACAATGAGGATCTTGTGTGAGTGCGCTAAGCAAGTAATTTAGCATTCAAAGCGTATTTCTTTTTTTTTCTGGATATGAAAGGAGAATTCTGACGTGAAGATTAAATAATCAGGCCCCATCTTATCTTAATGACCTTGTAGTACCATATCACCCTATTAGAGCACTTCGCTCTCACTCTGCAGGCCTACTTGTTGTTCCTAGAGTATTTAAAAGTAGAATGGGAGGGAGCGCCTTCAGTTTTCAGGCCCCTCTTCTGTGGAACCAGCTTCCAGTTTGGATTCGGGAGACAGACACTATCTCTACTTTTAAGATTAGGCTTAAAACTTTCCTTTTTGCTAAAGCATATAGTTAGGGCTGGACCAGGTGACCCTGAATCCTCCCTTAGTTATGCTGCAATAGACATAGGCTGCCGGGGGATTCCCATGATGCATTGAGTTTTTCCTTTCCAGTCACCTTTCTCACTCACTATGTATTAATAGACCTCTCTGCATCATCATATCTGTTATTAACCTCTGTCTCTCTTCCACAGCATGTCTTTTATCCTGTCTTCCTTCTCTCACCCCAACCGGTCGTAGCAGATGGCTGCCCCTCCCTGAGCCTGGTTCTGCTGGAGGTTTCTTCCTGTTAAAAGGGAGTTTTTCCTTCCCACTGTTGCCAAAGTGCTTGCTCATAGGGGGTCATATGATTGTTGGGTTTTTCTCTGTATCTATGAAGTGCCTTGAGGCGACTTATGTTGTGATTTGGCGCTATATAAATAAAATTGAATTGAATTGAAGATGAAATAATAGACTTGTAGATATATGTAATCTATTGCTACCCTTAAGAAAGACAAAATCATAGAGAGATTGCATTGCTAATATTAAGTGGCAGTTATTATTGGAAAATTTGTGAGTTTAGTACTACTGAAAACTGCTTTCACGAGAGTAGTTTTTAGGAGTTAATACTAGATTGTATGGGTTGTTCAGATGAGCAGTTTTGTCTCCATTTAGAAACCCTCAGTGGCTCTCGTCTTCAGTTTGTAACGCACTCCTGTTTGAAATCTCATAAATCAATACATTTAATAGAGGACAAGCGCAGAGGAAGTTGTCTGCACTTAAGACACTGCTATTTTCCTCTTACTGTGTGAGAATTCTCGTGCATTACTGAGATACTGAACTGAACTCTGGACCTGTGAATGCCAGCTCGACGTCACCAAGACAAATGGCGCTACATTGTTTGTGTTAAGTGATATTGGCTACTCTGATTTTAACGGGACAATCAAAGAAAACTGCAGGGCTGAACACAATCTGGCCCGGGAACAGACAGGAAAAGAGAGACGATGGTGGTGTTTCATAAAGACGGTACATGCAGAGAACATGCCAGCTGAGTGTGCACTACTTTTATTGCATCCTCCCATGAATTTTTGATCCCTCTCTTGCTGCTCCCTGCCTCTCTGTTCTCTCATTAGAAGAGACAGCCAGTTGGCCCCCATAGCTCTTTACAGTACATCCCAAATGTAATCATTAGCATTTTATTCATAGCTTCTGAAACTCACTCTATTTCAAACTCAATAACATTCGCTTTGTGCTTACAGTCCCATAACATTATAATCAGCACCATTAGCAGGAAGCTCTGCATTAACTGTATTTGTGGCCGTGGTTAAGCACCTTTGTCTAGAATTATAATCACCAGGGCAAATTCAGATTTATTCATTTTGGCTCCATTCAGTGGTTTAAAGTGACTTTTTTTTTTTAAAGAGGGTTTTCCTTTTTTTAAATGATTTATAGTCCCACGTTTAAGCAGTGTGTAAAGTTACAAAGCCCAAAGTCAGCACCAGAGAGAGTATTTCTCTGCTACAGAACTGAGAAACTTTCTTTGTAGTCAAGGCTTCTCATCTGTTAGCCTACCTGTCTTTGTCACTATGTAGGGAAAAAAAAATGTAAAATACCCGCATAGCGGCTACTTTGGCACACTCTCAAGGAACGATGCAGTCTGCCATTATTTACTTTGAACAGCCGCTTCTGCTTTCAGAAAGTCTCATCTGCGATCAAAGCACAGCAAATGTTCTTTTGTTCACTTCAATAGTGAACACAAGAGTCTTCATCCTGTCCAAGCTCTTGAAGAATGCAAGTTAACCAGCAGCTCGGAGAGTGCTCTTCCCATACTCACAGAAAACTCATTACTTTTGCAGACATGGTGAGCAATCAGGGTATAGTCCTTTTTTTTAAGGGCGGAGGGTTAACAGGGGCTGGAGGGTACCCCCAAGTTAAAATGATCTTTCATTAACAGATAATGATACTCTGAAGCCAGCAAGACACCTCCCTCAGCGAGGGGTGCCTAGTCCTAGAACAAATCCCGTGTCAATACATGAAACAGTTTCTGAGAATGTAACTTTCGGTTTGTCAGATTGGTCAGAATTCGCACTGGTGTTTTAAAAAATCAGAAATTCCTCAGATAACATTGGTAAAGCTTGGCGGGAAGTTTATCTGTGCCAATAATGGTGAAGATTGAAAGAGAAAAAGAAAGTGTTTTCGATAAATCAATTAAATTGCCATGACTAGCTGCCATCTATCAGCCTTCAGGCCTCCTGCGAGTATTACAAGTCAAGAAAAAATTTTTTGGTTAAAGCAAATACTGTAATTCAGCAGCTGAAATACTACTTGGGTGACTGGTGAATGCATCGAAGTTTATAGTGCTTTTGAATAACAGGGTCCTGAATCCATATACAGTGGAACCCCGACTTACGAATACCCCGTTAAACGAAAAATTCAAGTTACAAAGGCACTGAACGGCAATATTTCTGCCCGTGTTACGAAATCCGCTGGCTCTGATTGGCTGAGCCCAGAATGTCCACAATGCCTTCCGAATCATGTGACAACCCCTTGGCTTTCGTACTTGCGCTTCGCTGTTCCACTTGAACGACGTTTTGTTGTTGCCGTTAGCAATTAGCCTATAGCCTATTGTTCACTCAAAAGGCGCGATGGGTGCTTTGACTTACGAAAATTTCAGACTTACGAAAGACCCTCGGGAACTAATTAATTTCGTAAGTCGGGGTTCCACTGTACCCAGTTTGGTTTTCTCATTTACTGTCCTTGCAATTTTAAGTTGGCAATCAACTTTGATGGACAAATGCTTTCGAAAATCAAAAGAACAAAAGAAGAAGAGAAAGCAGAAACCCTGTGTGTTCCCATGCTGCTTGGCTGCCTAAACCAAGTCCAAAATAAAGGGTCGTATATCTATAATTTATACAAAGTGCTATCACTGCATCAGAACTCGCCAGCAATTTTCAAGCAAGATGCTATCAGTCATACTGTTTCACTGTCAGTAACAGTATTTGGAAATGACATGACAGAGTACTAATCGGGAAGCAGTGAGGCTATCCATTGGCATGCTAAGTGCCCTCAGGGCAACATTAGCCATCTGCATGCAACTATAATGCCCCTTATAGCTTAATTAAGTCCTCTTGTGTATATATGGGTCTCTAATTTTCTGCCTTATCTTTATGCTGTGCTTTTTGAATAAACAAATTCTCTTTATCACCTTCGCTCTGGGGAAAAATGTTCCTTATGCATCAGGCTTGTTTGTCATTGTTGATCCTGATCATCCTACAGCAAGCAGGAGAGGGAGATGAGACAGCAGACAGTCAGGGAGATCAAAATTAGCAAACTCTATTCAAATAACAATGTTTCTGTTATTTATTTAGTTGTTTAGGACTGTAATTTCTTTGCTTCTTCTTTTTTCCTTCCTTCCCTCCTTCTGTGTTATGCACATGCCTGCATTAGAGGCCAGCTGACACCAAAGCTGAGGCTCTAAGGAAACACTTTATAAAGATCTTGCGGGGGGGGGAACCAAAAACTGAGTAATGTCATACCAGTTTCGAAATCCTGCGAACATCTTTTCTGTATAGCAATTTCTGCATGTGCATGCTTCACTGAATCACTGAATCTATATCCTATGCAAGAACGAAATGAAGGGTGGCTCAAAACCTTTGCACAGTAGTGTAAAATAGCAGTGTCAGCAAGTACCTTCATCTTATTGACACGCAACTTCTAAATCTAAAGAATGTGAATGATCACATTGGTTGGACTCAAAAACTTTTTTTTTCAGGGTGGGTTGTGTAACAGTGAGCATGAAGCGGAGCGGCAGAGAATGAGGATGACATGTGTGCATATCCTCTGTACTCACACACAAACTATTTCACTTCTGCCGCCCAGCATGTCTCTCTTGCCTCTCTCAGGGCCCAAGATATGTATGTCAGTCAGGCTTTACTTTGAAGTTAAGCCTGTCCGTTCTGTCATTTGTTGTGGTTTGTTTACTTTTTTGCTGGCTTGCCTTCCTTACCCTTTCCCTCATTCTGTCAGGCTGGGTTGAGGGTCTTTTATTTGGCCAGCACGGGCCATGGTCCAGTATAGTGCTCTCTGGTTTATTCTAATCAAATGGCCTCAGCCGGAGACAGGAGAAAGGTCCTCAGAATATGGACAGGCTTTATCAGCGACAGCCAATTTATCACTGCTGACTTTGGCATTTCCGCTCCTTATGTTAAAGTGAGGAAGTATGAGGCAGGAAAAAACAACAGACGCTTAATATTTAATCTTACTAAAAGTATTTAGAGCTCACAGTACACAATAACAAACCCAACCCATTGCCAGGACAAGAAGTTATAAATCAATATCTAATTAATGAGGAGAGTATAAATCACTGTAGGCCCCAATTTAATAATCAATAGTGGTATTTCTTACTCATGGTCAATGCAGAATGGCCCCAAACTGCCTTCAACTCTTTATTTGCTAATACTGCAATTATAGCTGCTATGCCAATTGAGGTAAATCAGCGGAGACGCAGAAGCTGATTATTCAGCTTATTTCATCCTCAAAAAAACTCCAGATTCAATTGACTTTCAGCGTGTTTTCATCAAATACCTAGCTTACTAGCAAAATGTAGGATTTCTGCATACTCCGCTGTAAGTACTATGGAGTATTTTTGTTCACTCCCTAAAATGAAAACTCCAAACCCTGACGATTTGCTAAGTTTCAGCAGCTACACGTAAAATGACTGTCATCTTCCTAACTTTGGCAACAAAATAGTAATTTCCCTCTTTTGCTCGCTCCATCACATCACTCATCACTTCAGTTATCAGCACCTTGCTCCGATTTTTGTCCGACTATAGCACTGCAGTGCAGAACACCTTGGCTGCTGTGCCTTTTTTCCCAAGTCATAACCGTAAAAGGATTACATTGTATGAACACCGCTCTCTCCTTCTGTTGTATCACCATTTCTAACAAAAAAAAAATAGTGGGAAAAAAGAAATTAAATCCTTAGAGGCATTGATTCCCCTGCCTTTGCTTTCATTTTATCTCCTACTATACACTTTAAGATGTTCCAAAGTTTTTGAGTGGCAGGGGGAGACTATATAGGTGCTAGAGGGAATAGACTTTTTGATTGATAATTGATATGAACTGAATGGATGGAGTGCTGCAGTGGCAATATAAACCTACTGTACTGTTGGCCAACACAGAACAGGACCTGTGAGCTTCCTGCCAATCTCAGCTGCTTAGAAAACAGTTGAGCTGTGGTTTTCTGTGGGTCAGAGGCATCTGTTCAGTGACTGAATAATAAACAGCTAGCCATGGTTAAAAGGTGTTCTGGGCCACATCTAAGACCAGCATATCTTAGATGTGTCCCTACCCTGCTCGTTTAAACCCTTTGAATAAGTCTATATGGATTAGTAGTCACTTATCATTATGCTGTAATTTCTTTTAACTCCATCTTTAGACCTCTTGTGCTTATAAGGTGTATCGTAGCAAGAGACTACACACAAAATCACAATTTTATGATTTTATTAGCAGTAGTTTTTGTATATTGTTTTTTTTTTCATAATAATAGTGTTTTACTATTAATACTACCCTATTTCCTAGCGTTTGCTCTAGCATCCAAATACTGTTACTGACAGTGAACAAGTTTGCAAAAAAATGTGAGGAAAATAATACGTTATGTTGTATGAATGAGCAAAGAAGCTGCAGTCGTAAGATGAAACAATCTGATAGGGGTATAAACATTAGTCATTATTCACACAAGCCTGCCATACAGAAGAGGGACTCCACTGCAGAGACTGGGAGGTTATCCAAAAGTGCAGGAACTTTAGGGGTTTGTTGTGCGTAGTCGTTATGTGAAAAAAGAGCCATCAGTTCCTAATTTTTCATTGGACTTGTCTGATCTGCGCAGGTCTTGAAACCAAAGTGGCAGAATAATAATGCCCTCTTGCAATAAAGCATATATATTAAATCAAAGTTGGGTAACAACAGCAGATTTTGTCCTTGAGCATTTACACATTTACATACAGTAACTATTCTCCAAGCAGGACTTTTGTAGTTTGTCTGCTACCTTACACATCATTCATCCACAACCATATCAGCCCCCACACACTCTATGCTTCTACCCCCTGCTGCTCAGAAATATAATGGCCTTTTATTGATTCTCCCTTCTCTCGCCTTCTTTCTTCTCTTTTCTTGCCCTGCTCTCTGCACTGCAATGAGAGGTTGTTAAGATAAGCTGCAGCATGAGAAGGGGGGAGACATGCCTCTTTTTCTTTTTTCTTTTTTTTGAGCTGGGCAAAAAAAAGTAGGGTGTCTTTGTGCTTGCAAGTGTGTGTCTAAGTTAAGTTGTTGCATATGTATACTGATACTGTGGGTTGCTATGCAATATATGTAGCACTTTTATGTGTTTAGCTGTTTACGTGTATGTGTGCACATTAGTCTATAATATAGTCATTTTCAGTCATAAATGCTTATCTGCTGGTGTGTACAAGTACGCCTCGTCAATGAGGAATACACACCAGACCTTCTCATCCACAGGGGGGATATTGAACAGCCAGGCGGTGGCTGATGAGACGTAGGTGGGTTTTACAGATGAAGACGCTGCCTTTGCTGCCTCGTGCATCATTAATGCTCTCTTATTAAATTTCACTTTTTTTGTCATTATGTGGATTACATTTGATCTTGTTCACTACTCAGTTCTTTATGAGAATGGACAGTCTCCGCAATACATGCCGAAGATCATTAAGACCTCTTTTTTATCATGCTGTTCCAGTTGTAATGGCTCACTAAGCAAAAAAAAAGGTACTTCCCATTACATGTAGGAGTAGTGATCACACAGAGAAGACTTTTTACAGGTGCTTAGTATCATCAGCACCATGCAGTTAGCAGCAGATATATTTATCATTCACAACAAGGACTAGAGTTTATATGGATGTCTCACTTGTTGAGTGTTGGCTTTACTGGATTGCTGGAGATTTAAATATGCTTGCATATCATTTGAATCTGTGAAAAACGAGCCTCACTTTCAAATCCATTTCAGGAAATGAATTGTGCGCTGTATATCCCATGCTTTACCATCAATATACTATAAATGATCTGAAACTCAAACAAGGCAGACTTGCAAGTTTGTTTGTCTTTGTGAAACTTGAAACGTACAAGAGGCCTAACAATTGTGCTTGTAAAGGATAGCACTAAATTGCTCACTTGCAGGAATTTGCCCTCTGTTCATTCTAACTTTCGGGTTTGTTTCCCTTGTGGCAGGACAAACACATCCCTTGAGAAAGATCTATCAGCCAAGCAAGAAATATTTAAACAAAACAGCATGGAATCACCACCACACATTTCACCAAGGTTAAAAAGCAGTTTCTCTGTGTGTATGTCTGCAGATACGGGGGATAGTTAATGACAAAGAAAAACAAAAAGGCAACTGTTTTAATGAACAAATAGATGCCTTTGGCATTCACAGGCTCTTAGTAGTCTTATTTAAACTGAGCAGTGATGAGAATGATCTACTGTTATAGCAAATCTTCTATACGACAAACACACTGAGAACTCAAGGATTACCAGGCATTGTCTTAATTGATCTCATTATCTTCTTCCTGCTCTTCTGTAAGGGCTGTCATTCTCAAGTGAATCTAGCTATAGCTTTGGAATGACTGCAATTTGGTGTGAAGCATTATTGTCAATGTTTTGTATTTTTTCTTTTAATTAAGGTTGGTTCTGGGGAATAATGGTGAATAGCTGGGAAGACTCGAATAACTGTCATACTGTGACCTCACTGCAATGTAAACCAGTAGAGGGAACAATATTAGGCATCTGTTTACTGATCTGAAGAATTAGCACTGTATATGTGATGTAAAGCCCTACGTGGTTCAAGAGGGGGCTGTTCAAAATCGATTTAAACTAATAAGTGATGTCTCTCGGGGCGGTATCGGCTGGGCTAAAGAGTAGACATTCAAATTAAAAAAAAATCAAGGGGAGAATTAGAAGTGAGCTTACAACATTTCTGTAGCCCAGAGCTGTGTTAGCTGCTTCTAATCTTCGATTGAACCATCACACCCATCATTGAATATTGTATTGTGGGGATGTAGGTATCAGACTTTAAGAAGGTAGGAAAAAAATGCATGGAATAAAGATTTATATATATTTTCTTACATAGAAATGTTGCATTTTTGATCGTTCAGAGATTGAGAATCTTGTAATCATTCGAGTTATTTTAAAAAATGCCACACTTAGTTATTTCAGGATTGTTAAATGTGAAGACTTGCTGCTTCATACATTCTATGCAATGTAAACAAAATGAAAAAAGCAGGCTTATTGACTGATGCAAAAGTCCATTTAAAAAATCGTTACTATTTGCGCTCAAAGATCTTTAAGTGAACAGTCACACAGCCTCACTTGTGCTTTGCAGGATCTCTGTAGCAGTAAATAGCACTTCTCACAGCTGCTGCTCATCCTTACTGTATGATGGGCTACTTGAACGCGGAGGTAAAAAACCTTTTGCAATAACTACAGTCTATAGTTGCGTGAGATTTGACCTTCGGATAATAAATGGCATTTGAAACTAGGTTCACAGCATATAGAAGACTCATTAGGGATATCACTATAAATATAAAACGTATATTTTTTTTCTACAATACATGTTTTTAATGTATGCAAACATACACGAAGTGTTGTTTGGTCTAGCTAGAAAACAAAAGACTGAGCACTAAAGCCTTTTGCCTAAATATTATGACCCCCACCCCACAGGCCAAAAGTTTGCCTATACACAGTGGGCATTTCTAATAACCCTTGCCCTGCCACCACTGAGATTTTTGGTTGCTTTGTTTTATTTGCACTAGTGTGCAGAAAGCATTTAGGTCATTTTGAAACACACTGGTATTCCTGCTATGTATTTGTATTCTTTTTTATTTTAGCCAATTGTTATCCTGTTTATGTTTATGTATATAACTTGGAAAGCTGCCAGTAAGTAAATCGTGTTTTTCCAAGTCTACACATACAGTGGGGCAAAAAAGTATTTAGTCAGCCACCAATTGTGCAAGTTCCCCCACCTAAAATTATGACAAAGGTCAGTAATTTGCACCAGAGGTACACTTCAACTGTGAGAGACAGAATGTGAAAAAAAAATCCATGAATCCACATGGTAGGATTTGTAAAGAATTTATTCGTAAATCAGGGTGGAAAATAAGTATTTGGTCAATAACAAAAATACAACTCAATACTTTGTAACATAACCTTTGTTGGCAATAACAGAGGTCAAACGTTTACTATAGGTCTTTACCAGGTTTGCACACACAGTAGCTGGTATTTTGGCCCATTCCTCCATGCAGATCTTCTCGAGAGCAGTGATGTTTTGGGGCTGTCGCCGAGCAACACGGACTTTCAACTCCCGCCACAGATTTTCTATGGGGTTGAGGTCTGGAGACTGGCTAGGCCACTCCAGGACTTTCAAATGCTTCTTACGGAGCCACTCCTTTGTTGCCCGGGCGGTGTGTTTTGGATCATTGTCATGTTGGAAGACCCAACCTCGTTTCATCTTCAAAGTTCTCACTGATGGAAGGAGGTTTTGGCTCAAAATCTCACGATACATGGCCCCATTTATTCTGTCCTTAACACGGATCAGTCGTCCTGTCCCCTTGGCAGAAAAACAGCCCCATAGCATGATGTTTCCACCCCCATGCTTCACAGTAGGTATGGTGTTCTTGGGATGCAACTCAGTATTCTTCTTCCTCCAAACACGACCAGTTGAGTTTATACGAAAAAGTTCTACTTTGGTTTCATCTGACCACATGACATTCTCCCAATCCTCTGCTGTATCATCCATGTGCTCTCTGGCAAACTTCAGACGGGCCTGGACATGCACTGGCTTCAGCAGCGGAACACGTCTGGCACTGCGGGATTTGATTCCCTGCCGTTGTAGTGTGTTACTGATGGTGACCTTTGTTACTTTGGTCCCAGCTCTCTGCAGGTCATTCACCAGGTCCCCCCGTGTGGTTCTGGGATCTTTGCTCACCGTTCTCATGATCATTTTGACCCCACGGGATGAGATCTTGCGTGGAGCCCCAGATCGAGGGAGATTATCAGTGGTCTTGTATGTCTTCCATTTTCTGATGATTGCTCCCACAGTTGATTTTTTCACACCAAGCTGCTTGCCTGTTGTAGATTCACTCTTCCCAGTCTGGTGCAGGTCTACAATACTTTTCCTGCTGTCCTTCGAAAGCTCTTTGGTCTTGGCCATGGCGGAGTTTGGAGTCTGACTGTTTGAGGCTGTGGACAGGTGTCTTTTATACAGATGAGTTCAAACAGGTGCCATTCATACAGGTAACGAGTGGGGGACAGAAAAGCGTCTTACAGAAGACGTTACAGGTCTGTGAGAGCCAGAGATTTTCCTTGTTTGAGGTGACCAAATACTTATTTTCCACCCTAATTTACGAATAAATTCTTTACAAATCCTACCATGTGGATTCATGGATTTTTTTTTCACATTCTGTCTCTCACAGTTGAAGTGTACCTCTGGTGCAAATTACTGACCTCTGTCATCATTTTAAGTGGGGGTACTTGCACAATCGGTGGCTGACTAAATACTTTTTTGCCCCACTGTAAATGTCATATCATCTTACATTTAATTTGCCTGCAGTATTTGAGTATTAGCGTTACCTTTATCGTTGATATTGTTGGAAATGTTCTGCTCTTTGATGGAGCTCACAAAAAATATTCATAGCAACAAAGATGATGGTCGAGAATAGAACCTTCTCTACACACAAAATGATCCTGTGTATTTGTAAAATCAACAACACCAAACGTTTGGCTAATAAGGAGGATGAAGGTGTCAGTAGAAAGTAACAATCAAAAGTCGTCAGATCATCGGTTTCATGCTGGTTCAGTATTCCAGCATGAAAGTGATATTATCATAGACTCGATTATTAAAAATAGATGTAACTGCTGTTGGTTTTTAGAGCCATTTTTTGAAGTCTTGGATGCATTATTGCATTGTTTCCATTGGCATCTGTAACCAGAAGTGACAAGAGGATGGAATGCCAGAAGTTATCAGATACAGTAATGCTATAGCAAAATTGGTTAGTAAATTGTATCCATGGACTTGAGGGGTGCATCCCATGGAGACAGAGACCTGAGGGGGTATATTATGAAGAACGTTCACTAGTGTTTCTTTGCATTAGCTAGCTAGACAAAATGTGAAACCCCAGTCAGAGGTGACGAGTATCATGATGGTGGTTATCAGCATCCTCTGTTAAACCAGACTTTCTGCATTAGGCTCGCTGCATGCTTCCATTGAGGATCACCTACTCTAATCAGAGACATCATCACACTGATGAATAATAAAGATCTATGAACATTATAAAGATATATAGTGAGCATTAAAATGCAAAACTGGTGCTGAAAATAAGACAAAAAAGTAATGCTGCAGATGATCATTAATCTTCTGATTCCACAATCATTACAAACACGCTGAGCAGGAAGAAAAAAAAAAACATTGACTTGTGTTTATTTTACCACTCTGTGCACACTCGCTGCTGCTGGGTACAGGAAAGCTGCACAATAGAGCTTCGAAAATTATGATACATTTAAGGATTAAATGTTAGTCGGTGGAAAGGAGATGTGGAAATCCCTTTAGTTTATTAATGCAAAATTAATTTTCATGATTGAAAATTACTGGTGATAAAAAAAAATCTACTAATCATCTTTCTAATCAGAGCTCCAACAGCTGCAGTTTATGCAGTTTATGCATCTATAACATGCATTCCAGAAAATTCCTGATCATCCAGCCCCCTTTAAACCAAAATACTAAACACCGTCTGCTGAGAGCCAGTTTGAGTTGAGCACGTACTACCATGGTGATTATCAAGGTAAAAAAAAGTGACACTTTTGTGAAAACTCTGACCTTAAGCTCAACAGTCTTGGCTAACCTAATCTCCATTCATAGTACACCTCTCTGCTGATTCGTACAAAATAAAAATAAAAAATAAAAAAAACACCAAAAGTGAAGCACAGACTTTTTGGTCCAGCTTTCATTATAATGAAGACACAGCACAAGCCTTGTTATTTGTTAGATATTATATTGTCAGATAATAATAAGGCTTGCTGGCACCGATGCACCAACACCACAAACACTATCAACACGTTGTCACCAGTTAGCTGAGGTGAAGGCTAGCAGATTTAGAGTGGCCTAATCAACACCCACCTGTCCCTCAAAACAGCCACACGCCAAAAGGGCTAAATGGCCTGTATTTATATAGCGCTTTACTAATTCCTAAGGACCCCAAAGCGCTTCACATATCCAGTCATCCACGCACACATTCACACACTGGTGATGGCAACTACATTGTAGCCACAGCCACCCTGGGGCGCACTGACAGAGGCGAGGCTGCCGGACACTGGCGCCACCGGGCCCTCTGACCACCACCAGTAGGCAACGGGTGAAGTGTCTCGCCCAAGGACACAACGACCAAGACTGTCCAAGCCGGGGCTCGAACCGGCAACCTTCCAATTACAAGGCGAACTCCCAACTCTTGAGCCACGATCGCCCCTAAAGGCGATCGAATTTATTAAAGAGAAGTAAATTAAATCCTTAGTAAAATATAAACAGATGAGTTAAAAAAAAAAAAACAGAAAAAAAATCATTCGTTATTGTCAAGGGAGAAATCAACTCAAGCAATGAAAATTATTTGGTGGCAGGTTGTAAAAGCATATATTAGCTGTATTTTAACATTGGAATCTACAGGGACTGATCCGCTTTCAGAGCCAGCCTCGAGTGGCCTTTCAAGAACATACATGTTTTTCACACTTTCATGTTTTACCCCTGGTGATTGCTCTTTGAATGTTATTGGTCATCTTGTAGAAAAGCTGTAGCCAAGTTTTTCATTGCTGCTTCATCATCAACTTTCAGCCCATCAGCTGCTTTATCTAGTAGAAAATCAGCCAATGGATTCTTAACTTGGGGTAAACCAGGATTGAGGCAGCAGCAAAAAAGTTTATAATAATAGTAATATTAAGAGTATGTGTGTGTTTCTTTCTTTTTCACCTGACAGGACACTGAAATTCTCAACACGGCTGTGCTCACTGGGCGTACTGTCGCTGTTCCGCTGAAGGTCGTCACTGTAGGGACGGATGGTGCGGTCTCTGATGTTACAGAGTCAGTGGAGTGCAAGTCAACGGATGAACAGGTTATCAAGGTTCGTGCAACATGAATTCTTTTTTTCCACTTTATCTCATCCTTAATGCTCAGCTTTCTAGTGGCATGCAGGTACGTTAACAGGAAGAATAACACTTCTGTTTGTGGGTTTCAAGAGTTTTTCGCACAGTGAAATCAAAATGAAGGTGCTCGTTTTCTTCTAGCAAAACATCAAAACATGTACCAAAATACATTAGTTTAATGGCAAGGGAAAAACAGAAAGCTGTTTGAAAAAGTCAGGTTTAAATCACAGAAACCCTAGAAGGGGGGGGGGGGGGTGGTATCCTTTTCTCGTGCTCCAATTCGCCACCATGAAGTGCAGCTTGGCAGCTTTTTTGTGTAATCTTGGTGAGAAACAGACAAAAAAAACACTGATTACATACTCTATACTCTGCTCTTGTTTTAAAGGAGGAATAATTAACAATCATCATGCTGAAAGAGAGTCTGTATCCATACCACTTATATATTACATAACACCATCAAACTGTCAAGGTGACAAACTGCTCACCATGTCTGAATATAGCAAGTTTTAAATCTCTGTAAGTTGATTTTCATTGGCTTTTAGAGGTCTTACATAATTAATCTGAAACCTTACTGAATTTTTGGGAAGTGCTGCAAAGGATTTATTGTTAACATAAAATAAGGAAATAATTGTGAGCTGTTTACCACCACAGCAGATTTATTATCCGTCTCTGCGGCGTTATGTGAAAGGAGAAGCAAGAAAAATATAACTGGGGAAAAATAAGAAAAATAAAAGTGTTTATTCTTGATTGTGAGTAGGCGTGATAAAAAAAGAACAGTGCTACAAGTGTGTTGTGTTTACTATACATGCATATCAGATAGAAGAAAAGAGGGAGATCTCTCAAAGGGTTTAATTATCAACTGAAGTAGTACCACATATTGTGACGCTGACCTCAGTAGTCTACTCCCCTGCCCGCTCGTCGGGTTTGAGAACAGTAAGCAGTACCCATCTTTTCTTCATACTATTTTCAAAGGCATCTCAAGATAAAACAGCTTTATTTTTCCCCACTTCACTGTTTCTTTGAGACTTTGAAGTTAAATCCTTCTTTTCTTTATGTTATATGTAGACAAAAAGGAGGGACCCCAATGCAGACACAATCTAAGTTAAGCAAACAAAAGATGAGCTTTATTTCACTAAGCTGATACTTCAAAAATAAAGTCCAAATGGTGATAAGTAATCCAGATACAATACACAGGGTAAATGATCTAAAGTTGATTGCAGCAAAGTGATGAGCAAAAAAGGGAAGCAGAGGAAGGCACAACGTGCTATAAAAGGAGAGCACAGGTGAAACATGAGCAAAGGGCACTTCTCTGACAAAGATAAGTGGAAGAGCAAGGCAAAGGCAACTGATGAACACAATAAGGGCAGAGCAGATAATTACAAGGGACAAAGATAGGGAGTAAAACAACAAAAGAAGCCCAAGGAAATGTAGTTACCAAAAGAAACCCAAAGTGACAACAGTGACACAAACATAGGGTCATTAAAGACAGGAAACTGGTAAACACTGGGAAACATAAGAGAGTTATATACGTGTAGTGATCAAAAACACCCATGGTGAGCACTGAGGCCTTGATCCTGCTCTTACAAACTTCCAGTCAGGAAATCATGCAGGGACGAGTCCAGAATAAATGGGACAAGTGATCAAAATCATCCAAAATGTATACAATTTTATTATTTCAGAGAGTTTGCAATCAAATCAGACTATCATAATAAAAGACCACTAATGATCCATAATGTACCTTTAATGGTGCAGCTCGTCAGCAGTGTAGCAATCACATGATAACTCGCTTTCACCAACAGGAAACTTACAGGTGCTTTTTTTTTTTTTTTTTTTTTTTAACCAAATCCACCCCAAAAAAATACGATCCCACAGGGGTGCTTATTACATGCACTAAGTGTACCCCTAAGAAATAATTGATACCACTGCAACCAAGTTATAATAGACACAGCAAATCAGTTTGCCATACACACCAATGCAAGGCCTGATTCCTGTGAGGCGTTAACCCCAACTCAGGGACTGCACATTGCCCGACTAACATTGCGCCTGGCCCAGTTAACATAAAAACAACCCCAAGTTTTAAAATACATCAAACTAGGAAGAAAAAAGTGGAACGACACAACCAGATGTGCAGCCCGTCCTGCAAGACAAGACACGAAAAAGTGTAAGTAGCCTGTCAGTGCATAAATAAAACATTGTTTTCTGCCTAACATTATATTCAAATACAATACCTTCAACAGACTGCTGTGCTTACTGCACTACATGATTAATGCCATGTTAATCATGACTAAAAAAACAAAATGCAATAATCATATACATTTTTATGAACTTCAGCAAAAAAGTTACCTTTACAAAAAACATTCAGTCTATAGTTTGAATCTCTACTGAAGGGCAGTATGATCACAATATGCTTAAATAGCAACTAGATCTTCTAGTGGGAAGAAATTTTATACCAACTGACTTCTGCAGCTGTGGTACTTGAATGCAGTGAGCGCTTGCTTTACAGATGCTGCATGCATGATTAGGAGCTTGATTTTACCTGTGAAAATAGGACTGAAAACACCTGAGGTTTAAAATGGACCAATACCTTTGTCCATGTAGTGTAACTTCCAGCCTCAATCACAGCAAGTACTCTTCTTTACACTTCACATATAATAATACTGTGTTGAAGTTCACCCAGTCATCTGGCTTGCTCTCGACATTTATAGCGTGGTGTATTTAAGAGTGTTTCAATAGCAATCCAGACACAAACTGCCATTGAACCCATTTTAAAATGCTCGTTGTTTCCAAATCCTGTGAGCCCCCTCATATAAGTCACAGCTTTAGAATGGGGAAAAAAAGACAATAGATCCATCATTGCTGTACTGCACTGCAAGTTTTTATTTTCTGATGATTATTTTCTGATTTAAAGTGTTGCGCTACAGTTTCTCCTTGTATCCCAATAATGTAGAACACTTGACGGATCCAGTAAACCACTAAGCTTTAGCTCTTTAGGTTTTAGGAACTTTTAGAAATTTTGCAACCCCCAAAGCATAGTACTTCATAAATGTTAAATACAGTGCTCTCTCATGAGTCGGTTTTAGTCAGGTTAGTCAGACAGAATTATTTCAGTCAGTAACTCTCATGTGTACCCTGCTGTAACAGTAAGAAAACAGTTGTTTTTACTTTTCTTTTCATTATGATGTCACAGTGAAGTTAACCTATAAAATGTTATTAGATCCTATTAGTATGATGCAGTGTTTAGTGTGCTGGAATAGGTGGAAATAACAAAAAATGCTACCAAAGCAAACCAAGAATAAAAGCAAAAGAGCAAAAGTTTTTCTCCCTTAAAACACAGATGCAATCCTTGGCATGTTTTGTTTTCTGTCACGTTTGGATCTGTTCCATCATATTTTGTTCAATATCTAGTGTGTTTTATGTACTTTTGCAGTGCATGGTAGACATTTGTATGAGGTTTATCATAATTTTGCAAGTGAATTATTCGGTTAATGCCAAAAAAGTGCTGTGTAAGGTCACCGTGACCTTGGTCTTTTGCCACTAAGTTTAATCAGATCATTCTTGAGAACTTTGCAGTCTTTAAGTTCTGTTTAAGTATTATTTAAGAAATACCACCTTTGCTAGAATTAGACAAACAGATGGATGGACAGATGGGCAGTCTGAAAACATTATGTCTTAAGCATTGAGGCATAATAAATGAGCAAAAAAAAGTGAGACTAAAAAATGCAGAAGTAGATAGATTTAGTTTACTCTCTGGATGGTTGCCTTCCATACTTTAAAATCACAAGAACAAAGAAATTATCCTTGTGTGAGTTTTGTGACTGTATGCAATCCAGTATCAGCCTTGCATTCCTTGGTTTGCACTCGTTAAGACAAATAATTTGGAAACTTTAAATGAAAATGAATTGCATTCATACCGCTTTACATTTCCATTTAGCATACATCGAGGTGAAACCCTAAACTTTCCCTCATATCTAAGAATCCTCCTTTCAGAGTTCCAACCTGTTCTCATTACAGGAAGACGAAATATGTAGGAGGTGCAGTAATGCTGGAGAAGGCTGAGGGTGAGAGCGAAGGAGTGGGAGAGAAAGAGAAAAGGGAAATGAAAGGGAGGAGGAGGAGAAAACTGACAGACAGCAAGCTGTCACTTTTGTTCCTCAGAGAGAGGGCTTGGTTTGACATCATTCGAGAGTAAAGCTGCCAAGTTATATGCAAAGAAGTGGCGACAGATGACAGTCTTCTTGTGACTGGTTTGTTATAAAGAAGCAATTGTCAGTATTGAGGACATGTGTTGAAATTACCAGTTGTGCCAATCAAGCTTATATGGTATTTGAGAGTGGAAAAAAAATGAAATGCAAGTGATTACAAACAAAATTCAATGACAGACTGTTAAATACATTTGTTCGTCAAGGGGGAAATGTTTGATAAGGAGATTCTGGGGCTTTGGAGATAATGACAGATACTTCTGATGTTCATGCTGTATCAGTTCTTTATGTTGGAGATGTATTAGAGTAACTTTGGCAAATGACTGGTGGTGTACTTTATCCAGACACTTCATAATTTGTTTTGAGCAAGTGTTTTTCTCTCTGGCTAGATGAATTAGGTTTGTGTCATTTCGTAGCTCCATCTGTTAAGTTGGACCAAAGTCACATAAATTGTGCACATACTATGCTTCACACACAGGCATGCATTAAGAATAGAGCGGTTCTGAAACAAACACACACAGAAAAGAAACTGGAAGAAATTGAGTAATCCAAGCACTTAAATCTTTTTCAAAGCAGCCTAAATGATCAGATTTACTTACTATGTAAGTAAAAAGGTGAAATAGAGCAACTTTACTTCTACAGTGGATTTTTGTATCTGCTTATTTATTCTTATTTTTTCCCGGTTAGATTGTTTTGGCAATCAGATTCTAGAGTACTTTGCAATCTTTAAGTCATGTTTAAGTATTCTTTAAGAAATAACATGTTTATTAGAGTTGCACAGACAGATGGATGGACAGATGGGCAACACGAAAACATTATGTCTAATTATGCTTTATTATTTATTCCTATTTTATTTTATTATTTTTTGTTGTTGTTGTTTTTTGGCAGTGAGATTGTTCTTGAGTACTTTGCAATCTTTAAGTCATGTAAATTGTTTTGGCAATGGCAAACTCAATGTGCTTAACACAGAAGAACATAAAAACCTGTGTAGGTTTACAATGCCAAAGGCAGTGAAAACATGTGCTGAGTGTAGGCCTGTGTTAATAAAAAGGTTTCTAGTCTGTTTTTAATGTATGCACAGATGTAATTGATTTCAGGTCAGCAGGCAGCTTGTTCCGAAGAACAGGACAGCAATAACTGAAAGCACCTTCATCTGTCATGATCCTGGGTCTGCTGACCCAGCGTTTTGTGTTTAGTTTATGTAGCCTTCAGGTTTCCTAAGTTCATCGTTTTCATGCCTAGGTGTTTCTAGTTATTTTCCCCTTGTGTTTCCACCATGTTAAGTCTCCCCTGCTTTTCATGTATTTCATGTCTGTGGCTTATGTTGTCAAGTTCAGGTTGTCATGTCTATGTCTCACTCTGTTTCCTGTTTTATTGTGAAGAGGTCTGGCGTTTCTGTGTTCATCGTGTTCAGTTTTACTCTCCCACTGTGACGTCATTATGTTCATGTGTGCCAGCTGTTTCCCCAGGTGTTGCCACTTCCCTCATTATCTTCCTGTGTCCATTTAGTCTGTGTGTTCTCAGTCATTCTTTGTCAGGTCGTCCGTTGTATTCACCCGTTGTACTCGTCCGTTGTTTCCTATGTCTCATCCCCAGGTACCCATGTCAGTTCACTATGGTTAAGCTTTTTCATGTTTTGTTATTAGTTTACCCAGTTTAGGTTATTGTTTAGTTTTCACCGATGCCCGATTATTTTTACCCTCATTGCTAGCCTCAATAAACGGCTTGTTTTGTTTATCCACACTACGTTTTGGTCTGCGTTTGAGTCCTCCTCTGCAACACATACGGTCTGCCCCAGCCAGACCGTGACATCATCACGCTTAGATTTAATTATAGGAACCGTTTAAAGATCTGCCCTGATGACTTGAGAGATCTGACTGAACTGTAGATAGTGTGTTTGCATCTTATCTTCCTCTCACAGCAATTTTTCCTTTATTCTTTAGGTGTCAGAGCGCTGTGACTATGTGTATGTCAATGGAAAGGAGACAAGAGGAAAAAACAGGGTGATGCTTAACTTCACCTATAGTTTTCTGAATGCACAACTCGAGATGAGCGTATGGATGCCCCGCCTGCCCTTGCTAATTGATGTGGCTGACCCTGAGCTCAGTCAGATTAAGGGTTGGAAGGTCCCTGTTAGTATGGGCAATAGGAGGTAAGTCATGACTGTCTGTTGTGTCTATGTTGTTGCATGTTGTAATAAAAAAAAAACACATCATCACTTTCATCACTTCAGAAACTGACTCCGATGGGCCGAGGGGGCTTTATCCCACATCTGTATATCACAAGAAAAGTTGGCAACTTAAAAAAATCACAAGAATCAAAAATCTAAATTTCTCTGTGTAGGTCATAAACCTGAGAAGTTCTTAACAATCCCTTTATGACAATCATATTTTTCATTTGGTTAAAAAAATAAAAAAATAAAAATGGAGACCACATGAAATTGGCTCAGTAATGATGGTGCAGACATATGAAGCATAATGCAAGTGCAGCTGCATAATAAGTGTCTAATAATTCACTGGATTGGTCTACAGGGGGAAAAAAAGTACTTATACTGAATAAGGAATGACTAATAATTTTGAGCATTACAGAGCTTGAGCATATTCCTGAGGGTTTAAAGAGATATATAGTGTACAATGATCTGTGCAGTTCAGCGTGAGTTGTACAAGATGATCCTAATAAAAATATTTAAATTAATGATCTTTCTGCTAATATGATTTCTGCTGATTAAAATAGAACTAACCCTTTTCAATATCAAAGATCAGTGAAGCGCAGTGACTAATTTACATTTAATAATAGCTTTTATAATTATGATTTACTGTGATCATATTTATAGTGACTATGTTGAAGAAACAATAGAGCACTGTTGTGTTTATAAAGTGAACAAGATTTAGATTGTTCCCTGCGCCCCAGTGTTTACCATCTTTGTCTTTGAGCCAAGATATACATTCATGAATTATACTGTGGAATGAAAGCAGCGGTTACATGAGCTAGCAGATGACATACACGTCATGATTTGTTGCAGTGAGTAATGAGTGATAGAATCAGTCGTCACAGTTAGAGCCCCAGTTTGCTGTGAAACTCAATGTGCTTAACACAGAAGAACTTACCTTACCTATTCTGATGCTTTCAGGAGATTATATGGATATCGGTATTGTCACCTTGGATGGAAGGGTCAGCCCAAATCCGTCTGTGTGGTTTGATATGATGTAGGTCATATGGCATGGCTTTCATAGGCACCAACTCAACCATCAGGACACTCATGGTGTTGGCCCAACTTCTTGTGAAGACAGTTTTTTAAAATTTGTTCTTTTTTCAGTAATAGTGACGCTGCTTTCAAAATGGCCATGTTTACTATTTTTGAACTGGAAAACATGTTATGTAGTATGTAATGATGAAATATGTCAAAATAATGTCATTCATTATTGCAACAGGGGTAGTTATGGTGTATATATCATGTGTACAAACACTTTTTAATTTATATTTATGTTTTTTTTTGTTTGTTTTTTTTGTTTTGTTTTTTGCCTGTCCCATTTGGTTCTTTAGCCGTCAGAATTGTTGTCTGAAGACCAACAAGGATACCCAATGGATTTATTTTGCCAAATGGATCATCGTGGCATTGCCGTATTGGTCCATTTGATCGACCTTTGTTTTTATTATTTATTTTATTTTCAGTTGTTACAGATGGGACAGACATGAGTGAGGGATAGGAAAGGGAGAAAGAAAGAGGAAGGAAAAGAAAAACAGAAGGGAAGAGGGACAGTGAGAAAGGGGGAAAAAATAATAATAAAATCTCCTGGATCACCTGTTGAGAGAGAAAGAATAGAAAACGAGCAAAAAAGAACCAAAGCAACATACTAAACACAACATCATCGCATTAATCTAGCTAAGTGTAAACAGCAGTAAATACTAAATATTCAATGTTGTTGTGCAGCACGCAGGACCGACAGCGCACAATGTGCTTTGAAGTAGCAGCCAAGAAAGGTGTAATTTAAGTCTACGAACAGTGAACACCCGTGTGCACACCTGTGTGGATCAGCGCGCTTGTATTCAAATGGTTTCCACATGTAATGGTCTGCAAGAGAATGTAGAGAGCCATAGCCCCGTCCCCCAGGGCATGAAGCAGGCATGGAGGAGATCCAGGCCCCAGACATCCAGAGGCCCCAGAGTGCGAGAGCCCAAGGAGGACCACCGGAGGGGCATCTGTGCCACCCTCATGGGAAGGGCTGAGGATCCCCAGACAAGGCGTCACCCAGTAGCCACCGAGCAGAAGCTAGAGGGGGCTGCACCGGCGTGCCCGCCGGCTCTGCCGGCAGCCAGCTGTGCCAGAGTGAACCAAGCTGCAGGCCCAGAGGCCGGAGGCCTGAGGGCCACCCGCACCCCGGAGGAGGCCTGACCGAGCAACAGGCGCCAGGCCCCGCCAAGTAGCCACCGGGAGTGAGCTGGTACATACCTGAGCGCCCAGCCCCGGACACCAAGAACCACCAATGCACCGACCCCTGAGGGCATCAGTCACCGGCAGGGAGTGTGGTGAGGGGAGATAGGCCTTGGAGGGCTATATTTATGTTTTCAATTAAAGAAAGCACTGTAAATGCTAACTAAGGAGTCTTAGAGAGTATTTCAACTCAGAAATACCTCACATTTCCTCACGTTAGCGTACCACCCACAGGGTGGCACTCTAACACAAATGCCCCCTGCTACCTAAGCAAGATCACATCAATCATTTCTTTCAAGCGCATCACTGTGTGAAGAACGTGTGTTATGTGTACTTTAACAGGGGTGGCACTGGTTTATTAATGCTTTCATGGGTCAGTGTGCTTATGTGTACATTGACAAAAGTGCTATGGCTGACCTCTCACTTCCTGCAACAAACATGTCCTGACCTCCTGTTTCTGATGCCAGCAAATAGTGTCACCTTGGTTTAAAGTGCCGTCCTTTTGCTGATGTGGAATAAGAACCTGGGAGGGGATGGGGAAGGCAGGTTATAACTAAGCCAAGCCATTGGGCCACATCATGTTAACCTGTCAGCCCGTTTTCCTGCCAGACCGGCCATACCTCATTAAACCTAATGGGAACTGTCACTGTCACTCCACCCCTGGCCACCTGACCGGTAAAAAGAGGCTGGCAGAGCTTGAAAGAAAAAGACAATATGAGGTGAGAGCAAGGAGAAGAGGGAGAGAAAAGCAGAGGAAGAAAGTTGGAAAAATAGATTACAAGGAAGTCCAATAACAAGTTTATGTTGAGAATATAGAATGAGGCAGACACACAGTGTGAGAGCGATGATGATGGCATAGCACAGGACGAAAAAAGAGAGAAGAAAAACAGATTTATAGGCGAGTGATATATACTAATGGAATATAAAGTGGAGATGGATGAGAATAATGTGTGTGTCTTGTTCCTTAACAGGAATGGTAAGACATACCAATAAGAAAATACAGCACAGACAGGCCAGTGGGATATTTACAGTATTTTAGAAATGTACATTTTTATTATTACAACAGCATTTCCAGTTGGTGTGTAAAAAAATCCTTTGCAAATGATTTAAACACTGCAATTAATTCAGAAAACAGAAGACAACAAGTAGCACAAAGGCACAAAGTTCAAATAGGGGCATGTTTACCACTGTGTTGCATTGCATTTTTTAAAATACTGTAAGCATTTGGGTCCATTTTTGTTTCATATGTGATAAAAATTCAAGAGAGCTCATATTTCTCATTCTACTTATTATAAATGGGTGACAGGTATAGACAGCAGGCAAGTTTAATATCCAAACACTTTTAATTAAGGTTGGTGTAATAACAGCAGAATGTGATTTGCCATTGACCTGCTTAAATTAGCAAGGCCTTTACTGAAAAAAGATCCTCTGAATGACAGGAAATGTTGCTCCAAATGTGCAGGTTACTCATGGCATGTGAACTGATGCATGCTGGTACCATAAGGGATGCTTGACTTGTGTGTTGATAACAGGTAAGCGGTCCCTCTTGTCTTTAGCCCTGAATGGCGAAAAAAGAATTTCAGGAAATGAAAATCTTTGATCCAAAAAATTGGCCGTTAGCAAACTAGGCAAGGAGGAGCTTCAGCTCTCTGCTAAACCTTTTTTCTTTAAGACTCAACCTCTTTTATAGGCCAAACAATACTGATTAAGGCAATTATTTGTGAGGTCTGGCAAGTATTGCAAATACTTGTCACTCTGAACATTTCTGGTGTTTGTATTTTACTGCCATCTTGGGTCTGGGCTAGGCGTGCACCTATTAGCACGCAAATAAAAACGGATTTCTGTAGTTGCTACCATTAAAGGATTATTTCTCCTTCATTCTTTTCCACCATGTTCAGATTTATCTGTGGGGGGTTGGTTGGCTTCTTTTTTTAGATAAATAAAAATAAAGGGCTGTATAAGCTCCACTTAAATAGGAGCAAGAGTGTAGAACAAATGCTTTACAAATATCCAGCTGTGAGTTTAAAAACATAGATTTTTTTTTAGGAAACATTTTCTGAGATGCCAAAATTGCAGAGTGTTTTCTGTGAGCCAAATAAATAGCAGGTACACAGAAAAATATCAGTTGCTCTTTTAAAAAAAATGAGAACGCAAGCCGGGTGGCAGTTTCTCTCTGCAAGCTGTTTTTAAGGGATTTTTGAAAATAATGGGAGGCTATTACTTTTGGAAAGTCAGGCGAACTTGCAGCAAAGCACACAGCAGATGATTTGACAGCAGTAAATACTTTACATCAGAGAGTTTCTACTTCATGGACACTAATGGTGACACAGAGTCCACAGAGAGCTCTCAGCGCTTTTTACCTCAAACACAGTCTGACATGGGTTTATGATATCCCTGCTCTTCAGGCTTGCCAGCAGTTGATCAGTGTTTTCCTCTTTTCATTCTTCATTAGGTACGAGAGGGTCACAGATGATAAGGATGGTGTCGATCCAGTAGAGGGGAGGACAGAGACTGCTTGTGTTGCCCAGTACCAAAGCACCACTCTGCGCATCCTCACCCACTTTGTGGCTGACATCAGTGAAAGTAGAGGAGCCATGGAGGAAGATGTACTGGGCCAGCAGACCTTCCTGCTGGGCACCGACTGGCAGGTGGATGTGACACAGTTGGTGAAGGAGTCTCTGAGGGTGGAGGACCCAAAGGTTGCCCAGCTTCTGGATGACCAAGTCGTAATCGGGCTGAGCACTGGAAACACCAAACTACAGGTTGTATTTATGTATATTTTATCACAGTTTCTAAAGCAGAAGTTGTACTGCATGTCTCTGCAGTGTGGCTGTCAGGATTGTTTTGCCATGACTGATCAGTGGGGATTTACACGTTCATCTCATAGACCTAAATTGTAACTGTCACGGAAGCTGCAGTAACTAATGCTTGAATCAGCCATCGCAATACAGTCTTTGTTGTTACTAAGGAAACATGCAGCTTTACTCGATTAAATGACCTGACTGGCTTGGTTGTTTTGGCAGCCAAACAAAAGGTCACAAGTGAGCACAATATCAGACGTATTTGAACTGATAAACTGACATAGACGCAGCAGTAAAGTAACCTGGCAAGTGGATTAGGAAAATTACAATGAGAAGTCTAAAAGCAATAAAGCAAATCCATTCATCTAGACTCTTTTAATGCAAAGTATTTTGATTAGGTTGACATTGAAGTATTAGAAATGTATGAATTAAGCAAAGCACAAGCACGATGGACCAAAACAACTGAATAGAAAAAGTCGGACCACTGTTGACTCTGGTCTTATCCGTCTTATTGTCACAGTCAATATTACCCAAC
This sequence comes from Maylandia zebra, assembly GCF_041146795.1. NCBI lineage: Eukaryota > Metazoa > Chordata > Actinopteri > Cichliformes > Cichlidae > Maylandia > Maylandia zebra. The sequence goes on along the minus strand of NC_135173.1, from coordinate 43,184,769 downwards.
AGGGTTTCAAGTTTTTTCAAGCTGAAAAGCTCCAAACTGTGCTCAGCCGCTTTGCTTTGTCAATGCGGAGCAGAATGTGGCTTTCTAGTTTGTTTATAAATGCAGGGACAGGACACACATAGAAAGCATAACTTTAATTCTCCACTAAAGATACCATTAGTCTACTACATTTTTTTAAAAAGTTAATGGTCATCTGCTCCAATATTAATGTTCAAAATGTTATTTGAACTTGTAAGCCACAGATAAATAATCATCATATTATCACATTTAAGAGGCTAAGTTATCCAATTTGGGGTCATGATAGATATAAAGATAGATATCAATCAGATAGATGGATAGAAAGTAAGACAGACAGACATAAAAGGTTAACAATAAGCTGATGAACATATGGTGAAGCAGTTATGGACTGAAAGAGTCTGTGCAGAGTATGGTAGAATGTTTTTTTAGTCTAAACGGAGTAAGATATAAAAACAACTATATTGATTGCAGCATGGAACAAACACTTAAGCCTATCATGAGTTGACAAAGAAACATGCCTTCATGGCACGTCTTGTAAAAGCTTGCACCTGTGCAGCCTCTCATTCTGTGACCCTTTCACCGTGTATCTCAGAATACTATTTATCCAATAATCCAATAAGGCGTTTCTCAGTATAGCACATGTTCTCACACACTAAATGAACATCAGTTGTTGAAGCAGTCGAATGGCGTTGTGAAACCTTCCATTTTCTTTTTAAATTCAAGGATATGTTCAATCAGCTATACTACAGTATTACTCTAAATCCACATGGGTTACTATTGTGCCACCACAACAGATCCGACCTTATTTATTTCACTTGTTAGTATCGTGGCTGCTAGTAGTATGTGAATGTGTGAGACAAGAACAAGTGCTTCTTTCACCGCTGGTCACAGGAAACTTTAAATTACAGATAAAGCGATATACAGTGGGGCAAAAAAGTATTTAGTCAGCCACCGATTGTGCAAGTTCCCCCACCTAAAATGATGACAGAGGTCAGTAATTTGCACCAGAGGTACACTTCAACTGTGAGAGACAGAATGTGAAAAAAAAATCCATGAATCCACATGGTAGGATTTGTAAAGAATTTATTCGTAAATCAGGGTGGAAAATAAGTATTTGGTCAATAACAAAAATACAACTCAATACTTTGTAACATAACCTTTGTTGGCAATAACAGAGGTCAAACGTTTACTATAGGTCTTTACCAGGTTTGCACACACAGTAGCTGGTATTTTGGCCCATTCCTCCATGCAGATCTTCTCGAGAGCAGTGATGTTTTGGGGCTGTCGCCGAGCAACACGGACTTTCAACTCCCGCCACAGATTTTCTATGGGGTTGAGGTCTGGAGACTGGCTAGGCCACTCCAGGACTTTCAAATGCTTCTTACGGAGCCACTCCTTTGTTGCCCGGGCGGTGTGTTTTGGATCATTGTCATGTTGGAAGACCCAGCCTCGTTTCATCTTCAAAGTTCTCACTGATGGAAGGAGGTTTTGGCTCAAAATCTCACGATACATGGCCCCATTCATTCTGTCCTTAACACGGATCAGCCGTCCTGTCCCCTTGGCAGAAAAACAGCCCCATAGCATGATGTTTCCACCCCCATGCTTCACAGTAGGTATGGTGTTCTTGGGATGCAACTCAGTATTCTTCATCCTCCAAACACGACGAGTTGAGTTTATACCAAAAAGTTCGACTTTGGTTTCATCTGACCACATGACATTCTCCCAATCCTCTGCTGTATCATCCATGTGCTCTCTGGCAAACTTCAGACGGGCCTGGACATGCACTGGCTTCAGCAGCGGAACACGTCTGGCACTGCGGGATTTGATTCCCTGCCGTTGTAGTGTGTTACTGATGGTGACCTTTGTTACTTTGGTCCCAGCTCTCTGCAGGTCATTCACCAGGTCCCCCCGTGTGGTTCTGGGATCTTTGCTCACCGTTCTCATGATCATTTTGACCCCACGGGATGAGATCTTGCGTGGAGCCCCAGATCGAGGGAGATTATCAGTGGTCTTGTATGTCTTCCATTTTCTGATGATTGCTCCCACAGTTGATTTTTTCACACCAAGCTGCTTGCCTATTGTAGATTCACTCTTCCCAGTCTGGTGCAGGTCTACAATACTTTTCCTGGTGTCCTTCGAAAGCTCTTTGGTCTTGGCCATGGCGGAATTTGGAGTCTGACTGTTTGAGGCTGTGGACAGGTGTCTTTTATACAGATGATGAGTTCAAACAGGTGCCATTCATACAGGTAACGAGTGGGGGACAGAAAAGCGTCTTACAGAAGACGTTACAGGTCTGTGAGAGCCAGAGATTTTCCTTGTTTGAGGTGACCAAATACTTATTTTCCACCCTAATTTACGAATAAATTCTTTACAAATCCTACCATGTGAATTCATTGGTTTTTTTTTACCTCTGGTGCAAATTACTGACCTCCGTCATCATTTTAAGTGGGGGAACTTGCACAATCGGTGGCTGACTAAATACTTTTTTGCCCCACTGTATGAAAGAAGCTTGTGTTAATTAAATCAAAATGCAGAGAAAGTTTAAATAGTCTGCAGCTATCCAGCTGTCCATTTTAAGTCAACGTTGTTGCCTGTGTGCTATCAGCTTATGTATTTTTAGTGTAGTGCTTGGCATGCCATGCTGGTCAGGTCAAAGTTTATGGGCTTCATCGAGTGAAATCATGTTAAAGCTTAGTGTAGTAGGTGGACAAATGACAGAATCAGCTCCATAAGCCCAACAGTCAGCCTAATGATGTCATGGTCCTGGGTCGTGCGACCCAGTGTTTTGAGTTTTAGTCTATTTTGATGTTTATTGTTTGTTTAGGTTCATTAAGTTTTTCTAGCTCATTTGTTATTGTATTACCCTTGTGTTAAGTCTCCCTTGCCCTTCATGTGTTTATGTCTGTGTGTCTTATATTGTCAAGTTCATGTTATCGTTTCTGTCATCTTCCCCTGTAGTCGGTCTCCCTGGTTCGTGTGCCTACCCATTATGTGTCATGTCTGTGTGGCTCTTGTTGTCTAGTTCGTTTCATATCTATGTCTCCGTGTTTCCTGTTTTATTTTGAAAGAGTCTGTTCTTTGTTCACTGCATGTAGTTTACTCTCCGCTGTGTTGTCATTATGTTTCATTCTGGTCAGCTGTGTCCCCATGTGTCTCCACTTCCCCTGATCACCTCATGTGTGTATTTAGTCCTCAGCCTTGCTGTGTTCAGTGTTGCGTCGTCTGTGTTCTCAACCACCATGTTTGCATTCATAGTTTTCTGTGGGATCATAGTACCAGTTTCCCAGTTTAGTTATAGTTTAGTTTCGTCACTGTGCTTTTGCCTTGTTTGACCCCCATGTCATCAGCCAAAATAAAGGCTCGCTTTTCGTTTGAACTCAGTTTCGTGTCTTCGCCCATGTCTGCACCTGAGTCCTCCACACACTCTCCACTCGGTCTGCCACTGTGGATCGTGACAAATGAACTACTGGTGGTGGTATTCAAGCCTTTTTATGTTTTATTTTCTCTTAAAATCAGCACAACCTATTTCAGCATCATGCTTTCTATGACTTGTGCTTCTCATTATAGGTCCATAATTTGTTGGACAAAGAAACAATTTTTCTCATTTTATCACAGTGGATTTTAAATCAAAAAATCAATTGAAGTGCACTTCCAGCTTTAATTCAAGGTTTTTTTCCTGTGGAGATATTCTTATCCATGGTCTCCCATTTTCAGGGGCTCAACATTAATCGGACATACAAACATAATTTCAAAATATGAGGATTATTTTTAAGACTTGGATCAAAGTCCTTTGTAGTCAATGACTGTCTGAAGTGTAGAACTCATGGACATCACCAAATACTGTTTACTCCCTTGAAATTTTCTGCTAAGTCTTTACTGCAGCCACTTTCACTTCTCTCTCTCAGCCTTCAGTTTTGTCTTCAGTAACAAAAAAACATTTTATATCTTTGCCTTGACTAACCCTTGGGTTGCATTTGGCTGAACCGTAGAAGATTATAATGTTGTACATTTCAGAAAATCTCATTCTACATCTATCAGCAGTCACATCAATGCTATTGAGTCTTACATGTCCATCCCATAACATTGTCTCCGCCGTGTTAGACAGGTAATGAGGTATACTACAGTTGCTCTTTTCCTTTTCCGTACTTTTTCCTTCCTTCACATTATTCTGGCACAAGTTAATTTTCATTTCATTGTGTTTTGTTGGGAAACCGGTGGTTTGCACCTTACTCTGGATTTCCATTTATTAAGGTTTCTCTTGATTGCAGACATTGCAAATGAATTCCTACCTCCTCTCAAGTGTTCTTCACTTGGTTAGATCTCATGAAGTTGCTTTTCTTAACCATGGAAATAAGTCTGTTGTAAATAATAACTTCGTTGTCTTCTGTAGTCTTTGAGGCCTTTTGGTGTTTATAAGCTAGTCAGTGCATTCCTTCTTTTCAATAATGTATTAAATTGTTCTGTTGGACACTAAAGTTTTTTTGCTAAACTTCTGATTTATTTATTTTATGTTTTTTTTTTTCCAACCTAGTAACAACCTCCCCTACTTGCACTCACATCTGTTAGGCTTTCATATTTAAAATTACATTGCAAAGCAATTAAATACAAATTCAACATTTTGAGTCAACTTTAGATATGCCTAATTAATTTGTCACATCTCACCTGACCATGAAACCGCTTTTCAGTCAACCGTCCTATCCGGTCGTTAAGTAATGACGTGACGAATCCTACTTCCGGGCCTAAAGTAGTCTGCGTTTAATATGGCTTTTGTGTTGTTAACATGTTTAATGTTATGTATTTTCTTCTATTTGATCTCAAAAAGCTCCTAAAACAGTCAGTGATCCCTGTTGACCTCCCTCGGCTTTTATTACCGCTAATCATTTATTTAAGCTCAGTTTTAAAACCTTAGCATGTAACTACAGCCCAGCCCATGCAGCAGTATATGAATGACTAACCTCGTATTGTGGATGGATTATCTCAGTTATTCTCCTGGCTGAAGTTTGGTCCTTTTACAGCATCCTGCCATGCGATTACATTTGTTCCTGACCACCGAGAACACTCACGTTAACTTTTATCGAGTGGAAAAAAAAGTTAGCTTGTTTATATTATGCTAACATAGCTGTGTCGCTAGCGGTCACGTAGCACATCATTATATACCAGCTAGCCAAACTTCAGTAACCCTACAAACGTCACTGCTGTTTAGTTTTCTGTCTTCATTTATGTTGGAAGTGATAACAGAGCTGTACGTTTTAATTTGTTTCCAAAACCCCGCAGTCAGGACATGCTATATTGTATTTAGATAGAAGCTAGCGAGCTAACTTCCTGCTAACTTCTAACTCCGTTAAATGTCATAAATTCCATTTTCATGGATGCCTGGATGTTAATCTCAATTGTTACACCTGGTAGAGCAGAACGCTGATCATTTTATTAAAGATGAAAGACTTTAGACAGTTTTTCAACTCTCAGTAATGCCATAGTGATCGTTTGATATATGGACCTGCAGCGGAGTTTAGGTCCAGACACGGCTAGTGACGTCAGACTTAACGACCGGATTAATTCTGAGCTTCCAAAAATGGGGAACTGTGTATATTGTATGTGCATGTGTGTAATTCCTAAAGTGTTAATGGAAAAGTTTTGTGAAACCCTTTGAATTGAAACTAAAAGTCTGCACTACAAATTGATTGTTTGATTTAAAATACACTGTGGCAGTGTACAGAGGCAGAACTGCAATTTTTGGTTTGTTATATTGGTTCATTCCCAACATCTTAAATGCAATTTTAAAAATAGTATTTATACAGGTGGACATATTGTAGTATTACACTAATAACCCGCAAGTGTAGCTTATTAGAGGAATGTGCAAGAGGAACATATACTCATTATTTTCAAACATTTTGTCTTTTTTGTTCTTCTACTGTTGATTTTATTCAGATATGTAAAAAGAAGATTGAAAAGCAAAGTTGCAATGGTTTTTTTTTTCTTTTCTTCGTAAATACACGAGCCATGGACCCTGAATAGGATAAGTAGTTACTCATAAATGGAAGCCCATTAAAAAATATACCCAAGGTCTTGTTAGACCTAGAAAGTAGCATTTACAGTTTTACATCTGACAGTTGTGTAGATTGTTAAATCAGCCAATAGTCTAAATTAATTTAGGCCCATTCCACATAATAAAGTGCTGTGAGTATAACCTTTTATCTTTTCCAGTGCTACCATATGATAGAGTGGTAATACAGTTTCATTTAGATTCAGCTTTGAAGTATTATAATGGAAAACTTTGATTATGTGTAACTAAAGGCAAAGATTTCAAAAGGTCATTGATTCTAGAAGATTCTATATCAGGTAGGGAATTGGAAATGTGATCGCCGATATACACTATGCTGCAAGTTTGATAGTGTGGCAAAAGAAAGTAACAAATCCATTTAAGCACTGCCTTTCTCACATGTTATGGATAGAGTGCTTACATGCAAAACACATTAAGCTATTAACCTTTGCAAATGTGTTAGTTTGTAAGTCTGAGACTCATTGTGTGAGCCTCAGTAGATTTTATATATTAGTATCGGTTGCACCAGACTAGTTCCAGGTGCACATGGGATTTCAGGTTCATACAAGACAAGGCAGCTCTGACAGCTGTGAATAGATAGTGGTAAACCTGAAAGGAGTACTTAATTGCTCTCTCGAGAAAGAATGAAGGAATCTGTAAACTCTAGAGCCAGAATAAGGAAGGGACTTGACATCTCTGGAAGTCTTCTGGGAGACTCTCACGAATATGGATGTAGGCCAAAAGCAGTGTTTGCGGTTTCTCTAATGGTGTGAAGCAGAGACAGAACATTTCTAAAAAATGGACAAAGGAGACTGATGAAGGGGTTAGAAGAAGGGATCTGACTTCCATCACAGAACTGGGGGAAAGAATCTTGACATCCCAAGATGAGAGCAGTACAAAGTGTGGGCATTGTTAGTATGGAGTTGGGGTTTGGTGGAGAGGAGTATTGTTCCTTTTTGAGCGATGCTAAAATCACTTCTGACATCGTGTGGACAGCTCTATAGTAGGTTTATAGATTATACCTTTAGAGGAGAATGATACAGGTCATTCTTATCCTTCTCCAAAATGGACTTCTTCTTAACTTCTCAAACTTTGCCTTATATACCAATTTCCTTGCTTCTATTTTAATATCTTAAGTTCCTAGTAAGTATGCGTCATCTGCAAATCCGTTTTTATTTAATTTTATCGTAAAGTGGAATAAAATAGATCTAAGCATCCAATGTTGGAGGAAAAGAAAAGATAATGATGGTGGATTTACTTGAAGAATAAACGGCTGCTGCAAACTCTAAAATAATATAACAAACCAGCAGCTGTATTTTTTTTTTTTGCTCATTTTGCTTTCCTTTTTGTCTGTAAAAAAAGAAAAACCCAGATTTCACATCAATTAGTGTGTATCTTTATTTTTATTATTCTTTATTTTTGAAAATATTCAACAATCTTCATATTTACCAGCTGTCTGGTTCTTTAATGTTTGCTTTTACATCAAAGATCAGGTTGATGCCTGTTTTGAGACCATGCTCATTTATGCTGTTTAACATTCAGATATCAGTTTCATTGTGTGACTAGCAATGCAAAGAAAAAATGCAAAGAGCTAAACCAAAGAGAAGAAAACATGGAATTGGTCTGTACAAATGAGGCAGTGATCTGTGCTGACAGTTCATTATGGCTGGTAAATGCAGCCATGTGGGGGCGGCAGGAGGAGAGACGGGAGCCCTAATTGGAGCGGATGGGAGGGATTCTCATATCATAACAATATCACAACTATTTACATGCTTACACCTCTGGCAACTCAGAGACTTAGAGAGTGTGCTGTTAGGGAGGAGATCGTTTTTGCCATGTGAGTTCAGGAGCACTTCATGTGTTAGTATGTGCCTGTTTTTATAATCACAGAATATAAAATCATAAAATACGAAAGTTTAGGTTAAAGAATACAAAAGAATAGTATTTTCTTTCTCTACCAATCAAAAGCATACGTTTACTGCATTTTTTTGTTCCAGGGCTGAAAAAGTATGATTTTTTTGTGTGTTCAAGAAACTAAATCTGCTTTGACCACAATCATTCTTAAGTCATAATGGCTACGATGAAGCGCTTTTAGACCGTAGGAAGTTCTTATAATTGTGGAAGGAAGAGCCGCCTTTCTTCGTGCTTGCACTGCAGGATCTAAGAAACATCAAAGGCCTTAGAAGTCAGTTCTCAGGGCTTTTTCTGAGCTCCTAGCTCCCAGTACGTATTCTCCTGGCACACCAGGGACCTTTGATTGACACAGCATCAGACTGACACCAGCTCTTGCTATGATTAAAAAAAGAAAAAAAACAAACAAACATTGGTAAAACATTGGACTGACAGTGAAGCCAAGGCTTTAATAAGACTATGTTGTGGAGGAAATACATCCCAACTGTGACACATACCAAATGCCAGACGGCTGTTACATAATTTCAAATGTTCCTACTGGTGATGTGAATACAAACAGAAAAATAACCCTTGAAGTTATGTAGTTCTTGGGGCGCTACCCTTAGGGCATAGTTCTCAAAGTTTTGATGACTTAGTGCCAATTTAGGAAGCCAACGTATAGTTGAGGGCTTCACAGGGAAGATAAATCATTAAAACATTTTTTTCTTTTGGTGTTTATAATGTGTCTGTTCATAGGATGGTGTTTTATGTTTGTAACTGTGGTTTTTGCTCTAGTTTATACTTTCCTAAGCATTAGCAAGGTCAGTTTTTCTATTCCTTTAGTAAGAAGTCAATTATATTTATTTATTCCAAAGTCAGGAATGTTTAGTGTGAGCTGTGGCTACAGTTGAAATCAACGATAAAATCTCCCTTAGTTTTATACTACTGTTTTTTTCTAATACAAAAACATGGACAAACAATGTCTTCCTGGCGACCAGGTTGTCACAAAATACTTTTATTCTGTGTCATTTGGGAGAGCAGTTTAAAACCATGCATTTTCAATATGTGGTGATTGCACATATATTGTACCGACTTAAATTTGATAACAGTTGGCGTACTCTGTAAATATGTATTCTGAGAAGGAACTACCTTTGCCAAAACTCCATTTAAATTCCAGGATTTAGCAGAAGGGCTGTGGGAAAAGACATCTGATCCTTTACGTTGACACCACTATAAACAACAAAATCCTAATGGACTACCATTAGTAACAAAGCAATAAGGGTTTTTTTTGTTTGTTTGTTTATGTGTTCCAGGTGCTGTCCCCTCTGACATCATCAGTCCTGGCTGAAAGGAGCATCAGAGTGGTGGATGATAAAGTGAGCGTGACAGAGCTAGGGGTGCAGTTGGTATCTGGATTAACTCTGTCCCTGCAGCTCAGCCCAGGCAGCAACAGGGCTATTGTTGCCACTGCAACAACACAGGAAGTTATTGAATCTCTCAAGCAGGTATGACTTCTATAATAATATATAATATAGGTAATATAGACATATAAACATTTTACATGGCAATTTGACTAATAACTGCTCATCCAACAGTAAGACTAGAGTGGACTTGTTGATGCAAAATTAGCATTTTTCTGTGAGTCTGATTTGGCTTCATATTTGGCTTTATGCTCAGCTCAGTCATAATAGCTTGCAAGTTTAGAAATGGATTAGGTTTATTACGAAGTCTATGGTATTCATTGTTGTTTAGAATTAATTCACTTTTCATATACAAAGCTTTCTCTTTGATTTGCATCTCTAACCATGGAACAGCTCTGTTATTCCTATAATTATAATTTCAAATGAAGGTAGGCTACAGTCTCTTTCCCTAGAAAGGATATTTAGCTTTCAGGAGAATAGCTTTGTATCCGTTCTATCCAATTGTTTCAATGAACCTTTGTTAACACTGACTTTTCTGTCCTCCATGTTCCTCTACTTTATTTTTTAGTGTCTGTTTTTAGTTTATGGTCCTTATGTATTAATAAGAATTGTGAAGAATATTATTTTTACTGTGTAACGTTGGGTTTTTTTTTTTGTTTGTTTGTTTTTTTGTTTTGATTTCTTAGGAGTCCCTCATCAGTGCTTGGCTTCATTTCAGTGACGGATCCATGACTCCTCTAGATAACTACAACCCTGCCCATTTTACCCTGGCAGCCACCTCATTGGATGAACAGGTTGTGGTGGTGCAGCAAAGTCCAGCATGGAAGTGGCCTATCATTGTTGCCAAAGGAGAAGGTCAAGGTTTGCTTGTACGTGTTGAAATGAGCCCATCAGAAATGTGCCAGAAGGGAAAACGACATACTGTTTTAGCCACAGGAATGGCGAGCACACATGTAAGACTTGGTCAAACAGAGGAACAATTCAGACAGCCAGGTGGCCGACGTACACGCCCTGACCCTCCATATTATGGCGGATCTATCTCTGACATGGAAACTGGGTTAAATAACCGTGGAGCCACTACCATCAGGGGCCATGTTCCAGTAAGGCCAAGTGGGGGCCGTCTTTCAGCAGAAGTTGGAGCAAGGGCTCCAAATGAATTCTCTGAATATCCCGATCAGGCCGAGCTGCCCCGGAGCCGCAGCACTGATGAGGACTTGTTGACCTCCCGACGAGGCCTGACGGACTTGGAGATCGGTATGTATGCCCTGCTGGGAGTTTTCTGTCTGGCCATTTTGGTTTTTCTCATTAACTGCATCTCTTATGCATACAAGTACCGTAGCAAGCAGTTCTCCTTGGAGGCTCCAGAGGCAATGCCTCATGCACATGACTGGGTTTGGCTTGGCCAAGAGGAGGGGCTGTGTCTCCAACAACAGCAGCAGGACGAACTGGGCGGTACCCTAGAAGAAGGTAGTCAGCTATTAAATGGAGGCCTCCAGCGAGGTAATACTGGTGGAGCAGGATGTAGCTCAAGTGGGA